>NC_142178.1:3513125-3832500 GCF_026936395.1 Plectropomus leopardus
TGCTATGTGCTTTTGTTGTCGAAACCTAACCACAGTCTTCTGCTGACATGCAGCGGGCATCCCACAACATCAACAGCAGACACAGGAGGGTTCCTAGTGTGTAATGTGTAGATGTGGAAATCTACTGAAAAAGTTGTGATATATGATGACTTGGGATGAGAGCGTGTTGCAAACACAAACATTATAAATCGATTCATCTAGGGCCATTATTTCCCTCAATATGTGCATGTAAGTATGAGTCACAGGCTGATTGATTTGGCCTTAACCTTTTACTCTATGATCAATTGCTCATAACTCCTCTGACTGGAACATTGTTTTATTGATGTCCAGCCACACCAGAGAGTCATTCACTAACTTATCCCCTCTCATTAAAACCCAAAGTGACATAAACAAATACCGCTGGCATTATGTGTTCCACTTGGTGCTAAGCTAACCTCATCATAATTCTCCAAAGCCTGCACATTAACGCTGCTGCTCCGACAGTGCTGTTCATCAAGCAGCTTGTGTTGGCCTTGTTGGACTCCCTCCAGAAACAACATTTCCCCCATTAGGCCTTCCTCTCAACAAGTCTGCGGCCAAAATGTGTCCAAAAGAGGAAGTGGGTTAAGTCTTTTAACATAGACTGACTGAAATGAACTGAAATCTGTTTGTGTGAGAGATGTGTGGGGAAATTAGATGTTTTTAATAGCTGGAGGCTCTTGGGTTTCATGTTCTGTGGATTTTGGGAAGAGGAGTAACAGCTTGTACTGCTTTTAGATTTATTTTGTCGTTCTAAACAGCTTGTACTCCAAAGACAAACATGATGATAATAAAGGCCTCAGTATGCTTCAAACAAACCAGGTCCCGTGACAATAATGGACAGCTTTCTTTTTGAAAAAGTGCAAGATGAAGGTTACAATACTGTAACCCTAGTTCTGTTGCCACAGGCAGAACTCTCTACTGGACTCTCTAGGTAGTTCTCTCCTCCAAACATGAGCGCGCATTTGCTCACTGAAATTTGTTGTATATGTTGCTGGTTAATCAGGACGTGCCTACCTGATAATATCTGGAGCAGTATACACTGTATAGGAGCCATATCCTACACTTTCTTAAACGAGCGATGTAGAAGCGACAGGGCCCTAGGTAGTGGGCTCCTCCTGTGCAAATAGAGCTACAGATACAATATTGTAACTTTTGTTTTATGTCTACTTGACTTTAAGGGTACAGTAGGTAAAGCCCGATGAATAAACAGCCTAGCCACATTGATCATGACTGGCTAGATTGTTGGGCAATCACCATCACGGAAGAGTTAAAAGGATGTCATCATGTGCCTTGTTTATATACAGCTCTCTCTCTCATCCCAAATCATCAAATATCACAGCTTTGCCAGTGGACTTTGGCGTCTACTTATTATGCTTACTGTATCCTTCCACATCTACTGTTTATGTTCTGGGATGTCAATAAAAGCACATGGTTAGGTTTAGGCACCAAAGGCACGGGTGGTTAGGTTTAGGTAACAAAAGCACATAGCAACTAATGCAGCGATGTCAACAAATGCTTCTGGTTAGGTTGAGGCAACAATAACAGGTAGCTGGTTTTAGTTGGCTTTGTACTCATTGTGAACAGCAGGCTCCTGGCTGAAAGTCTGGGGTTTGTTGGACCTATCCACTGCTACTCCCACTTGCCCTATGGGGACCTTCCAACTCCATGGATTACATTGTTACCAGCAGCATTTCAACCTGATGGCATCCAGTTGCGCATGATACAGCTGTGACAGGTTGAGTCCGGCCGCATTATCAACTGACACCGCCTGTCGCGTTTAATGTTGCAATACCTGGTGCCGACTGATGAAGTAGCATAATACTGGGAAAGGTTCCATCTGGCTATGATACAAACTGACGCCACCAAGCCAGAATCTTGCACCAAAATCACTGACAAATTGGCGATATTTGACCAATAAGGGTGGGCTGATATCTACTGAGGGCTCTGTGTATTAGGGTAGGTACATCCTGACTGGCCGCCAACATTTATGCAAACTTCAGTGGGTAAATGCATGCTTGTAATTTTAGGAATGTATTACCTGTAGAGTCCAGTAAAGGGTGGAGCCTGTGTGAAAAAAACTGAAAGTAAAGTAGCCAGTAGATCTCTCGATAGTGCCTTTAAATAGCAACAGTTAAAGGGATGGTCAACGATGTCATCCAGCTGTCTACTTGTTTGCCATACCCTGCAATACATGGAATGTTTCTTAAACAGTGTAGCCTCCTCTTAACTGTCACTAGTTCAACTCCTTAATGTCTAACAACTACAGGTAAAATAAGCAAGGCTTCCAGAATCAGGTCATGGGTAACAGAGCAATTTCATCACTGACCTATTGCATATACGTGAGGATTTACAGTAACTAGGCTGCTACTGTGCATGTAAATCCATTCTCAGATTACCTTCGTAAGTTAATTATTTGTGCCTGTGAAATGGTTTTATAGATTTTTAAATGGCTCCAATTGCTTCCTTGATCTGTTTCCAAGACTTCTACGAGTCTTTCTAGTTTTTCTTGATAGAAAAAACTTAACAAATGGCAAACTTTCAGGCAGCCTCTCCAAAGGTGTTAACAATGTTGTATTCCGTTGTTCTCAAGTAAAGTGATGAAAATAGATCTTTAACCCTTTGAAAACTGAACTAATATCAGTTTTTTGGTTTTTTTTTGCTGTGGTCAGATGCCTTTCATGGGCTATTTGACTCTTTGAAACCTGAGCAAATTAATTTCTTTCAAAAACATGGGGAAAAAAGGCAATGAGCAAATGGGCAAGAAATTTCCCATAAACTGCAATAAATTAGCAAAGACGACAAGAAAATTGCCTAAAAATTGTTTTTTTAAGGATTAGTGCAAAATCAAGGATAAGGATTATTACTGAAAAATAGATATTTTTTTCTATATTTATAATCATAATAATTTCATATTTAAAATTATGTTTCAGTAAAAAATACACCAAAATGCATCAAATAAATTTTAGATTTAATTTTTTTCTGTACTTTTTAATGTCATTTTTGTGTTTGTTTTTCACTTTTTTTTTAACTTATTTTAATGTGACTTTCTTGTGACATTTTGCTAATTGTTTAGTCATGTTGCTCATTGCCCGTGTTTTTAAAAGAAGTCAAAGCAATTTGCTCAGGATTTAAAGGGTAAAAGAATGAAACAGACTGATTGAGAGAAACCTGCCCACTTTCACACCATTTCACACCAGGCCATTCGTTGCATAGAGTGGGCCTGATTTTTTGGAAGTTACACATATTGTTGCAATCCCGTATTAATACATTGAAAAAGGATGTTCCAGTTACTCTAAGGCGATCCAACGAGCATGTCAAATGAAGCATTGTCAGGCCTTAAATCTGATCGCTAACAGACCGTTCACTTTTATTACTACAGATAAAATCCCTGAGGGTTTTCATCTCTTTAAATCTCTGTTTACATCCACATATGGTGGAGCGGAACCCTGTTCAATCTTTCATTTTATTGCAAAGAATGATTTTTTTTAATTAAAAAAAAGATGAATTAATTAAAATTTAAAGCAACACAGTGAGGTCTCACAGCCCTTGTGTGTGTGTGTGTGTGTGTGTGTGTGTGTGTGTGTGTGTGTGTGTGTGTGTGTGTGTGGCAGGCATGTAATATTATCACAACACACTGTATTTTGCTTGTAAAAGGTCACTTTTTACCTGTCCGTGAAAATGTCATTACTTGTGCTGACTATTAGTGGCTCTGAAATACACACACGCTTAAATCAGAGCCATTTTGAGGTGTACTACATCATCATCCTGACAGATATAAACATTAAGCCTTCTAAAATTTTATACAGTGCTATAATGGAGCAACAGTTCCCACAGAGCCCGCAGTCTTAAAGACGAGCCTGAGCACTTAGCATTTAGTGGCAGAGCGAGGCCGTCGCACTGTGGGAGCAGGTGTGTTTTAGGACTCAATAACGTTGTGAAGATGAAACCCTGTAAAGCAGGAGGGTCTGGAGTGGAAGAGAGTAAAAGGGAGAGTGAGCTCTCTGCACTTCCCCTCTCAATTACATCAAGTGACCAAAGCGTCCTTGTAAAATACAACTCTCTCTGCCACGGCCCTTCTTTGTGCTGGGTTATTTCTCCCAAAAGGAGATTAAATTGTGACTGAGGTTGAAGTGAACCTAGTTTACAGAGTAGGAAAGTGAAGGACATTTCATCACATCAAACAGAACATGGTAAAAAATAAAATGTTACAGCTGTTCTTGTTTCTTTAATCATTCGTCACATGGAAGTCATGCAAGGTACATCTCCACTGATGTGATCCCATCAGCTTCTTTAATCCTAAAAACCTGGATCGACATCAGTTTTCTTGTGCTGATTTCAGACACCTTTCACAAGCACATATACCCCAAAAAAGTGAGCAAATTGTTTTATTTTCTTTCAAAAACATGGAGGAAAAGGCAATCAGCAGTATGGCAAGAAATGAATTGCAAGAAATTTATACAATGTGGGAAAAAAACTGTAGTTCTGATTGTTATAATATTAAAATTATGTTACAGAAAGAATTTATATTATCATTATTATTATTATTATTATTATTATTATTATTATTATCATTATTATTATTCAATTTAAAAAAAAAACTTTTTTTCCATTTCACTTCGTTTGTTTACTTTTTTAAAAAACTTTCTTTCTTTCTTTTTTGCTAAGTTATTTTCTTCTAACTTTTTACTTATTTCTTATTATTTCTAGTACAGGGGTCATTCCTTGTTAAACTGCCTTTTTCAATCTTTTCCATGTCCACAACTGACAAAAAAGTAAGCCCAATAAAAATTTAATAAACACATTTTGCTGATCACACAGTTGATAGATAGATTGCAGCAGACTGACAATGCTGCAAAGTGACAGGGGAGACAAACAGCAGTTTTTCTTCACAGCATCTGAACAGTCAAATGTTCAGCAGGGAAAAGTGACTTCCTTAGACTTCTACAGAAGACTTTGTTTTACTCTGTTTCAGTCAGACTTCAGATGGAACCCTTTATAAATATGACGATGCATTGCTTGGTCTCTCATCCAGCTGCTTTCGTTATTATCAGGGGTGGATTTAATGATTTGGGGGCCTGGTGCCCCAGCCAAGCTACCTTGCTTTGATTTCACCCATTCTCTAACTGGGAATGGTGGTGGGCTGTAGAAGAAGTTATGCTGCTCTCTCTATCCGCAATGTCACTAATATAGCCTAGTACAGGTAGAATTGGAGGAAATTTGTTTTAAATTGCACCTTTTTTTTCTGGGATAGTGTTATATTTCATTATGTGCATGTCAGTGTTATGAGAGATGTCACATTGTTCACAGTTAATCAGAGCAGAGTGTCATCATCACTCACGTTTGCTTTGGGTGCATTTTTCAGAGCTCTATATTATTCATAAAGCTGCAGCAAAGCTGGGAGATCTCAGCATTGTGCCACACAGTTTATTTATACACTGTACAGTCAATGAGGAGCAGTGACGAGCTGCACATCAATAATACAGATGCAGAGGGGCTCTCGATGAATGCCAGATCATCACGTTCGAGCTCACAAACCCACCGCTTAATAACCAGAATGTTGCTTAATTCTCAATAGTAATAAAACGGAATCTCCAGATGCTGTTGCTTTTCGTTTCAACCACACCCTAAGGCATTGTATATTATCATATTTTCCCTTTTAGTAAGAATGTGCCAATTCTACTGAAAATGTCTCACAAGTTCCCCTTAAGTGTAGCATGTCCTGTCACATCGCTCTGTGTTTGATTCTATTTTCTGCATATGTGGACATTTAAGACCTTGAGCGATGACAAGTGAGCCAGTATGATGTGAATTCAGATGCAGCTCCTTTAAATCAGCCCGAGATGCTGCCTGTATCGTCAACCTTTGATGTTGAGCACAAGGCCACTTGACTCTCCCCGTTTCTGTGCGAGGCGCTTGCTCTGAACAGCTGATGCTTTGTTACACTCATGTTTCATTAATCTTTTCTGCTGTCGAGCAGGAGCTATACAGCATGCTGGGTTTAAATGAACGTGAATCATATGTTAAATGTAAATTAGTTAGTGAATATAAAATATCCTGTCTTCTATTTGAAGTCATTTCAATCTAACTATGAGCTTACCAGCCTTCATACTTCTACTCAGAAAGTCTGTTTGAATCAGAAACTCTGTGATTAAAGAATTGAAAGAATTCAGCGTGCAGTAAGAACTGAGAATAATGAAGTTGAATCGGCTGATTCTAAGATGTAACATATGATGCAAAAGCTGATGGACACTGTCGTTGTTTCCTAAGCAGCAATGATGTGTAGACGATGAAGAAACCTCCGCTGACACCGACTTGGTTGCATAAGAATCAATTTATTACAACAAAGTTCAGCATCCACCAGGCACCATGGTCTGCCTGGGAAAAGATTCGGGACCAATGTGAATCTCTTCCTCTTACAGCTCATGCATGTGTCTTATATAGGTACAAGCATCTACAGATCTATCAGTAAACATTCCTTCACCCATTGTGTTCACTCACAAAAACCCCAAGGGGACACATTCCATGTAATTTAAGCCGGGTGTCCATACTCCAGCCATCAGACCCCAAGGCCTAACCATCCCTTAACCTTTGATCTCAAGATAAGAACCATATAAACAGAGCATAATACACCTCAACACATCACAGCAACCATGGCTAATTTGCAACTGTAAATCAGTGCTGCATGAATTATATTTTCTATTCATATAATTAATATGTTGATATTGAATGTGTCAATAAGAAATTGACTGACAACACATTTCATTTGTTTTCCACCAAAATGTCTGATCTTGAAATGTATTATCAATTCATCAATAAAGAATAATTATACTTTCTCATCATAAATGCTTACTGCTATGTTTTGACAATCACAACATTTGGTTACGAAAATATCGTGGTCTTGGTTTGCACCTTGAAACCTTGATCCACATCTCTTCTCTTGTGCTGCATTGAGATGCCTTCCATAAGCTATTTAACGCTTGAAACCTGCGAAAAAGGGGTTTGATGTCTTTTGAAAACATGGGGTCAAAGTAAGCAACCAACTAAGCTAGAAAATACCCCCCAAATTGCAAGAAATTAGTAAAAGGTGACAAAAAAAGACACAAAAAAAATATATTTTTACAAAAGAGGAAAACTGAGAACTTCTGGGGAAAAATATCCAGAAAACTATAGATATTATTATAATCACCATATACGTATATATACCATATATTGTAGCATGTGACCATATGATGTAGCAGGATCAAGGACAAATGAACTAAATAAACTTTGTTTAGAAAATGACTAATAAATGAACCTTCTACCTTCTTCTTAAAATTGTATCATAGAAAAAAAAGTATTCTTTTTCCCGGTCTTTTAATTTTAATTTTAATTATATTTGGGGGGTGGGGGGGGACATGTCATGTAGGACATGTCTTGTTGAGTTGTATTTGAAACAAGTCAAACCAATTTGCTCACATTTAAAGGGTTAAACCTGTGAAACCCAGGCAAATTGGCTTGATGTCTTTCAAAAACATTGAAAGCCAATGACCAAATTGATAAGAAATGACCCAAAAATTTGCAAGAAATTACACACAGTAATATTACTTGAAAATTATCAAATATAGAAATAAATAATAAAAACATTAAAAGAAAAAAGAAAAGGAATTGACATGAAAAAAGTGATTGGAAAATTAATCATTTTCTGTGAAATAATAATTCTTTAAAAAAAATGTAAAATAATTTTAGATATACAGTTAAAAAGAAATATAGTTTTCTAAATCTTATTTTTTGCGATATGCGGGACATTCCATGGCAAGTTGCCCATTGTCTTCTTCCCCATGTTTTTCAAAGAAATCAAATGACCCAGACATTGGCAAAAAAATTAGTAAAAAGTTCAAAAGTGGGGGGCGCTACTGAGCGAGCAATGGAGTAGACGGTTTTTTGCTGAGCTCCGCGGAACAACCTTTTAAAAGTTTGATTTTCAGCACATTTTGCTAAAAAAACACTCAGTGGTGATTCACTTAAACTGCTTTGTACTTAGTGAAGCAGTAAAATGTCTGGGAAGTCGACCAAAGGAAGACAGACAACTCTTTTAAACACGAGGCCTGCAACTCCTACCGCTGCCGCGGCCTCCATTGAAAAGGCCTTCCTGGGAAGTGTTGACTCGTCCGCGGCGACACCTACGATGGACACCGAGTCTCTCAAAAGTGAGCTTCTGTCCTCCCTGCGCAAAGACTTGGTGGACATTCTGAAAACCGAGGTCCGGGCGGTGCTGGAGAGTGAAATGTCAGTCATCAGATCCGACATTAATGCAGCCAGATCCGAGTTGAAAGAATACAGAGAGTCAATTACATCCGAATTGTCTACGCTGAACGTTGTGGTAAAAAGTATGGAGGAAAGTCTGTCAACATGCACGGATGATATCTCACATCTGCAGAAAGAAGTGCAGCGCCTCACTGCAGTAGCTGACACACTGCAAAACAAATGTGAAGATTTAGAGGCGAGATCGTGGAGGAACAACATCAGAATAATTGGAGTTCCTGAGGGCCAGGTCTGTTCAGCATCCTCTGTTTCAACTCTGCTTCAACAGGCGTTTGATTTGAAAGATGCGCCGCTGCTGGACAGGGCGCACCGATCACTTCTCCCGGTTCCCAGGCAGGGGACTCCGCCATGCGTCATTGTGGCTCGCCTCCACTATTACCAGGACTGTGCAGATATCCTGCGCCTTGCTCGGGAAAAGCAACGAATCAAGATGAACGGGATGACTATTTCAGTTTTTCCGGACTACACTGCAAAAATAGCAAAAGCCTGTGCTGCATTCAATGACGTCAGGCGACAGCTGCGTGGGATTGACGGGATCCGGTTCGGAATCCTTCACCCAGCCCGCCTCAGGATCACGTACAAAAATGTGGAAAAAACTTTCTCCACGCCAGAGGAGGC
Organism: Plectropomus leopardus; assembly: GCF_026936395.1. NCBI lineage: Eukaryota > Metazoa > Chordata > Actinopteri > Perciformes > Serranidae > Plectropomus > Plectropomus leopardus. The sequence continues at coordinate 3,522,066 of NC_142178.1, forward strand.
CCAGATTTACATCTCCCGGATCACCGCGGGTGGCCATCCAGAAGCGTAATGACTCTGGTTGAGCAGAGACTACAACTTGATGAGACAGTAAGACTCTAACAGATGGACCTGTAATGATACATCCAGGTCAGTCTCTTAACCGAGTGTCTGTAAGTTTTTTGTTTTTTTTTCCACTCACCTAAAACACTATGCCACCCCGCTTAGTTCTCAGTTCCAAAAATGTTTAACAAATGTTGTAAATTAATGTGTGTGAACTCTGTTCATTCATATTGTACCATAGCTGGGTAATACTCCTGGTGGTGTAATGCGGGGATTAAAGGCCCCATGTTATAATGGCTGTTGGCTGTAGAAGAGGCATAGATAAGGGAAATGCCTTAGTTTTGGCATTTGGCGTTAGTTAAATTGTGCCCTCTCTTCCATGATTGTTGTTCTGCTGTGTTTAGCGGGCAGTTTAGTGGTTACCCTGTGCACCTTTGTGCTGTTTTTGGTTTGTGATAGGAGTGTTGGTGCAATCTACCACTTTTTGGGAGATCAGCATAGGTTTGGATACCCGGGTTTTTTTTGGGGGGGTTTTTTTGTTTGTTTTTTGTTGTTGTTTTGTTTGTTTTACTCCTTTCAATGGCAGGGATTCTATTTATACTCAGGTTACTTAACATTGGACTATGTCTAATACATTCTCTTCCATTGGCTCAATGCGCTTTATAAACTGGAACATTAAAGGAATACATCATCCCATAAAGCGCAGCTGTATCTTCACACATTTGAAATTCTTGGGCTCAGAAATTATGTTTCTACAGGAGACTCATCTCCGGTCTAGCGAACACTCTAAATTAAAGAGAGGATGGATAGACCAGATCTACCACTCAAATTATGGTGACAGATCTAGGGGCACAGCTATATTGATTAGAAAAGGTGTCCCATTTGTAGCAACTCAAACAATATCTGATACCAAGGGGAGATATGTCATAGTTGTGGGGAAGCTGTTTGGGACTGAAATTATTTTAGCCAGCATCTATGGTCCGAATTGGGATGACCCACAGTTTTTCTCTAATATCATGGCAAATCTTCCCAATCCCAGTAAGTACTACTTGATTTTAGGTGGGGATTTTAACTTGGTGTTACAACCTAGCATGGCCAGATCCAATCCTAAATTTCAAAACAACTTATCTAAATCTGCAACTGTAGTTCTGTCGTTCATGGATTCTTATAAATTATCAGACCCCTGGAGAAATCTCAATCCCACCACCAAACAGTATTCTTTCTTCTCCCTGTCCACCGTTCCTTCTCTAGAATAGATTTTTTCTTGACCGACAATAGAATTCTCCCTCTTGTTACTAATTGTCAGTACCATAGTATTGTAATTTCTGACCACTCCCCTGTCCAACTAGATATAAGTTTTCCAGATAGTATTGTACCCCAACGTACATGGCGTCTCGACCTGTTTTTGCTATCTCGTAAAACATTCCAAAATTTTATTTCAGATCAAATCGATTTTTTTCTTGAAGTTAATAGTACACCAGGTATGTCCTATAGTTCTATTTGGGAAGCGCTTAAAGCCTTCCTTAGGGGGCAAATCATTTCTTACTCAGCTCATGTGAAAAAGGAACACGATCGTCACCTTTCTGATTTGTTTCAACAAATACAAGAATTAGATAACAAATATGCTGCTAATCCTAACCCAGAATTACACAAACAAAGACTTTTATTACAAGCAGAATTCAATAATCTTTCCATTAAACAAACTGAAAGACTTCTTTTGAAAACAAAACAAACTTACTATGAACACAGCGATAAGGCTGGGAGACTGCTGTCCCACCAACTCAGACAAACTTCAGATAATCATATGATACATGAAATTTTCACATCGCAGGGCCTAGTGTCTAAGCATCCCAAAATTATAAACGACCAATTTAAACAGTTCTACACTAATCTCTATACATCACAAGCTTCGGTTAACCCATCTGAAATTCAGGCGTTTTTAGAACAGCTAACCATTCCAAGGATCAGTCCAGAGGAGCAGACCACTATGGACTCAAAAATTTCAGTTGAAGAAATAACACAGGCCATAAACTCCATGCAAAACGGAAAAACACCCGGCCCAGATGGGTTCCCAGCAGAATTTTATGAGACTTTTTCATCCAAATTATCCCCTGTCTTAAGTAAACTTTTTGAGGAAATCCTCTCTGTGCAAAAGTTACCCCCCACCATGACTCAAGCAACCATAATCATTTTGCCTAAAAAAGATAAAGACCCCCGCGACTGTGGTTCCTACTGGCCAATAAGCCTCCTTTACTGTGATTATAAAATTCTTACCAAAGTTCTTTCTCAACGACTCGAAACAGTGATTCCCAATATAATAGACCCAGATCAAACGGGTTTTATACCAGGCAGACAATCATTTTATAATATGCGGCATTTATTTAATGTACTATATTCTTCCCACTCCTCCCGACATCCAGAAATTGTTGTTTCCCTAGATGCGGAAAAGGCATTTGATCGGGTGGAGTGGGAATATTTATTTACAGTACTGGAAAAATTTGGTTTTGGCTCGGCCTTTATTTCCTGGGTTAAAATAATTTACTCTTCTCCACTGGCCTCAGTGCGCACGAATTCAGTGACCTCCAGTTATTTCCAACTACATCGTGGCACAAGGCAAGGTTGTTGTCTATCGCCATTCCTTTTTGACATAGCCATAGAACCCTTAGCCATAGCCTTAAGAAAAGAAGATAAGGTCGTTGGAGTGATGAGGACTGCAAAAATACACAAAGTGTCACTATATGCAGATTACCTTTTATTATATTTATCAAATCCCATGGACTCCATACCCATACTCATTGACATGCTGAATTCATTCGGTAGAATATCTGGTTACAAATTGAATTTTTCCAAGAGTACTCTTTTTCCTATCAATTGTCTGGCAAGAACATTAGACTACAGTATCTTCCCTTTCAGTGAAGTTGAAACATTCACCTACCTAGGGGTCAAAATCACACGTTCGTTTAAAGATCTGTACAGCCAGAACTTTAAGAACTTGTTAGAGCACACAAAACAAGATCTGTTGCGGTGGTCTCCACTGCCTATCTCTTTAGCTGGAAGGGTGAACACAATTAAGATGACAGTCCTGCCGCGTTTCCTATACTTATTTCAAATGATCCCTTTCTTTTTGCCTAATTCTGTATTTAAAGAATTGGATAGCCTAATCTCCTCCTTTTTGTGGAACAAGTCTGTCCCGCGAATGAGGAAAACTTTTTTAGAGGTGTCCAAATCAGCTGGGGGCTAGGTTTGCCCAGTTTTAAATACTATTACTGGGCAGCAAATATAAGTAAATTAATGTATTGGGTCTCTACTTGGGAAACAAATCAGGGTCCTGTTTGGGCTAGCATGGAATTAGATGGCGATCTAGCAATTTCACCTATTTCATTATTGAGTTCTACAATACCAACAGGCCCACATCCTCAAATCTTAAATCCTGTTGTGAAACACTCCCTGAAAATCTGGTTTCAGTTCAGGAAACAGTTTCATATTAACCAGTTAAGCTCTTTCTCCCCCCTGGTTAACAATCACCTTTTCCCACCGTCTAAAACTGACACATCATTTCAAATTTGGCACAAAAATGGTCTGGTTTTTATAAAAGATCTCTATCTCAAAGGAACATTCATGTCATTCGAAACACTGCAAAATAAATTATCATATTCCCCAAAAATATTTTTTTAGGTTTCTACAAATACGAAGTTTTGCTAGTAAACATTTTAGACTTCCTAATATATCAGCAAAGAATGTTATTGATGATATACTTGCTCTAAATCCCTACAAAAAAGGTAATATTTCCAAAATCTATACTATGATTCAAAATATTAATCCACCCTCATGGGGCAAAACAAAGCTGGCTTGGGAACAGGACTTGGGCATTAAACTCTCTGAGGAATTCTGGCAGCGCAGCCTAGAAAGCATTCACTCTTCTTCCTTTTGTATTAGACAGTGCCTTATTCAGTTTAAGGTGCTACATCGCCTACACTACTCAAACGAAAAACTTGCTAAAATATATCCTAATGTCAGCCCAATGTGTTTAAGATGTCATCATAGTTCAGCTACTGTAGGTCATATGTTTTGGCACTGTCAGTCTTTGAGCAGTTTTTGGCAAAAAGTCTTTGAGGTTCTTTCACGTATAAGTGGCAAAACAATTGCCCCATCCCCACATATTTCGATCTTTGGGATCCCTCCTCCAGAAATTACAGTTTCTACATTTCAAGCAAAGGCCATCGCCTTCGCTTCATTAATGGCCCGAAGACTCATTCTCCTTCAGTGGAAATCAGATAAACCTCCCTCTTTTATTAATTGGATTAAAGAATAAAAAGAGATATAGTCGGCCTAACTGCTATAGAAAATTTAGTGTGACCTGGCACCCATTCATTGAATGTGTTAAAAACCTGAATCTATCATAAAATGTTTCCCTGTCCATGTATGTGCAATGAAGTAATATCCTTTTTTTTTTTTTTTCCTATGTCTCCAATAAATATGTGTAATACATTAATCGCAGGTGCTTGCATATGTTTATTTAATTATAGATGTATTCATTCAACAATTATTATTGTTACTACTATTGTTATTATTATTTTAATGTATAGTTTGTATTATTTATTTTTTCTGTCTTGACTTTTGGGGGTGGGAGGGGGGAACATGTTTGTCTATAAATGAAAAACTATAAATAAAGCATTAAAAAAAAAAAAAAAAAGTTCAAAAGTACCTGAAAATTAGTATAAAAACAACAACAACAAACAAAACAGAAAATGACCTTGAAAAGGAGCTTAGGAATTGTAACAATTCTGTAACATTTTTTTTTAATTATTTATTTTTTATCACAAACATGTACATGTACATTTCAAAACCAAAGTCAGCTCATTGCCGGGTACATTTGATTTTTCAACTCTAGCACCCCAACCCCTCCTACCCAGAGAGATCAATTCTTGAAAACTGAGAATACTCTTTGCCCCATTAATATGAAGGGTTAAAATCCCTTTATCCTCCCAAGCTTTGTCAATAAATTACTTCCCTCCTGAAAGAAGATGACCGTTATTCCATAATGGAGATGATTTGCACCAAACATTTTTACATTTTAGAAAATTTTCTGCTGTTCTGAACACTTGTAGTACATGTGTTAGGATTGGGCCATAATATAATTCACATTTTTTGATAGACACACCTGTAAGAAGAAAATTCTTGCTACTGGCATAATTAATTCTTGTTCTATATTTTTCCAGGATGAAATTCTATTCTCATCTATCCAGTAGCAAAGACTTCTTAGTACAAATGCCCGGTGGTATAATTTAAAATTTGGACATGCCAACCCCCTGTCTGATTTTTTGAATTGAAGGGCTGACCACTTTATACGTATTATTGCCATTTCAAACATAGCGCCTTACTAATGCATATTCATTTGAATGACTGATATACATGCTGGGACAGATGCAGACACGTGTCTCCATCTGTTGATATCTTCTTCTATTTTTTCAGAATTGAAGAGTAATTGGTTTTAGCAATAGACCGTAGGTAACTACTAACATTAATCCGAGGAGGAATAGACACCTTACTTCTGTCTGTCAAAATCAGCACTGATGCTTGTTAACATCAGTGCTGATTTTGACAAATTAACCTTGAACCCTGAAAGAAATCCAAACTGCTTCAATGTTTCTAGGACACAAGGAAGACTTTGCGTCATATAAACCATGGCCATATAAACTAAAGTGTCGTCTGCATAGAGTGATATTGAGTGTGATGTCAAACCTATTGTGATAGGGGGAATCTGAGGACACTTTCTGATTAATTGTGCAAGCGGTTCCATAGATAAATTAAAGATGAAAGGGGACAGAGTCCCCTTGCCGTGTGCCCCTTTCTATATCAAATAAATCTGAGAAGCCTCTTGCACATACCTGGGCTGAAGGATTAGCATAGAGTGTTTGAATCATACTGATAAATTTATAATAAGCACATCTAATTGCTGGTATGGATATTTTAGCTTCTTGTTACTTGAGGGTTAGTGCCAAAAGATGGCTTGGCCTGCTGCTTTCTGCGTAGTATTTATGTTTCGTTACACGCATCATATATTCCACCCTGGCTCTCAATATATTATTCAATTCTGCTTGTTTTGGTTTGAGCTTGTTTTTTATGTTTATTGTGTCTAAAGTAACACATCCGCCTTCTAGTGTGGATATCTTTTGAAGCCGGCTTTTATGTAAATAGGAGCTGAACCATAGAGCATTATTTCATATAAATCCCTTGATGGAGGCCCAAACCACTGTCATATCTAAGACACTATTTTGGTTCAAATTTATAAATTCAATCAATTTTGGTCTCAGCTGCGTCAGGTAGGCCAATAATTACAAGGGGAAATTACTGGATTGTGATCAGATAAGTCCCTGGACAAAAATTCTATTGAATGTACTGAAGGCAGCAAACTAGAGGATATAAGAATATAATCTATTTGTGAGAACATTTTATGTCTTGTAGAAAAGAACGTATAGTCTCTAACCGATGGATTATGTACCCTCCATACATCAATTAAATTTAGGTCCCTTATAAAGAGGTTAAGTGCTTTGGAGGCAGTTTCTTGACAACTTGATAAAGACGGAGAGGATTTATCCAAGTAATTGTTGATGAAAACATTCATATCTGAGCCAACATATAGTCGGTAGTCATTTAGCTTTAATAATTGTGATGTAAATGAGGGAAATAATTCAGCCTTGAATGTGGTTGGGGCATATATACTAACCAAAGCAACTTTGCCCTGAATGGAAGAGCAGCAAAAAGCCAGACAGCCCCCAATGTCAGAGCCAGTCTTTTCAATTGATATATTGATGCTGCGTCTCATTAGGATCATAACTCCTTTTGTGCAAATACCATCAGCTGATGCTACAATAGGTTTATAAAAATGGTTCTGAACCCTGGAGATATCGTTAGGTTTGAGATGAGTTTCCTGCAACACTGCAATATCAATCTTCTTTCTATGTGAGAAATCTAGAATCTTTGAACGCTTGTAAGGAGAGTTTAGCCCTCTTACAATAAATGACACAACAGTAAAACTTTCCAGCCTGTCTATGTTGTTAATATTCCCCTGCATCTGCTGTAATTTGGTGGTGAAGCCCTGATTTACCCCTCTCCCATCCCCTCTCCCATTTAACCCCTTAACTCTTAACATCTGTGAGTGTCGCTTAGCAATGTCAAACACTGAACACTAACTGCCCCCCTCCAGGATTAACAAATGAGAGAGAATAATAATATAAATAGTAACCATAGAAAAATAAAGATACAAACTGGGTCCCCTGGTCTATCACACCATAGAAATAGCAATACTTGAGAGCATGAATGTAAATAACTTGAACTATTCCTACCCTCCCTCAAAGAGAAAATAAAAAAAACAACCACAATTAAGTAAATACATTTTGCAAATGAACAAAAATGTCATGTCAAGGAAATTATGTTAAGTTGTTTTTTGTTTTGTGTCTATGTTGTCTTGTGATTTCCTGTTTTGAAATCCTAACTCTCCTCTCGTTTCAGGTCACCTCACTTCTTCCCTTTGTGTGTTTTCCCGCCGTTGTGATTGTCAGCCCCGCCCTGATTGTCTCCACCTGTTTCCCCTTACCTTGTGTATATATAGTCTGCGTCTCCCTTTGTCCTGTGCCAGTTCACCTTGTCTTGTCAGCCAGTGAACCAGCGCCGTATTCATGCCCAAGCCAAGTCTTGTTGTTGCTCAAGTCTTTGTATTGTTCAGGTTTGAAACCTATTATTTTGATACTTTGTTGAACTCAAGTGTTCCTGCGACCTCGTTTGAGTGAATTTGTGTTGATACTTTGTTGAACTCTAGTTTTCCTGCAACCTCATTTGAGTGAATTTTTGTTGATACTTTGTTTCCTTATCACAGAGAATTTTTGTTGTTACTTTTCCTCTTCGGAGTGATTTTGTGTTTTGCATCTGTTTTTGTAGAGACTTTTTGCTGCCTTTTATAATAAAGTGTTTTTGACTTTGATATCTGGTGTTGTGCATTTGGGTTCATTCCAGTTCAGTCTTGTCAAAAAATAAACGGCCCATAGTCTGTGGGCCATGTACCATCTCTGTGCACTTGACCATCAGCCAAATATGTCCATGAAGTCATATCTGGTGCTCAGTACTGTAAACCACTTTACTAAAGTCCATAACCAAAATAAACTTACAACTTGTGCTATTTAACAGGAAGTACTGTTTTCTCAGCTCCCTCTTGGTAGCAAAGGGTATATATAATTGGCATTTAGGTGTGCTGTATGTTCTCACAAAACAAAAAGCATATTTTTCATTGACTCATAACATTACCATGTCATTCTTTTTCTAACAAATTATCTTAGTCATTGTGTGGAGTTTCACAGTATTCCAAACAAATAGGCTCCTAACTGAACTAAGTAATTACTGTATATGTAGTAGTAAAGATTTCAGAGCATCCTTTGCCTCCCCTGCTGAGTTGAATGACATCCTGGAGCCCTTGTGATTCACTTTCAAAATCGGCAACCCTTCCATCGGAGCTCAGCGCGGAGCACCCTGTATTCCTGCCGTTCCTGCGTCGTCCGGGGGCTGTAGTCTGCGAAGAATTGCAGCTGAGTGCCACCGGGGAAAGTGGGTCTGGCTTTCCTCGCGCCCTCGAGGATAGCCTGACGGTTGGTATAGCACAGTAGCCTGAAAATCATGGTTCACGGTTGCCACTGCTTGCTTGATTAGCATAGCTAATTCTTCGGACGACTTGTTAGCTTGGCACTTCCTGCTGGATTTAAGTTTTTTTGTTGAATCTTGTTCTCTTTTTGCTGCCATATCTTTAGTTGGGTCTTTCTCTTAATCAAACTTGCGTTAAAATAGGCTTTAGGTCCCAGTAAACACAAGAACAAGGGGGGGGGTTTGAGTCAGGCTCAGTGCCGTGCTGCCATTTTGCGTCACACCTGACTGGAAGTAGCCTCTGGAACATAATTTTAAATATGTGATTACAATAATTAGCTATCAATATAGTTTTTCCCTAGCTTTTTTTTTGTTTTCCCCTGGACACTTTCCCCTAACTTTTCAAACATCATTTTCTAAATCTACTAATTTCTTGAAATTTGTGGAATATTTCTTACCAACTTACTCATTGCTTTTTTGTCTCATGTTTCTGAAAGAAATCAAACCAACTTGCTCAGGGATCAAATATTTAAATACTTGTGAAAAGCGTCAGCACAAGAAAACTGATGATCTTCAAAGGGTTAATACATAAAAAGTCCAAAGTGACTTAAATCAGAAAACACAATGTGATTATTTTTTCTAAATTAAACCACAGGCGTCAGTGTATTTTGTCCTCTTTCCTTTAAGTGACCGTCAGAGTTGCCTATAGGAGGTTGCACCACTGACTAAGAGCTCATTTTCTTTGCTTATTAGAGTACTTTTTCGTTTGTTTATTTTTTTCTCTCAAACAGAACATTCTAGCAGCTTTTTTTCCATAATAGCTAGACAAAAAGAAAGAAATTTGCAGAGGCTGTGACTTATTTTCTTGATTTAGTTAAAAAATATTTAGCAACACTTCATATTCAGGTTCTACAGGTCTCATAAAGACAATACTGAATACATCATTATCAATAGTGGCTTTATGAATGCTGGCTGCATTAATTAATTATTGACTTGAGTGTCAAAGCACTATTGTACAGTAGTATTTTAATAAAAATCATTCAAATACATGTCAAGTCAACCCACACAGGTCTTACTGATTGCATTAACAATGGCTCTGCTCTGTTCAAGTGTCTGTAGCAGCTGAATTCATCTCTGTCTGTCTGTCTATCTATCTATCTATCCATCCATCCATCCATCATATATCTATCCATCTGTCCATCTATCGTCTATCAATCTATCTATCCATCTATCCATCTATCCATCCATCCATCTATCTATCTATATCCATCTATCCATCCATTATCCATCTATCTATCTATCTATCTATCTATCTATCTTTGATTCTGTATTTTGTTCTTTTGTCTTGTACTTGTAGGGCTCTTCAAGTTAATGAGTGTGTCCCCTGTCCTCTCCAAGAGACAAAGGAGGAGTGCTGGCCTCATCACCTCTGTGTGTGTGTGTGTGTGTGTGTGTGTGTGTGTGTGTGTGTGTGTGTGCGTACATGTGTGAATTGTTACGTCTGTGTGTGAGCAGAGCCCAAAGTGTCACCGATTCCTTCCATCGTCTGCCTTGTCAAATACAAAGTGACATCACCATTATTAAAGACATCACTTCAGAACTCGGGGTCAAGGTCAATCAGCCCTCTTCTTCTTCTCCTCCTCCCCCACTCACTGTCTCCTGTCTCTGCTGGTCTCCGTCTCTGTACCATGTGTGCGTCATCAAGTCTTCCATCAGATAAGCATTTTTCCTGAGTGAACTCGGGTTGTTTCTCATGCTAATTGTTGGTAACCAAAGTGAAATGTCACTTTGTTAACTCGCTGATGCTGTGGCAGCTAATCTCTCACTGAGCATTACCGACATTCATTTTGCTGGAACGAAGACACACAATGTCGACACCTACATTCATTCAATTGACTGGGTGTTGTCTAGTCACATCCGAAGTCATTGATCAGTGCTAAATGGAGACATGTCTGGAGGATGTGTGCTCCGTGGTGCCTGTTCGGTCATGAATGAATAGCTACCTGTGTAAGTGGCTATCGATTATCTTGTCAGGAGACGCTGCCAGCAATTACAGGAGAGCTGCATGAAAACAGAGGTCATTTACATATCTCTCAAAGCTAATTATTGACCACACTGGGGAGGTTTTGATAAGAGTATGATCATCAGATACAGTTGTGATTTAACCCTTTGAAATTCGAGCAAGTTGGCTTGATTTATTTCAAAAACGTGGGAAGGGGGGAGTGTGCAACTAAAAGAAATGGCCCAAATATTAGCGCAAAATTAGTTAAAAAGTTAGAATAAGAGAAATAAACATTTATGAAAAAGAAAAAGAAAAAAGAAAATAACTTTAACATAGTACCAGAAAAAGGGGATTAATAAATATAGTTTCCTGGACATTTCTCCCTTTGATTCCTCCCTTTGATATATATCTAATAATCCCCCCCATCCCAGATAATTTTCAGATCATTTCCTTGTCACTTTTTACTCTTTTTTTTCTGTTTGTGGGACATTTCCTGCCAATTTGCTCATTATGCTCTTAATTAAGCTGAAAATAATAAATATATAAATAGAAATTAAAAAAGAAAATAATTCAAAGAAAGTGCTAAAAAAAATTCTGTACTTAATTTTAAATATCTAATTAAGAGAATAATAAATATTGTCTCCTGTAATAGCCTTTTTTAGTTGGTGGGACATTTCTTGCCAACTTGCTCATTAGGTTTTCCCCTAGTTTTTTGGAAGAAATCAAACCAGTGTTCCCAGGGCTCAGAGATTTAAATTTCGAGTAAAACACGTTTGAATTAAGCACAAGTAAACTGATGTCGATCCAGGAATTAAAAGGTTAAAATTTATGGTTTAAGCCTTTCTGTGGCTTGCGTGTGTTGCAAAAATATTCCACAATGCAACAGTAAAGTCATCAATATACATCACATCATTACAGCATCACATTTATTACATTTACTAATGCAAAGCAATTTACAACTAGTGTAATCAGCCAATTGCAAGACTCCAGCAATGGAACACATGTAGAGTTTCTGCTGTTCTGATGTCAGTGGAGAGTTAGTTTCATGATTGTAGAGCAGCACACGGTCATGATTCTTTTAGGCGGTAGCCGGGCCTCCTCCATAGTATTAGCAGGCAGATTGGCAGCAGCAGAGCTTAGTGGACGGGCTGGGGAGTATGGTTTAACTTTGTCCTGGGTGTAGGATGAGCCTGAGCCATTCTTAGCCTGGTAGGCAAGTGTCTTGAATCGGTTTCAAGCAAGCAAGAGGAGCCAGTGTAGAGTGTGGAGGAGCAGGATAGTGTGGGAGAACTTGTGAAAGACCAGCTGGGCTGCTGTGTTCAGGATGAGCTGCACATGCAGGCATACCAGCCAGGAGTGAGTCGCAGTAGTCTAAATGTAAGATTACATCAGCCATCCGTGTTTTCATTAGAGTATGATATTTTGAAAATTAGTATAACCGCCTTGCAGTTGTATCCCTCTGTGTACCAGTCAAGTTGCACTTACAGTTTACATCCATGTCTTTGAAAACATGGATGCTTTGCACAGATCTTCCCCCGTCTATAATCCGCACAGTGTCAAGATTAGTGTCACCAATTCAATATCTGATCAAATGTTTTCCCTTCTGTTCCTGGCACTAAGTAACGGCCAAAAAAAATGTTTTTGCAGAACATTATGATGTCACAGTGAAATTGACCTTTGACCTCTTGGATATAAAATGTCATCACTGTATCATTTTATCATACTACACATTTGTGTGAAATAATTCCTGAGTTATGGGCAAAAAAATGATTTGTGAGGTCACAGTGACCTTGATCCTTTTCCTTTGACATCCAAATTCTAAACACTAAACACAATTCTAAACAATTTGAAGAAATTCTCTCAAGGTGTTCATGAGATATCACATTCAGAAGAATGAAATGGATGCAAGGTCACAGTGACCTTTGACAACCAAATTCTAATCAGTTCAAACTTGAGTCCAAGTGGACATTTGTGCTAAATTTGAAAAACCTTCCTCAAGGTGTCCTTGCAATATCACGATCACATGAATGAGACATACGAGATCAGTGACGTCGACCTTTGACCACCAAAATCTAGTTAGTTCATCATTAAGTTGAAGAGGGCGTGTGCGCCAAACTTTAAAAATTTGCACACAAGAATGAGACTGATGGAAGGTCAGTTATCTTGACCTTTGACCACCGAAATCTAATCAGTTCATTTAAAGATCACAAAGGATGAACAAGGTTATTTACACACCTCCATTTTCAGAAAAGTTGCTGACAGAAACACCATACTACATGCTGATAGTTTCCACCCACCTTGGCTCATCAAAAATATCCCTTTCAGGCAATTCCAAAGGCTGAGACGCATATGTGACTTTGAATCTATGGATATGCAGCAACGCTTCAGACAGAGAGGATACCAACCCCAGATCCTCGCCCAGGCCGATAACAGAGCTCTGTCAGTGGAGAGGAGTCAATTGTTCAGCCCAAAACCTAAACAAAAACAAACTCAGAAACCTTATTTTGTTACATGCTATAGTAAGGAAGCTGTACAAATCAAATATATCATCAAGCAAAACTGGGACATCCTTGAGAGCAACCGCTTCTTACGTGAGGTCTTCACTGAACCCCCAGGGATCAGTTTCAGAGGGGCTCCTACAATCAAGGACAAACTTGTCAGGAGTTTTCTTCCTGCTTCCAAACCAGACATATCTGTTGTTTTCATTGTTTAGCCCCTAGAGGCCAAAAAAGCTGTTGTATGCTCCCCCAGTGCACACCTGTGATACATGCAGTTATAATTACTCTCTTTGTCTCAGTGTGTCACTGCACCTGAAGAAGGTGCAAGCCAATATGCGATGGTGTATTTTTAATGTCTATAGCCTTGTGAATTAAAGTCCTTTTATGCTTTGCAAACCATCCTGAGTGCCTGGAACTGGATCTTTTACACCCCTGTTTTTTCTGGTAACAAGTTCCTGTCCTTTTTTTCTAATCAGTTCATTGTTGAGTCCAAGTGGACAGTTGCACCAAATCTGAAGAAATTCCCTCATCATATTCTTGAGATAGTGTGTTCATGAGAATGGGACAGATGGATGGACAGACAACCCAAAAACATTTATGCCTCCAGCCACGGCTGCCCTGTAAACACACTTGCACTCTTTAGATTACGTCACGTCAACCAGACGCCCTCCTTCCGCGTTTCATGCGCATGCAATTGATTCCATCCAACCGTGTTCTCAAGTGATACTGCCTGTGAGCATTGCATGTGGACGTGCCTGGTGCCGTTCGGCTGTCCACCAGTGTATAATAACAACATAACCAGTTCTGTGCGAAAGGGGGCTTTTGGCTCATGTTCAAACGCCAAAAGCACGGACAGAGTGGACATATTTATGAAGTTCGGAATGAGAACGGATTGCAACAGCACAGAAAACTTGTTTAATAAGTTAAAAGAAAAACATACATACCTTAAAGCCTCTGGAAACATGGTTTTAAATAATAAGAATGCACATATTATATCAAAGCTGAGTGTGTCATTAAGTATCTACTAAAGTCTGAGTGAAAATAAATGTTTCCAACATTGGGGGAGTTGAAAACATTTCATTTTGAGGATAACAGCATTTCTCCAGACTGTGTGGGCGTGGCAGATCATTTTGATTGACACCTCATTGGATCCCACCTTTGTCAGCTGTCTCTCATCTCCACGATGACAACCATGGAGCAAAGCAGAGTTGGCGTGATACAGCTCTATCTGTTCCAGCCCTCCTTTCGTTCCTAAATCTAATGTAACGCTCTACACTAAAATGAGAGAGCTGTTGTTTGAAGACACAGAGCGTTCTGTTTCTCCATGAATTAACAAACGGTTAAGGTCATCATGCATTCACTCCATTCAGCACTTTGCTGCTCCTTCTCCTCAGACGGAGTGCCCAGAGTCCCTCTGGCACTCCCAAAGGTGCCGTGCTCTGAATAACTGAATGGTACATTCCAACGGTGCTCCAAATTTACCAACGGTCCAGTTTGTGCCAGAGTGCGTTCCGACACTCAGATTAAGTGTTTCCAAATGAACCCTGCTGAAAGGAGCTTTGAGGGATTTCAGTTTGGCATGTTAAATTAGTATCAACTGACAGCTGACTTTGAATTTTTGATTGGTTTCATCCATATAATGTGATATGGATCAGGGATAACCACATCCACGTCAACCCAGCTTCAGGGTACTGAAAAAACTAAAATGACAACATTTCAAATTTGAATTGAGGCTAATGTCTGATCATTTCTATTATGCATTTAAGACCCTAAATTACATATGAAGAGAGTTTTTTGGTAACTTGGGTTCCCAGAGGCTTTAAATGTGTGATTTTCGGCCATATGTTGTATTTACAGTATATGATGATTTCTACTGTGTGCAGCCTGTTTTCTTAGTACCAGTTTTTGTTTTGTTTTTTGCTGTTGTTTTATAATGTGGTGATTTTTGTTGTGCTCATCTCTGCTTTCCTAGCATTTCGCATCCAGCCTCAGCAGCAATCACCAGTCAGCTGGAGTCTAAGTCTGCATCCAACGTCAGTTTCCGACAGCTACAATTAACACCGACTGTAGCTACAGCTTCTCTCAGCCAGCATCAGATGCAGATCCAGTTATTCCGCTGCAGTCCCAGCCTCCACCTGCTCCACCTGCCTCTGCAGCTCTGTCCTCAGCAGCTCAGTCCTCAGCCTCCAGCTTTGGACAGCAGCCTGGTTCCAGCCATTACCTTCAGCAGTAACCTTTAGCTTTCACCTGCAGCCACTGCCTGTAAGATGCAGCCTCAGCCTTTGCCTGTAAGGTACGGCAAGTTTTTCTCCATAGCACCTTTCAACAATGGGGCAGTTCAAAGTGTTCCGCATAAGACATAAATGACAAGATGTAAAAGAAACACAAGGAAATATAAAGAGACACATATAATGCATTTAGGCTAACCTGTCTCAACCTCCACATTCATTTTCAGGACCCAAAAATGGAGCTCATGAATTAGCCTCCTTTTGGAGTCTCCATCAGACAGCAACCAACCAAAATAATTTAAAAATATTTTTTATCAGGAAAAAAACAAAAATAATACTTATATGCATATACAATATTTTACACAAAAATAAAATTATTTTTTGATGTTCCAATCTTATCACTGCAAAAGCAGCAGTATTTGATGACTGCGGAATGAGAGCAGACTGGAATAGCAGGATTTTGGGCAAGGCACGTTGCTTTTGAATTTTAAGAGAGGTATTTTTCAAGGCTTTGGGCAGAACAGATTAAATTTGATGGACTTCCTCTGAATTTGGTTGGTGAGTAGTTGTTCTCAATCACTATGTAAGCTCCAGCACAAATTCTCTACTGCAGTGATTTCTAGCAGTGACAATAGCTAGAAAAAATATAGATTTATGGGGCGCTCAGTAGCTCAGTCAGTAGAGGGGGCACCCAATGTGTAGAGGCTACATCCTCACCACACACACACACACACACACACACACACACATATATACACATTTATTTATTTATTTATTTATTTATAAACATACACATTTTTATTTTTTTAAAATAATGATCATGATTATATATTTAAAATTATGTTGCATTTTTAAAAATTACTTTTAAGCTTTTATTTAACAATTTATTTATTCATTTATTATTATTATTATTATTATTATTGTTATTATTATTATTGTTATTATTATTATTATCATTATTATTGCAAAGTTTCAGGTAATTTTCTTGCATATTTTTGGGTAATTTCTTATATTGTTGCTCATTGCCATTTTCCCATGTTTTTGAAGGAAATTGAGCCAATTTGCTCATTTTTCAAAGGGTTAAGCCCAGCTCCTGACTACAGCTTCTGGAGTCTGCCACAGAACTTACCTTCAATCTATTTAATAGCCATTTCCATCAGCCTTCACCTATATGCTCTGGCACTCAGCCTCAGTTTCAGCCTGCAGCTTTTACATGTCAGCTGCAGGCTGACTGCAGCTTGTGGCATGGAGCCACTGCAGGCCCAGCTCAGCCTGGAGCCTCTGCAAACCATCTGCAGCCTCCACCTCAACTAAAACCTGCATTTTCTGTCACAGCCTCTACCCACAGCTTCTGACAGCCAAGGAAATAATTTGATGTCTATGTAACCATCAACCCCCAGTGAATGGCATTTAAAGCCCACACTGCAGCAATCATTGTCTTACAAATTTCCGCTGCGGACTTGATAGATTTACAATTCATATTCTCAGTCAACCTTGAGTGTGAGTTATGAAGGCTGAGGCTTTCACTGGAGCTGCTCCCAAAGTAAATTCTGATAGTCATTATGCAACAGAGAAACAAAGCATTAATCACGACAGCAGTGTTTTCATCAGCACTGTAAACTGGCCCTGAAAACAGCTATGGGATGCATGATTAAGACCAAAAACAAAAAAACATTCTGATGAACTGCCAGTGCATTGTTTTAAATGTCCATATTTCTCGGGATATTATCTATAATTTCTTCAGTTTCCATATATGCCCACTTCTCTGTTTAAACTTAAGCTGAACTCTGACCTTTCCATTGACACCTCACTTGAGCCAATAGGACAGGGGTTCTCAAACTTGATATTCAAAGGTCTGAATCTGATTTCTATTCAAGGCCAAAGATCTGGAACGATTGCTGATAAGGTGATAGTTTTTGCCCTGCAGCTAGGCCGCTCAGAGAGCAGCTTCAGCAGCTCTCTCTGTCATAGATCTCATAAACAATTTGTTTTTGTTTCATTGGAAGATTTTAACTGTCGAAGTTTTGTTGTCCTAACTTCTCTATTCTGAGGATATTGCTGTATGAAATGTCTGTGCTTTGTGTCATAGTAGCATTTAAGGTTTCCACTCTTCACAACTCCAGCTGTCTCTGTGCATATCAAATACATGGGCTTTGTGCTGGATTGGGGCAAAAATGAAAGCATTTTTTGTTTTGTGCTCTGAAAATGCATCATATCATGATGTGCACCCTATGTAATTATAACTTTAAAAAAACACCCCACAAACTCTTCTGATAAAAAAGGCCTTAAAATGTTGCAACTTGCATCGCTTTTTAATTATTTTTTTTTTTTTTTAGAAAATCTGCCTCAAAAGGCTGCAACAATCATTAAAACAGCCCGCAAAATCCTATGACAAAAGATTAATGCTCCCTCACAGCTCTCCAGTTTCCTTCTAGCTGCGTCCCGTCAGAGCACCATATGATAGCAAAGCTTCTTCTCATGAGACCTTCACTTCCTTGAATCCATCCATCCATCAGTCTCTTCTCTCTCTCGCTTTGTTGCAATCAGTCCATGGAAACTGGATTTTGAGCCTTTTCCTGTCTGATTTAGCTGTGGGAGCAACTCCAATGCACAGGATCTGGCCCGGGTGATCATGTTTCACTCTGTTTCCTACATGACAGAAATGGGGATGAGGAGAAAAAGCACACCAATCTTCTCTTTTTTGGTCCTCCCTTTGTTCGCCATCAGCACTCCCAGGGTCCCAACCTCGATCACACCTTGGAGATTGGATTGGTTCCTTCCTGCTGTGAACACAGGGACAGGGAGACGAGAGGTACAAATTCGGGCGGATGTACCTGTGAGTTTCTTCCACACCAAATTGCTCCTGCGCTGTCAGTGCGGCACGCTGAGAGGCCACGGCGATGATTGCTGCGCTGGCAGATGCACTGAGAGTGATATTTTCACGCTCCATCCATCTGGTGGAGCATTTTCATGTTTTCTGATGAGCTGACAACCCAAAGAAAGGCAGTTAGTCATCTCAGCGCAGCTTTCTCCTTTGTGCCGGGCTGTGTTGTGCTTGATTGAAGTCATAAAGGCCCCAGAGCAAATCTCTTTGTTGACCAAGAACAAACTGGTAAACATGTTGATTGTACCCTCCTCAATTAAACGTCTCTCAGTGATGTCACGACCAGCGGCCTGAACGTGTGCATGCAGACGTGTTAGATGTGGACTCGGGGACAGACGCGAAGCTTTTTTCTCTGCGCCTCTTCTTTGAAAAACAAAGCTTTTGCTCCTGCTGTTTGAGAAATGAGTGTGAAGCTTGAAAGCAAAGGATGCTGAGGACAAATCATCTGTTAATACATTCCACTCATGCAGGTGTGGAGAGAAGCAAACCCCACCATGTCGTTGGAGAAGAACAAATAACACCTGAAGTCACATTGTTCAAAATGTCTATCATCCAGTTATATTTCTGTTATGTTTGAAAGATACTCTTTTCCATAACCCGATCAGAACCCGATTATGTTCCAAACACACACACAAAAAAATTGTAAAGGTGGATTTCTGAGCCCAAGTTTTATTCAAAGGATACTTTATTATGTACTTGTTTTCTGTCCATTCCAATCTTAATGCAGAAACAACCTAATCTGAAAAGGGGGAAAAAAAAGTCTTAATAGACAAAAAGCAAAAAAAAAAAAAAAAGATTATTATTTTTAATGGATTGTAAACTCATATCAATGAATAAAGTGATTTGTCATCACGACCCAAAAAAGCCTCTAATTCTGAAGTATCTCCTGTAAACAATGTGTTGAAAACCTCCTGAGGTGAATATTATGTGAACATAAACAATAAGATGCATTATAAGTCAAGTATATCAGAAACTCAAATTCAAACAGCTTTTTGCTATATAAACAGTATTTCTCTTTTCATTTTCTGTCGACACTCATCCACCGTCCAATCGACAGATTTTTTTTTTCATCCTCACTAAAAGTGATATTTTGACATATATATGTTATATAACATCCCATATTTACTTTAAACCCAGTTTAAACACAAATTATGTAAACTGCAGCAAAATCACAGGGGATCAAAGTCTAAGAGTTTCTTTAGGCATGGCAGTTAGCAAACAAAACAGTCTGTTTGAAGATGCCTTATGATCAATCCTGATACCTTCCTCAACTTCCTATTTGAAGTTTGGCTCTCTGACTGTTGTATTGTATTGTTCTTTTTCCCCCAAGTTCTATTGCTATTTGACTAAGCCGCTGACTATAAAAATCACCATAAAACAACATTAACATGATGACAGGTCACAGTGGACACATGTAAAATAATCCACTGCAGTAGTCCTGCAATAAAACCTTTGAGAAGCTTAAGATTTTAGATAGTTTTTGATACTAACAGACAGGGGTGTAGTGGTTACAGAGGAGGAAGTGAGTACACTTTCCTTTATATTCCAATGGCTTTTTGGCTGATCAGTAGGTATATTGTCAATGGCAAGAAACTTATACCATGTACAGTATATCTGCCTATACGCTCCACTATACCACTAATGTCAGAAAAGTCTTGATTTAACAATGTTTCATTTTCTAGCCTGCAGTTTGACTGCTGGTGGACAAAAAAGCCTACTGTAGAATGTTATGTAAGCTAATAATACTACACCAACACAAATGGCCCCAGAAATGGCCAATAATTTGGATTAAAACCACTCTGACATAGTTTCAGCAGAGTGCACACTACATCGTCAAACTGCAGCAGGACTGCTGCATAGGCCTATAAACAATGAGTACCTTGGTCAGCAATGTTTGTCAAATTGCAAGAAATTAGTAGATCTTGAAAATAGTTTTTAAAAAAGCTATGGGAAAAGGTATAGGATTTTTTTTTCTTTTTTTCTAATTATCATAATTACATATTTAAAAATATGTTACAGAGTTATGATAATTTTGAAGCATCCTTTCCAGTTCATTTCCAGTTCATTTCCAGTTCATTTCCAGTTTTTTTTTTAAAAATGTTTCTTTTTCTTAATTTAAAGAAACAAACAAATTTTCAGTTTTTTTTCTTGTATGTTTTGATCATTTCAGTCAAATTTTTTGGTCATTTCAAATATCTAGGGAAAAAAAGGAAAAAAATCTATGGAAAAACTATACTTATAATTATCATAATCACATATTCAAAATTATGTTACATAATTATATTTATTATTATAAATTTTAAGGTTTTTTAAAACTTTTTTATGTGGTTGTATTTTTATTTATTTTCCTAATTTCTTGTGAATTTTTGGGCCATTTCCTCTTGTGTTGCCCCTTGCCTTCTTCCCATGTTTTTGAAAGAAATCAGACAATTTACTCAGGGCTCAAGGGGTTAAATTTATGGACACATGTTTTTATGTCATTGTCAGCATAACATTTTTAAGCAACATTTGTTAGTTAAAAAACAACAACAAAAAAATATTAAGATCATTACTGGCACCCCCGCGTATTTTTGTTTTTTTTTTTTTAGAAAAAAAGTAGGCTAAAATTTACATCAGTGTCAGCCACATAAAAGTCGAGTTGGTGTGTGTTTACATTTTTCCCCAGCTTTATTTAACAAAAAATATGTACAAAATATTTGAATTATTTTTTAATGGGGAAATGCTTTGTGTTTACATTTAGGTCTGTGACGGAGCAAGGGCGGTGACGTTTGATGACAGCCTCGCCGCCCCAACAGTGCATTCTGGGTCCAACCCAAGATGGCTGCGCCCTTGCAGAAGTGCTGAAGAAGTGCCTCGCCGGAGAAATTCTCGGGTTTGTGTGTGATTTCCATCAAAACCAAAACACCAAATCAGCCGCTGAGCCCGCTGGTTAGTAGAAGAACACCGTACGATCCCAGTTGTCGCTGAGTGTGGCCGGTGCGTCGCGTGGCTGTGGCAGACTGTCCGTGTGAAGATGGGCCTCGTCTCCAGCCCCTTCCCATAGCGAAGAGCCGTGGGGAGAGGAGCCGCAGATTCCCCTGCAAGCACGCACCCGTCCAGCTCGGATTTGACGGCTTTGACATACTCTACAGGCTGTGGACGCTGCCCTACAACTTTCTCACCAGAATTGTTTGTGCCACCGTGTCTGTCATCGTCCGGAGACAGAGACGTTCCCCAGCCCGGGTCGACCATCCCACCGCACCAAGGTCCTGCACGCATCTGCACGCTTCTCTGTCCACACTAGCGCCATTTCTGCACCTCTGCTCAGCCTCTCGGCTCGCGTTGCGTCGCGAGCAACGTCGAAAAAAGCTTTAAATAGCACGAGCGTGTCCTGCAGTTTGACAGCAGACTGCGGTAACACGAGCCCGCGTCAGACGGAGCGTTCACGTTAGCCGCGCTAACTTAGCTAGCACTTAGCTAGCTGTCCCGCCGGTCCGGTGCTCGCTAGCAAACGGCTCGAGCTGAAAAGTTGAATACAGTCAGGCTGTTTGAACGGGTTATCAGGCGCACACAACACTTAACAACGCCAGCTCCAAATCTGTGGCTCGAGCAGGGCTCACGTGGCCAGTTTGAGCCTCTGCATGACATCATCCAGGTGCCGCTCTATCTGACCATATACAGTTATATCACTGCAATATAGCATATTATGCGATACTATACTACTATAAACATTACTACACTTTATACTATGTATTATAACCCACAATATGTTGACAATAATGTAGCACGATGATACATAACATTACATTATTACGTTGACCCTTGCACTATATGCTATCAGATGCTGATTACTTGTAGGGACTGTTCTTTATTTGTTAGAGGCGGATGGGGGGTGGTGGTGGTGGCGGCTTGGGTGTAACTTTGTGTAACTTCAGCAATATAACTACAGAATGCTCTTTTTCAAATGAAATCACACCAATTTGCTCCGGTTTGGAAGGGTAGCTTGTAAAAATCGTCTGAACGCAGCACAAGAAAAACAGCTGTCGATCCAGGTTTATCACCATACTGTTACTTTATCAGCACCACTCATTTTTACTATGTCATTTTCTTGTATAGTTTCTGTTCTTCATTCTATTCTTATTTTAGTTGATGAATTTCTTATTTCTTATTTCTGTCCTTGCACTGCTGCTGCAACAGCTAGATTTCTGCTGGGGTTCAACATACTGTAGGTGTATCTTATCTTATCTCATCAGTGTGATAGTAACCTGGATACTTCACAGCAGAGCAAGGCAGCTCCCCATGTGAGTGTGTTTGGTTTCAGTTGTTGTTGTGATTTTCATTCTAGCAGCACATTGACGGCAGTGCATGAAACATGACTCATAACCATCATCGCTTGAACTGAGAGAACTCTTTAGGTTGAAGGTCATGAACTGGAACACTCAGCAGCCATTCAGGTTGAAATGTGCAGAACTTAAGACCAGCTCGCCCAAGGGTATTCTGTTCTTGCAACCACTAAGTAAGTGCATCGCTGGCATTAAATTAGTGGAGAAACAGATATATGCACAGGATTTCACATTTCCTGCAGAAAGAGTTCAATATGCTGGAAACATCACAACTGCAAAAAAACCCTTTTAGATGGAAATAAGGTCATGCACTGTGTAAGAACTCGTGTCAATTCGATATCTACTTTTTGTAATATCTTACTTTAAGGAGCAGAGGCATTTCTGTACAAAACCTTTTTTTTTTTAGTTAATGGTCCAGTATGTAGGATTTAGAGAGATATATAATAATAAAATAAATATAATACAAAGTATGGTTTCTTTAGTGTATAATCGCCTGAAAATAAGAATCAGAGTTTTTTGTTGCCTTAGAATGAGACATACATCGGGAGAAGGTCCATGTCTGTGAGGATAGTTATGTTGCACTGCCATGTTTCTACAGTAGCCCAGAACGGACAACCCAAACACTGGCTCAAGACTGGGCCGTTTGCGTTTTTGCCTCGGCCCCCGTAGTTAGAAGCCTGTCTGCAATGAGCAGCATCAGAGATACACTGATTTGTAACGTGAAACTGCTGGTTTTTTTCAGTGGTGTTTTTTTTTTTTTGGCTTAAATCACTCAGTTCTTTTGTTTTGGACAGGAGGAGACCTCTTTGGATATTTAAGCTCCTGGTAAAAACCTCCCAAATGATGAACACTGAAGCAATTCTAACCAGGAGAAGTTTAAGCTGGTTGCAACCTGCAATCCTCATGGTTACACACCACTAAATCCGCCTGAATGTTTACACATTTCACCTTGAACCCTTTAACATGAGAATCAATATTAGTTTTCTTGTGCTGCATTCAGACGCCTTTTATTAACATTTAAGCCTCTGAAACCTGAGAAAATTGGTTTGATTTCTTCAAAAACACAGGAAAAACATAATGAGCAACTTGGCAAGAAATGTCCTGCAAACTACAAAAAAAAAAAGAGTAAAAGTGACAAGGACATTTTCTAAAAAATTAGCAGGGTAGTATTATTAGATATCAAAAAATAAGGAAAAATGTCTAGAAAGCTATATTTATTCTTCTCAATTATATATTTAAAATCAGGTCAGATTTTTTTATTCGCAGCACTTTCTTTTTTTTTTTTTTAAAGTATTTCTTTTCTATTTTTCCAGCTAATTTTCACTAACTTATATTTTAATTGTAATCTATCAAAACCTCCCCAAACAGCATAGTCAATAATGAGCTTTGAAAATGTCCTGCAAACTACAAAAAAATAGTAAAAGGTGATGAGAAAAAAATGATCTCAAAATGAGCAGGGGGAGGGGGGTTATTAGATATGTTCAAAGAACAAGGGGAAAATGTCCAGAAGTCTTTATTCATAATTCTTTTAATTATATATTTAAAATTATGTTTCAGAAAAGTGTTAAGGCCTGAAAATGATCTGGCAGTGAAATATGTTACACAGCTGATTCAGCATGACTTTCTGATAGGAATGTTCATTCTAGTCGGCTCTTTTTACCTCTTTTAAATTAGTGTACTATAAATTTAAAATTAAATTGACTTAGCACTTTCTTGAGGTCATTTTTTAGTTTTTTGTTTCGTTTTGTTCTTTACTTTTTTGTTTGCTTATTTTCAGGTAATTTTTCTTGTATGTTTTTGTAATTTTTTTGCACATTTTTGGGTCAGTTGCTTGTTGCCCTCCCAAGTTTGGAAAAAAAAATCAAGCTAGTTTGCTCAGGTTTCAAAGGGTTAAGACAATAAGCCAAAGTTTTAAAATGTTTACTGTTCTCTAAACACATGCAGAACTTTGCACAGATAAATTAGTTCATTATAGGCAAAAACATTTGATTGAAATTAGGAACTACATAATCAAAGATAAGAAAATTGATATTGTTTGGTATCTAAAAAGTATTACGTTGTGATACCAAACTCTGTTGTGTGTTTACTCTCTTATGCACCACCTCTCTATTTTTATCCGATGTTGCATTGTCTTCTTCTTGCCTGATGTTTTGGCTTTAGCCGACACATGCTTTTAGGTGATCTCATGGAGACTAATACAGTAGTTCAGTAGTAGGTGACATTTTCTTGTTGTGAGAGTCGAATACCAGCTGCAGCTAAAATGATCACATTGGTGGTTGGTTTCCCACCGCAGCCGCACAGCATGAGGCCACAGAGATTCATCAGATCTGTGTTACTAACAAGAGCTCTCTCCTGTAGGGCCCTGATGAAAATGGACTCAGACTTGCTTCATTCGCCGGCTGTGGGCCTGGCAGAGGAAGAGGAGGCCGACATGAATGACTGGAAACTTCCCCTGGCCTTCATGAAGAAGCGGCACTCAGAGAAGATTGAGGGCTCCAAGGCTTTGGCGCAGAGCTGGAGGATGAAGGACAGGGTAATTTTTTTCTGCTCTTCTCTGTGTGGAGTAATTCAGCAGGTTAAGGATGCCCTCTGTGCTCAGCTGTGCTGTGAGTCTGTAGAGGCTCTTTTATCCTGTAGCACTCTCAGTCTAGTGCATGCAGAGTTGTTGAGGGAATAATCTCATGCAGTCTTGTGCAATAACTGCATGTTTATTTTCTAATGTTTTCAAAAGTGGAACTAATAAAACAGTAAATCCAGAACAGAGGATTACAATTAATAATTTATTACCCCAATTCCCATATACATTTTTAGAAAGCATAGAATCATTTCATAATTACGATAACTTCAGGATTTCCCACACATTCATCTATTTGTGGCGGCCTGCTGCATGTGACAAATAGATTTTCTTGCTGTGTTGAAATATATCTGTACTGTGTGATTATTCATGGCACCACACTCTCGGTGCACAGAGTGTACTGTTAGCACTTACTACTATTGGAATTAGGAGTGGGCGATATATCAAATATATTCGATGTATCGCGTCCAGCTCCTCCCGCGATGTATAAACTGCATTTATTGTGACCATCGAGTAGAAATTGTGTCGTTTTTATGAGCCACCGGCATTTCGGTTTTCTCGCTCTCTCCTGCAGCTCTCTCTCTTTTTCACACACAGAGCAGGGCTTCTGCAGGACTCCAGTCACAGTATGGAACACTACTGTGATTTGCAAATACTATTAATATATTACTTCTAGAGCTAGTAGTTTGTTTCCAGCTTACAATGAACTTAATGAGTGGTAGTGCGGGTAGTGTGAGCGAGTGAGGCATGTTTATCTGCTGTGCTTGCATTGCGACTATTTAATAACATTTTGCAACCACGGAGCACCAGTGCGACTTGCAAATATCAGTACATGAACTGGAGTGAGCCGTCAGTTTGTTGCCAGCTCACAGGGAGTGAGTTTTCACTGTTAAAGACGCCGCGGCGTCGGTTTAACTGCCTGCTAATGCTAACAACAACCTGTTGACCGAAGTACTTATTCATTAAATGTTATTATAACAGCAGTGTATTCAACGTTATTATCTGACAGTAGCTACTTTAGCTTTATTGTACTTTATTTAACATTTTTGTAATTGCAGTTCATTCAGTATTTTTTTATTTTAGTAGTTAACAAGTAATGATTAAAGGACATTTAAAAATATTGCAATTTATATTGCGTATCGCGATATTGCTTTAAAATATCGCAGTATTATTTTTAAGCCATATCGTCCAGCCCTGATTGGAATATGACGTCTATAGTATTTATCCACCTACTGCAATCAGTTCCAGTGCTAGATCAAGGTCCCAACACTACCAGTACATTTAAAACATGAGACTGTATTAGCAGACTGCAAAACTAGGCAAAAAAGAGAGGCAAAATCATTATCTCAGTGGAAAAGGAATATTTAAACATTTGGCGCTTATTTCCTTAGATGAAGTGATATGAGGATATCTCATCTGTCCACTAAGTATGCTGCCTACAAACTTAGCTCATTAACATGTTATATCTTCAGAAGGGAGCAGGATGGTCCCCCAAGCATTTTCTAATAAGCAATAAAAATTAAGTGATTCACAATGAGAATTGTTTTTGTGCTTTTAGTATACATATGGTGCTAGAACCCATAAAACATAAAAATTGAGTTTGTTTGTTTGTTTGGAGTTTTTGTTTATCACAAAAAATTGCCAGTGGAGGATCCCCCACAGCCTTTGAAAAAGGTCCTAGCTAAGACACTAATGTCCTAGAATCCCAGAAATTTACTAAAATCCTAGAAATGTCCTGAAGTCCTAGAGAAGTCCTGAAATCTTCAAAATTTGCTAAAATCCTAGAAACATCCTGAAATTGTAGAATTTTCCTGGAGTCCTAAATGTGCCAAAATCCTAGAAATGTCCCTCAAATTTTAGAAACGTTATAAAATCCTTGAATTGTCCTGAAATCCTAGAAACATCCTAAAATCTAAGAAAATTGTAAAACTGTAGAAATGTCCTAAAATTCTAGAAATGTTCTAAACTCCTAGAAACATGCTAAAATTCTAGAAATGCCCCAACATGCTGGAAACGTGCTAAAATCCTAGAAGTATCCTAAAATCCTAGAAATGTTTTGAAATCCTAGAAATGTCCGAAAATCTAAGAAACGTGTTTAAAATCTAGAAATGTTCTAAAACCCTTGAAATGTGCTAAAATTCTAGGAAAGTCCTGAATCCCTTGAAAAATGTACCAAAACACTTGAAATGTCCTCAAATTCTTGAAATATCCTAAAATCTTAGAAACATGCTAAAATTCTAGAAATGTCCTAAAATCCTAGAAGCATGTATGGGGCTGCTGCGATTGGCTCCTGGCCTCATGTCATTTTGCAAAAGCAAAGCCAGTGGATTATCACTGATGTAGGTGCTTAGCAGCCGAGGTGCAGAATTGAGGTTATCCAAGTATGCTTAGCTCTGATTGGTGCTTGATGAGAAAGGATGGTGCTTAGGATTGGTTATGTGGTCATCTACATCTCAAAATTTCAGTCCATTAAAATCAAATGCACCAATGCTACACACTGTGCTTCGAGAGGACATCAGTCTTTAAACAGCAGCAAATCACTGGACACCCTCGTCTTTATTATTGTGCCGATTCATTTCATTGTGCTGGAGGCCACCATCGTACACTCTGACAGGGGAACCTCAAAGCTTTCCCTCATGAAAGGCCACAGTGTGTTTCAGCGCTTATAAAGCTGTCATTTGATCCGCTGCAGTGCCACCGACCTGATTCTTGCATTGCCTCATGGCTACACAGCACTGCCATTACAATGATGGCAAATGCTACATTGTCATACATAACCCTCACCTACTCTGCACCTAATGTAGAATTTCACCCTAATGAAAATTTATCACGTCGCTGCGGACATGGGTGGAATTACGTGGTAATGCCTGCCGGTGTCAAGCTTCAGGGAAATGTTTAATAGGACGGCATCATTAAATGTGACTCTGCTATTGATTTAAAAGAGGTAATAAGAGTTGGTTGAAATGGGCATTCCTATCAGAAAGTCATGCTAAATCAACTGTGTAACATTTGTCATTGCTCAGAGCGTTTTTGAGCCATAGACCCTCATTTGTACACTTGGAAGAAGAATGTGTCCTGTCACATTTCTGTGCTCAGAGAGCTGCGACTAAAGAGAGCTTTTTGTGTTTTATGCAGTAAGAATTTGGCTTTGAATGGAACTCTGGCCTGGGGTTGAATTCATCTTTTAAGCTGGCAATAACTGCAAAATGATGGATTTGAAAACAGTTTTTTCAAAAGTTATGATTTGCTGAATGATAACGATATGAGTGGATGCAGAAGGAACTTGTTTTTGACTCATTTTCTGCACTTCTTTACAAAAATGTTCATTCAAAAATAAAATTCAGGTTGGCTTTCAGAATTATTTTAACATTTAGTTATCTTATCATATTTCATATTTCTTAGAGAAGCCCAGTAAGTTTGTGAAATGTCCTTTTCAAAGGGATAGTTCTGATTTTTTGAAGTGTGGTTGCATGCGGTACCTATCCACAGTCGGTGTACTACATACAGTAGATTTCAATCTTCACTTCGCCAGTTTGGAGAATCAGGCTGGAGTCTCACACAGAAGCTAAGAAAGGGACTGCTATGGAGGGGTCGGCAACAAAACATATTTTAGTCATCTAAAAAAATTTTAGGTCAATGTTATATTGAGAATATTACCACAGCTTCAACTTTATGTCAAACAGTGATTTTCAACAGGAAAATGAAGCTGTTATATCGCTCTCTTCAAAACCAGACCCCATTGAGAAAAACAGTGATTTAACATGGCTGAACACGCCGCTGGTCTATTGCTGCTAGAGCTCTGACCGAGCCCAAAAAATCAGGCCCCACCCTATATGAACCGACACAGTTTCTGTCACATGTCTCTGTCTGACACAAGCCTGACCCATGGCGGCAGTTTTTTGCCCGCGCGTGTTTGGAAACTCGAATTTGTACTGTAAAAATAGGCCTATAGTATATTATATTTTATATATTATAAGATTATTATTTCTAAATATTAAAATGTATAAAAAGCTAAGGGCTGGTGTGTTTTGTCGTACCACTTCTCCTCCTTTCCTGTCTGTCATCTTGTGCATGACAGGTTCAGCAAAGCATGCTGCACCCCTCAGTGCATTTAATACGCATATCGACGGTGATGCAGCGCGCAGATGATGATTGCTCTCAACTGCATGTTATTTACTAGGGCTGGGTGAAAAAATCGATTCATCAGTGCATTGCTATATGTTTTTTGCCAATTCAATGTTGATTCATAAATTCCTGAAATTGATTATTTCCGTTGTTTATTCATTAAAATGGCGACTGTGGGGCGAGATAACCGTGTGTTAAAATCTGCACCGACAACATTAAAAGCCGATGTTTGGATACACAAAGTCGATAGTAGTTACAGTGTGTGTGAGCCTCGTGAGTCAGTGTTAAAACACTACAGCAACACGATGGACCTACGTAACCGTTTGAGCTGACACCACGCAGATGTTTTGCAACCTGTTGCTAATGCCAAAGCTGTGGATCACACACAAATGCAGCTTGACAAATTCTGCATAAATTTTTATTACTTTTGTTAAGTTTGGCTTAGGCAAAAATGTGCACTTTTCTGTACTTTATAATAATGTAATGGTAAAATATGTTTTGGTGTCAGTTTATCTAAATCAGTACAGATAATGCACGCTTTATTGAACACAGAGGGTTTTTGAATGAATTACCTAGGTATTTCTGTCATCGACACACATAACTGAATCGATATTGAAGCAACTGGATCAATATCGAATCGAATTGAAATCGAACTGGATCGTGACCCAAAGAATCGGAATTGAATTGAATTGTGAGGCTCTTGATAATACTCAGCCCTATTATTTACATCTCTTCCACTGCTGGGGAGGGAGAAGCAGAAACTGCCAACCATGAAACAGCTCACAATAGTTTCATTTAAAAAAAAAAAACAAAAAACAATAATTGGAGAGGACCCAATTCAAGCCTGAGGGAATATTGAGAAATTACAGCTCAGCCCGAAGCAGGTGGGTCGAGGTGACCCCAATCAGGTTTGGGCAGAAAATCAAAGGTCTAATTGCTGCGTCTAACAGTCATATTCGTAGTGTTATTGTGTGATTTCGGTATTTGAAAGGGATAGTTCTGATTCACCAAAGTCACACAAAAACACAAACTATGTGATCGAAGCAGTGGCAGACCAGCCGCTCCTGTGTTCAGTGAACTAAAATGACTGTTTTTGTCAATGGAGTCAGGTGGCTTTGACAGCACAGATGGGCAACTGAGGCCCTTAATTGCTTTGCTGTCGGCAGGGGCTATCTGATGGAAATTTAAAGCAAAATAAAAAATAATTTGGCTTATATTTTATTAGAAATCAACGGAAGGCCCCTCTTCCATTAGTGTAAGCTTTCACAACAAAGTGATCGGACCCAGCCAAAACAATCAAGCTTAGTAGAAGGCAGAAGGTAGATTTATTGGTTTCAACCAAGTTTAAAAAATGAAATTATTTTTGTCCTCGCTCCTGCTACATCTTTTGAGTTTAAGGATGAGTTGATTAAAATCAGCAGCTACTATGAAAATTCCATCCAGTTCCTTGGTGATGTTGCTGCTGGTGGCATCGTTTAATTCCTGCAGTGCATTTTTGACTTTGTGTCAGAGTCTTGTGTCCATATGGCTCCTACAAGGTCACTCATCCAGTCCATCCAGTGATGGCCCACCAGCAGATGGAGACATGAAAAACATGTTAATTAGTTAGTTAGTTAGCTCGCTAGTTAGTTGGTTTATATTTCTGCCTCATGACAGTCTGGCCCATCCCATAGGGATGGAAATAACAATAACAATGCAAAGCAT
The DNA here is from genome assembly GCF_026936395.1 of Plectropomus leopardus. Lineage (NCBI taxonomy): Eukaryota > Metazoa > Chordata > Actinopteri > Perciformes > Serranidae > Plectropomus > Plectropomus leopardus. The sequence goes on from NC_142178.1 coordinate 3,553,074, forward strand.
GTGTCATCTTCTGGTTTTACAAATATCAGCAAAAGAAAAAAGATAGATACATAAAATAAATTATGTCACAAAATAATATGTGACCCATATTCTTGCAAAAACAATGAATTGTACAGTGAATTTTTTTTTTTTTTTTTTTTTTACAAATTTTACAAATCTACAGTTTATCTTGGTTAAGAGCTTGTTGTCTCATCCTCCATGCTTTCTCCAGATAACAAGCTAATCTAAATGTTTTATATGTAAATAACCAACTTAATCTTTGTGCTAAGCCATATATACTAAATTAATATCCGTTTTTATCTGACGAAGCAAAAATTTGCACAGTTCCATAGGAAGTTCCGTAGCGCATAGAAATCTTTGCTATTTAGTTAAATTACATTAAACAAGAAAAATAAGAAAAATCATCTGACAATACCGATAGTTCATTTTCAAGCCGATTATTGGCTGATACAGATGATGTTGATAATGATCATCATGCATCCCTATAGTATTATAATAAGATTGGAATTGGAATTTGAAAAAACTATAAAATAATAAACAGAAATGATCAGATATGACAGCAAACGTTTCTCAGCATAGATTTTTATTCTGGACGTTGGGCTCGGGCACTGCTCCCAAGTCTTAAAATGGTCTGAAAAAAACCCTGATGTTTTCCGGCGTCAAAATGTTGACATTTTCTGAGCAAACACCTTGGTATTGCCTATTGGCAATAGCGTACGATAAATGGACTATATGGAAAGGATAATGTGAAGGCAAAGATGTTAAGTTTTATGTTTTGTTCAACTTTTGCTTGAAATCTTGCTATGAAACATATTCAAAGAGTACATAAAATACTTGTATTTATTCTAAGTTCTTGTCATTTTGGATCTGGTGATTTTCCTTTGGCGCTGGCTAAAACCTCTTTTGGAGGTGCCCAAAATTCCTCTGTGCAGAAAAAACCCCTTCTCCTACCTGTTTGCGCCTCCTCTCCTAACTGTGCGGCGTGCATAATACCACACAGGCAAGCAAAGCAAATTTCAAGGTCACTTAAATACCAAAGGAGCGCTGCTTGCACCTGTTGTTGCGTCGCCACAAAAATAAAGCTCTGGATGTTATTCTGCAGCCTTGGACATTTTCTTATCAGTCATTTAGGGGTAATAGCAGAGGTGCTGTGGGTGATTTGAGGTGATGGGCAATATCTTCAGCATTTATGATACAAGCGCGTTGGTATGCGAACAGTTAATCCTGGTGAGAGCAGCGTGGGGCTTAGGAGTGGGCTGTAAATGATGCTCTGCACTGTGGGAAATCAGAGGTCTTGCTCTTGTCGACATATACACACACAAACACACTCAGAGGTGTCTCTGGATGAACGCAGGAGGAGAGAGGGAGGCTCATCACTTGCAAGGTCCATTGGTCAAAATGCTGTGTTTATTCCCCTGTTGCGGCAATGAAAGCTATTTGTGTGTGTGAGTGAGAGAGAGTGAGTGTAGCTGCAACCGCCCACAGCTGTTTGTGTGTCCCACTCTGTTTATGATTGTGTGTACTTTTGCTGTACCTGCCAGGTGGAATCATGATAACAGTGTTAAGATATGGTGTATGAATAGCACTCAGTATTGGAGTTGAGTAGCGTCTAAGTTCAGGGCTGACTTAAGATGACGAGTGGCTCCTTTAAGGATCAGAAAGCTGCCTAATTGTTGGTCATAAAGAAATTAAGAGAACATGGACTATTTTTTGTGACAGTGATGTTACCGGTAGTAAAAGTAATTAACCCTTAGGGACTGTTTGGTGCATTTTACACAGCCACAGCCATCAAAGCATAAAAACATGCATTGTATTATTTATATAATATATTATATAAGACTGTGATAATCAAAAAAATCTACTTTGCATGTAGTATATTGAAAATAGTTCTTTTTTTTCATCTAAAACATAGTGGCATCATGACAAAGACCTGGCAATTAAAGAGTTAAAAATCAGAAAATTAATGAAAATTGTATACGGCTCTAATTATCCTCTGATTGTTTCCTTTTCTGAGCTGTCAGAGCAGCAGTGTCAGGCTGACAGGGAGTGACTGCGTTGCAATGATTTAACATGTTTGTTTGGTTCCTATCAAGAAACAAAAAAAGCACACCAACAGAAGCTGTAATTTATTGCTTTAGGCCTATTATAATCCTCAAACTCACAGTAAACATGACGCCTGCATGTTGACGGCAAATTCACATGGACCTTGACCTGATGAGGCAAGACGACTGCTGCACAGGCTTTGACCAGTATTGATCCACAGGTGGATCCAAGAGCTTACAAACAACTGACTGACATTGTAGGCTGTAATCAAGTCAATAGGGAAAGCAGCCCTGTTTTTCTTTACGTCAGTGATACAAAAGTGTATTTTTCATAGTTGAGAGAATCAGATCTGTCACTTCCACTACGCACTTTCATACTTAAATAAAAATGAAATTGCATTCCCCCTAAAAGACAAAAACAGTGTAAGTCCATAATAAATAAAGTGGTGAGTAATGAGTTCTAAAATGCAGAAGTCCTTTAGCCTTTTAGCAAGTCTGGTTCACTCGTCTTAAAGTCTATGGGTTTTTTGAATGGGTTTTCGGTAAAATGCCTTAAAAATAGGTATTTGGACGTATTGTTCTGCAACATCAAATATGTCCACGTAAACCCAAGTTTTGAACTTTTAATGTTTTACTCATCTTAAAAAAGACGGTTGCTAACAAGTGGCTAAATTGGACTACATTGTTTGTCAGGGATATCAGATGTCGTCACGCTGGACACAGAAACTCATTAAATCCACTTGTCCTCCTTTACAGCTTTACAGAGTCGCAGTCCGCAGTTTTTACAGTGTTTGTAGTTGTGACATTTGAGTTGTGCGACCGCGATGTAGTTCATGTATAGCCTAACAATAGCTTTTTGCTTCTGGCGATTTCATTTATGCCTCCAAACTCACAAAAATTAAGTTCATCTGTGAATATTATCATGCTAAACCAAACATGTAAGTCTCATAAACTTGTGTTCATCAGAGAGATTATTTTTTCAAAAATCCCATAAGGTTTTTGACAAGGGAACCATTGTGATGCCTACTTCCTGGTTGGCCTACAAAAATACGTCAGCCCTTCACCACTCAATAGCAGAATAAAAAGTAGAAAAAAGCCATAAATAATAGTAAATCAGTTGGCACATTTTGGCTTTAAAGGAACAGTGTGTAAGATTTAACAGGACTTACTGGCACCTAATGGTGAGAATCGCAGATTGCAACCATCTGAATTGTCTGGTTAGAAGTCCGCTTATTTTTATTAAATTACTCAGCTGAGTTATCTTCTTCTCCAGAACAAATGGGCCCGGTGATAAAAAAAAAAAAAAAAAAAAAAAAAAATAAAGTTTCATGTTACAAATGAATGTTTATCTGACCATTTAAGTCACATTGGAGATGACCCGCTAGACCATCATCTGCTAATGTTTGCTCAAGTTTTCTTTGACAATTTAAGATCAAGATGTTAAGGAGGTTTTTAATCAGGAGTAAAATGATCCGCAGAGGTCTCTTCCTCTCCAATAACAAACAGACCTAGTGATTTTAACTGGAAAAAACATTGAATAAAGCAGTTTCATGTTAAAAAAAATACTGTTTTTTTCCGATCCTCTCCTCAAGGAGGAGCTGCTACCCACAGTAGCAAATGCAAAACTCAGTGTCCCTATCAAGAGCCAGGTAGGCGTGGGCGATATATAGCGGCTTGTTCCACGTGCAGTATATAACATAACTATATCACGAACATCAAGTATAAATTGGCAGCTGTTTTGGTTCTCTCACTCTCTGAAAGGGCTCTCTGCCTCTCACAGACACATACACAAAGCAGGGCTTTTGCAGAGCTCCAGATAGTGACTATTTAGTCACATGTTGCAACGATGGAGCACTACTGTGATTTGCAAATACGATTAATATCTGAACTGGAGAGCTGTTAGTGTGTTTCCAGCCTACAGTGAATGAATCCACACGGTTAAAGACGCCCGGGTGTCTGTCTAACTGTGCTAATGCTAGCATCCAGCTGTTGACCAGAAGCTTCAAGTCCGCAGCAAAAACATCAACACTTTTTGCCAGAGACGAGAAAGGTCCTTCAGAATAGAAGCACCATGGTTCCCACTTTGATTTATTTATTTAAACAATACTTTTTAAGATGTCATTATAAAAAATCTGTATTTAACTTTCTTATAAGGGTGTTTTATTAAATGTTATTATAACAGTAGTGTATTTCACTTTATTATGACAGTAGCTACTTTATTTAACTTTATTGTAACTGTGGCTCATTCAGTAATTTTGTATCTTAGTAGTTAACATTAGTTTAAAGGACGTTTAAAAATATAGTGATATATATCATGTATCCCTATATAGCCATAAAATGTCACAATATTATTTTAAAGCCATATACCCAATATAATTACCCTATTTTAAGAAAACACATTTGTTATATTCAGTTTGCCTATATATTCCCTTAAATATTACTCAGTGGACTATAGATTAGAAAATGTCTAAATTGGGCAAGAGTAAGCCTTTTACACAGAAGAAATTTTGACTTGTGTTCGTGGGAAAAGGGGAGGTGTTACTAATAACATGAATCATGGCTCGGTTCTCTTCAAGTGTCCTAATAAGCCTTGATAGTGGGCCAGCATGCACATTACCAGGTCCCTGATGCTGAAGCAGCTAAATGGAATTCAGCCATTATAATGGGATGATTTAGGGTGTTTCTGTATCCATGGTACACCAGAGGACACGCACCCACTTCCACAGCAGTTAACATTTCTAAAACAGAACCAGGCATGCGTATGCTCAAAGACAGATAAATGCAGACTTTTCTGCTTCTGCTCCCATGGGTTAAACATTATTTTGAAAAACAGAACTGCCTCAAAGCTGGATGTGAGTTGACCTACGCTGCACGCACAGAAAGCTTTCTCTCCCTCCTCATTATGCTGCACATTCCCCTGCGGATCTGTAAGCTGGATGATGTCAGAGCAGCTTGACGCAAACTTTATGAACCCTGCCAGCGTCCTGTCTCCCTCTGATGCTCATGTGTCCCGGCCCAAAATCCTGTCAAATATAGAGAGGACGTCACGCAGGCTTATTTTTAGGAGCATGTGCGCATGGGAGCTGTTGAGCTAGTTCAGCGTGAAGGTGGATTGGAATTGATTTTACCTGCCAATAGCAAACCGAAAGGAATCTGCCTTGGTGGCAGTTTTGTGTAGACAGTGCAGGGAGATTAGAATAAACATGAGAGCAAGAGCAACAGGCAGCAGGACCCACAGTCTGATCTGAGGGGCTGCGAGAAGATTCTCTAAATATCTGTACACAGTAGGGGTCAACTGATGCTGTTTTTTCAGGGGCAATACCAATTAATTTGTTGTTAAGGAGACCGATAACTGATATTTGGAACTGATATGCACTTACACTTAAAAATGAAAATCTTTCTGTCAATATTTAGAATTTGAAATATAACAAACTACAACACAAAACTTTTTTTTTTGAAATTCTTTTAGCAAATGTTTAATCACAACTTAAACTTTTAACATCAAATACAGCAAGTTCCCCAGCAACTTTTTTTTGAAAATTTAAATAAGAAATGAAAAAAAATTCAAATGGCTTCCTAAGGTTTTACAGTAAAAGTAAAAGTTCCTCCCATGCTGACACTTTTTTTGTTGTTGCACTTTTTAATTAATTCATTTTATCTGCAATCATTAAAATAAAATGCTGATACAGATAATCTACAAAATGCCAAATATCGGCCCCTATGATGATGGCAGCGCATGTAGATGCAGCAGCCGTAGCTCCTGAAATCCTTGCTACTTTTTTCTGTATTTTGCTATATTTTTTTTATTTTTGTTGACACCATGGCTTCTGGTTATTTAAATCAACTCGTCCTTCAACTCCAAACATGTAGCAGGATCAAGGACAAATGTAATTTCATTTTTTAAACTGAATCACTTACCGAATAGTGCCAAAAAATGTTTATTTTTTGTTAAGCAAACCTGTGTTCATTAAAGTATAAAAACACGAACACATAATAAACATCACAATGGTCATCAACTGTGGTTGCAAGCACACCATTATTCTTCTATTTCTCTGAATATGACAATATTCTGAATTTGATACAGGTCATGTAAACTGCATATTGCATTTAAACATTCAGAATTTTCCAATTTAGCATTTTCAGATTATGTGCCTGTAATGTACTCAGTGTGTTCCCTTTAATTGCTTTACAGTGAACATCTCTGATAGGTTCACCAGTGGAAAGCTTTTTATGTGAAACAGCAGCAGCAGGAAATGTTAAGTTTGCATCAATGCAACACAGCTCAGTAAATACAATATAGTTCTGAAGGCCTGTAAAAATGAACTCCAAATTGCAGAGATTGAGTTACAAGCTACAGAAGAGGTGAATAGCGAAAGAAAATAAGGGTTGATGTAGAGTCTCATCATGGCTATATTCTGCAGTTTGGATGCAGTAGAGAAAGATTTTTTCACAGGCAGTGTGATTCACAAGAAATTAAGTATTAGTATCCATGTTATGATTAGGTTTTTGGAGTATCCACTGCAGGTTATGTGCATGCACGTGTTAATTATACCCTGGATACGTAAAACTTACGAATAAGCCCTCACTCTGATTTTCAGAAACCCAGATAAAGCTTGTGGCATGTGACCACCTGATCCTGATCCTTGTGTCATGTATGCAGGTGCTTCCTTAGCTTGTCAATAGCATGTCTATACAATGTGCTGACAAAAACAGTGGACATCTGCACTTCAATACCTTATTGACATGTTGCAAAAAAGATGAAAATCTTGATGAAAAAGATGAAAAAGTCTGCTCCATGCCAATTTCTTGTCTCAAATATGAACAAAACCAGGATCAGAGTCCAAACTGGAACTCTGTGTCTGTATACATTTGACAGTGATGTATTCCTTTTCTTCACTATCAGACACTGTAACACAACAAAGCTTTGCTTTAACTATGACTCATCATCCGTGATGTTCTTTCACAATACTTGAGTATTTCTCATCAGTGGTCTATAGTTGTTTCCTGGGTCTTCCCTGATGCCCACAGCACTGTTGTAATTAACACAGTGACAGTATAGTGTTGTTGAAACGCTCGGTTACAGCAACAGTGTTGGATTGTCAGAGCCTTTTGTAGCTGTGTGAAAAGGGTCTGTGGGTGTTTGTGTAACAATCTTTTTTCCTGAGATATTTTAAATTGTACATATCAGGTCATTTGTCCTTATCAGAACTTCCATTTGGATGTACAAATGGCTCACAGCAGTCTAGTTTTGATCTTTTATTTTTAGCGGGACTGGGATTTTTTTACTAATTAAATTAGAGTTGCACCAATTTATTGGCTGCACATCAGCATTAGCCGATATTCATTAAGGCTGGACCCAAATATTCGGCTATTAGAGTATTTGTTAATTGGGCAGCAATTCAGTTTTCAATGTAGGCATTCAGATATTCTTTTTGTTTTTCAGAGGATGAATGCCATCTCAGTGTTTGTGATCCTGCTGCTGCGCCTTTCACACACAGTAACAGGAATGATCTTTTTACCTAGCGGCTGAGTTGAGCCATTTCTGTGTCGGTGTGAGCAGCACCATAATGCAAACACTTGAGTTCCCCCACAGCTCACCCTGAGTGGAGCTCTGTCCTACAGCACAGAGCAGGTGAATTTCAATATTTTGCATAAAATAAGGACATTCATCATTTCAGACGCATAACGACATTTAACAGACTAATTGAGAACACTGGCCACAGATTATTGTACTGATAACAGTCAGAGGTTTTTTAAACTTCACTGTGAAGTGTCATAAAGCTGTCAAGCAGTCAGAGGCACACCGGGCTCTCTCACACATAACATGGCTTCAAGCTCTCCCTACCTGACAGGGAAGGCGTGAAGCACGCAGCCTCTCTCACACCTGACAGTGAAGCTCTAGGCTGCAAGGTGTGTTAAAATGAGTGTTGGGCAAAGGTAAATTATAAAGTTATCAGTAGGGCTGCCCCTTGAAAGTAGGAGATTTAAATTATTAGATGGAGACCCTCAGATGACTTAGATTACTTCAAGTGGAGCCATTGTTTTGTTCTGTACAGTGTAACTCTTGGGGCATTTTGGTCCCCAGATTTTTGCTGCAGAGTGAGCTCTATTGACTTTCACGCTACTCTTTGCAGTTGTGGATATGCAGACAGCGGCGCGGAGGGAGAGAGAGACTGTGTAAGGTGAAGAAGTGGTGAATTTACAGCTCACAGCAAGTTATTATGTCACAGTCGCGAGCTTTTGTTGATATCTAGTGTCAGTAAAAAAATGTACATTTGCAGCCCATTGTTTTGTGATTAGTTTGTTTACTTAACGTAGCAAATAAGTAAGGAAATTTGTGTTTGGTAGATTATTTAGCCTGTTTATTCCCTTTTAAATGGTGCCACATTTGTAAGGAACATGCATTTGTGAGATGAGCTGCAGAGCTGAGTGTGTGGGTTGCACCCATGAAAAATTTGCCAAATCTTCTCTGCCAATGCCAAACAGCTTATTATGCTATTGACTCTTGTTTGGTGGATTGGATGATTGAAGTCTGAAGAAACAAGACATATTGGCAATTTAACAATTTATTCATTTAACAAATAGGAGCCTCATTAGCGTGTGGAAGAACCATACACAGCCACAACAGCCTAGCACCACCTCCTCATGCTGATCACCAGCCTGGTCACACTCTGCTGTGGGATGGCATCCCATTCTTCAACCAGCATTTGTTGCAAGTCAGCCAACGTGGTTGTGTTGGTCACTGGCATGATTCTTGGAGCAGACACCAACTGACCACTGTAGCAGGGCCCGTGCTCGCAGGTGCTGACAATCAGGTGCCAATCAGGCACCTGATTGTCAGCACCTGGGGGTACCAGAAGCTCAAAACAAGAGTCAGTAGCAACAGCAAGAAAAGCTGTTTGGCATTGGCAGAGAAGATTTGGCAAATTTTTCATGGGCGCAACCCACATACTCAGCTCTGCTGCCCATCCCACAAATGCACGTTCCTAACAAATGTGGCACCATTTAAAAGGGAAATAAAGAGGCTTTCCAGCGGTATAAGATTTATTACCAAGAAGCATTGTTATAACAGAGAAATAATCTACCAAACACAAATTTCCTTACTTTTTGTGCTTAGCTTATATGACGTGAATACTATTGTCATACGGAGCTATATGAGATCCCACTAAAACTGTAAAAAGTAGTATGGAAAACAAACTGAATCATCAAATATTGTATTAAACAGCCAGATATGATTTGACTGGCATCATTCTGAGTCAGGTACAGCCCTAGTTACCATGTTGTGTTCAATGTAATCTTGTAAAATGTAAAAAAAACCTGAATAAATCTGGCAGGAAATTATTATATATATATATATATACTGTATATATATATATATATATATATATATATATATATATATATATATATATATATATATATATATATATATATATATATATATATACTGTATATAGTAAAAAGGCTTCCCTCCCTGCTAGTATTCACACATCCCATTGCTGCTGGGTTTTTCCACTCAGGAATAATGAAATCAATGTCGTCAATATCCAAGCCCATTGTAATAATGTGGAAATGAGACAGGTGGTCTTTGTTGCTTTATTGTCCGCATCATTAGTTGAATTCAGTCAATGTTCACAGTTCATTAGGCAGCAGCATATAGACTTTCAGCCACAGAGGCATGAAAACAAAATGTATGAGCAAGCTACTGGAAATAATGGCACACTGGTGATTTTTATATCTGTGTTGAGTTATTGCAACTGTCCTTGAACCAAAAGCTCCAGACTGAAGACTGCTTGTTAGCAAGCTCCCATCCTGCTGAGAAGAGACACTGAAGAAAGCTGTAGTTCTGACACTGGCCTTGACCTGACCTCTGACCTCTGAGCGTATAATCAGGAGGCTCAGTGTGTTGATATGCTCAACATATTTTTATCCACCTGTGGGATTTCTGGGTTTCGTTTAAGTATACTGTGTAATCTTACCAAGGCGATTAGCTGCATGGAAACAACTCTATCTCTGTTTGTATCATCTTTCATTTCCTCCTCAGTGTAATTAGGGGAAGGATAATGCTGATGGTTTTTATTGGGAATGAAGATAAATGTACAGTAACACTCTGTTCTTCTGCTGGAGATGGATGTGGAGACTCTGGTAAGTGAACAGTGTCAGAGAAAAATTGCCTGTGGTCTGACTTTGTCATCACAGTCAAACCATCATGTATCACAATCTTATGCTTTTATTATACGTTCTCTGTATAGACTGTGTAAGCCGTCCTGGTTGAGGCCCTCTTCAGCTTTTTTGAAAACACATTTCTGTTTTGATGGTTAACTAGAACAAAACTGGCACATCTGTTTGTCACTGTTAATCCATCACTTCATTTCTTCCCACCAGTAGGGCTGGGCGATATGGCATTTTCACACCAAACCCGATTTACGATTTTAATTAATTTTTTTTCCTTCTTTAAAACAAACTACAAATGACAAAGAAATAACTCAAAACAAGTTTTGCTTTTGATTTTAGCATTCAAAATTAAAGGCAAACTGAATTTCCCTTTTGGGGTTAAAGTGCAAGCTGCAAACTTGTTTTTAACACCGAAGGCTGCAGTAATTTCACGCCGCTGCGGCGAGGACACAGCCTCTATACATGGGGCGCCTGCTCTATCCACTGAGCCACCAGGCGCCCCAACTTGTATCATATCTTTAGCAATATACAGCGTGACTGTATCAGTAATGGCTTTCAGTGTTTCTACATCACTGCACTCGTCTATATTAGTTACATTAAGAGAACAGCAGAACTAATTCTACGGCTGGCAACAGCCCACCATCACTCCAAGCTAGACAATGGCTGAAATCAAAGCGAGGCAGTTGGGCACCAGGCCCCCAAATCACTAAATCCGCCCCTGATAACAAGGAGCGCAGCAAAGAGCAGCAGAGAGCAGCTGGATGAGGTCTGTCACTGCACTGCTCTCAGTCTGCTCTGATGGATCTATCAATCAGCTGTGTGATCAGCCAGGTGTGATGTTTGTTGGTTTTGTTTATTAGGCCCACTTTTTGTCACTCTTTGAAAATAGTAAAATTAATCACTTGGTCTCAGTTACTTTGGCTCGGACAGGAATGTGTGGCACGAGCTGCGCTCTAGTATCTAAATACACACACACACCTGGCGCACAGTCTGTATACAGACACGTTTTATAAAAACAAAACAATAACTATTTTTGTGCATTTTCAGTATTTACTCTCTAACCTGCTGCTGTTGAATATTCCGTCAAATTTCCCTATTTCGTATATTGGGGTGGACGTGACATCCTGTCCTCCGTGGAAATTACGCACGTGGTCAGTGGCTCTAAATTGGGAGAGATTTGGGAGAGATTGGACGCTGGGAGGACAGGGAAAAACGGGGGTGTCCCGGGAAATAACTGTGTTGCCTATTTCTCACCTAAAAAGTTTTCAGTAGCTTATTTTAGTTTACTGTTTACCCGGACTACAAGATCATAAGGTACCAGCTGGCAGCCATATTGTTTCTGGACAGGAAACTCATATTATGTCACCCACCAGCTGGAGCATTTATTGGTCTGGTGCGGCACAGTGCATTCTGGTAGTTATAGGTTTCTGACCTCTTCAACAAATGCAAATGCTACAGTCCTTTTTCTCTGTTTTCTCTGGTCATGTAGCAGCAATTTCAAAATAATTTGCATCTTTCTGCCACACAGACAACCCACTTTTATGAAAAGATCAACTTTCAGCAGTGAAATACTTCTTTTATAAATTTCTTGCTTCTGACTCATTGACTTGCTTTCATCCTATTTGTCTAAAATCTTCGTCACTTACCATTTTTTTATACATATAAAAAAAAAAATCTTTTTGTATTTCAACAGTAGTCTTGTCAGGCCTTTGAGCTGAAACGTCCAAAATCTGACCTGTTGCTGCCAGCTCGCTGCGGCACGTGTGGAGATTGATGCCCCATTATTTTAATAACCTTCGTTTATGGTGGGCCTAACAAATGGAATAATCAGGGACCATTGATCGACGCAGTGAGCGGTGCTGGGGGCATTATGGGAGTCATAAAAGGGTGCACAGGGAAAAGGCTGGAAAGTCCCCTGGAGTCCCGTGCAGTTATTAATGAGAAGAGTAAGGCCACCAATTATATGCACAAGCTCAAAGAGGAAGACATGCACACAGTCACATGCATGTCCATTCCAAGTCCCCGTCTGTCTCCATCTCTCTTCAGCTCCGTGACTTTTTATCACAGCAATCGGGACGAATTTGTGCCTGAAAAAGCAAAGTGCTGTTAAAGCACTTCACTTTTCTGATGCTCTGTCTCTTTTTTTTCTGTCCTGCTCTCACTTGCTCACACAGACTGATTATTGGAAATCCATGGGGTCCAGCGTTCCTGTTAAAGATTTAACTCTGTGTAGGCTTCCCTCTCACATTAATGCTAACAGTCAAATTAACAGGCTGAGAAAGAGACACTTGTTATGGGTCAAAAGGTGCTTTGTTTGCAGTGGGAATCCTCTCTTTGCTCTCCAGCTTTCACTCATTTTTCTTATCACTGTTTCTTTACAGTCTTTATTACAGTCCTACTGTCTCTTTGTGATTTTCTAAGTCTGCGATTAATAATTTTATTTTAGAATAATCTATAGCCTTGTTATTAATTGTTTAGAATTTGTCAAAAACAGACATTTAAGAATCAAAGTACATTCGAATAACAAAACAGCCGCTTCTCAAATTAAAGAAGCAGGAATCTGAGAATGGTGTTCACTTTTGCTTGAAGAATGACTGAATTATTAATAGTTTGATTATTTTCAGTCAATTTTCTGTCAATCCACTAATCAATTTCAGCACCATATATTTTCTTATTGTCTTTTAACCCTTTGAAATATGGATCATCAGTTTTCTTGTGCTCTCATCAGACACCTATAACAAGCATTTAATTGGGGCGTGAGCAAATTGGTTTGGTTTCTTATAAAAAACATGGGAATAAAGAGAATAAGCAGCCTGGCAGGATTAGTAAAAGGTGAAAATGACCTGAGAAGAGAGGAGAAGCTGAAAAGCTGAGAGAGACCGAGAGACCGAGATATTAATTATCCAAAACAGGGAAAAATAAAAATGATTTTCACAGTCATTAAAATTATAAAATTAAATTGTTACACAAAAAGTAAATACTTCTGTTTATAAATATCATATTTTTCATATTTTGTAAGGCTTTTTTGTTCAATTGTTATGTTTTTTTATTTTTTAATTTATTTTTTAAAAACTTTTTTCAGGTAATTTTCTTGCAGGCTTCTGTTAGGCATTTTTTTTGCAAATTTTTTGTTAAGTTGCACATTGCCCCCTTTCCATTTTTTGAAAGAAATTAAGCCAATTTGCTCCAGTTTCAAAGGATTTATGAACAGAGACTTTGTTTGGTTCAATTTATTTAGTTCAGTTTATTTATTGGACAAGAGAGTTCACACTTTATTGTTGTGTTTTCATAGCCAAAACCTATGGCTGTCAAAGGGTGGGTACATTTTTTGGTCTGACCCATCAACTGACCGACTGAGCAACCTATAGTGCTGCTGGTAACAGCTGAAAATCTCAAACTTTACTGAAGGTCCAAGTTTTCATTCCCATCTCGTGCTCTTCATCGGTGGATGGGTTTGAGCAGTTCATCTGTTGTTGAGGTCATACTTGAGTCCCATAATAATAACTCCATCTGTTGATGAAGACCAGTTAAAAGCCCCACAAAAAGCTAGTTAGTGGACCTTGAGAGTTGGTTTCTACATTGACCTGCTTGCCTCCCAGTGAAAAAAACAGTTTGTATTGACCAGTCCAGTGCTGCCTGTCTTTATCAATGCTTAATTGACCTTAATGGGGTACACCAAACAGAACAAGGTCTAAGGTCTGATAGGAACTAATTCATTTCCATACATATGGTTATTTACCAGCATTTTACCTCATAGGCAGCCAGCTTTTTCCAAACCTGGTTGATAAATGGACTACTTGTTTTTGTTTTCTGTGTGCGTGAGGCAATATTGTGGAACAAACAAGCAGATAAATCAATGAGAATAATGTGGAGCCTGTCTGCGTGCAGCCGTCACACTTGAACGCCACGTTGCACCGCGATGATGAGCCGAAACAGAAAAACACTGTTCCTCATTCATCTGTATTATCTCATGCAAATGAATATCAAATGGATTGTAAATTGCTTGCGTTGGATACTGGACGGAAACAAATAATGTCACCAGGGCTGTTTATATTGGAATGTTAATTGTATCACCATCTAATGCCACTTAATTGTAGTTGTGCTCAACAGCAACATGATACCACTGTGGTGCCAGCAGTGTCGTCTTTGTATCACTCAGGTGGCAAAATTGACTACTACTTAGTTAAGGACTTATATCTGTAGTTTTTGTGTATTTTGAGTGAAAAATGTCATCATAAAAAATGAAATGATAGCTTCCCACCTCCTCAAGAGAGTCAACAGTTTTTCTTTGACATTTTAACTGCCATAACAGTAATGTCTTTTCCCTCTCTCTGGTTTGTGCATTAATACGTCTCCAAAGTGCGCTGTCATTTCAGCTGTTATATTTTAAAGGGCAAACCTGTCGCGGTTCTTCCCACGCGAGTCTGCGTCTTTGTAGTATCTTTGAGATATAAATGTCTTTTCCCAGGATATTGGTGTAGATATTTTGCAGCCCCTGCAGAGCTTATAGAGAACAGGCACACTCACACACGCATTGTGTTTTTACTCAAATGACAGACGTGTACTGTAGAAGGAGATTACACTTAGGCTTTGTGCCAATGGAAAAAAGAATTGAAGTTGTCTTGTTGGTACATTCCACTCAACTGCAGCACGTGTTTCTTTCATAAAGAATGATTTAGAAGTGCAGCTCGGACAAGATAATTGGAAACACAGTAAATAGTCTTCATTAAATTCTTTGACACTGAGGTCCTGAGGTGTGTGTCGGGACATTGGATGACTCTTCAAAGAAAATCTCCAGTTCTTTGAAGGATATAGAAAGTGGAAATCTTTACAGTATGTCCTGTCAAAGCTCATTGAGTTTGAGATTTGGTGACTCACTGGGGAGGTCATTGTTGGCTTTCAGCCCCTTTAAGTGTTCATGAATCAACTCATGAGCTATCATTGGATTTATAGATATCAGATCCACAAGTTGGCAATCAAGAGATACTTTTGTCGGAGAATCTACTGCAAGTGCAACTTAACAATTGCTAAAATTCTTGTTATTGTTGTCATTGTTGATCAGCTATTTGAGATATTTTGTCCACCCACTGTAAAAATGCTAGTGGCAACATTCCAAAGGTTGTGACACACCAAGCCAACATCCGAGAACTAGCAGTGACGAAAGCCCCATGCTGCGAAGCATCATTTTGCCACAGAAACACATCAAACCAACGGCCACCAAGGATGTTCTGACCGGACCTGCATGAGAGGAGAGTCCCCTCCATACCAGCAGATGGTGGTCATCTGTATTCATAAATCAAAATGGGACACCAGAAGACCGCCAGGTAGCCAGCTAATACTAGTTAGCCAGTTAGCACATGAACAACACAACCCAATATTGAAAGAACAAAGTATATGTTTACTGTGCACCAGTGAACAGCAACACAACCCATCAGGAAACATTTCTGTTAAGAGCTCAATGGTAGTAGAAAAACAATCTTACCTTATATAACCAGTTTGTTATAATCTCCTTCCTTCTTAACTTAGCTCTTTGCTTACATTTTTCATTTCTATTTCTCTTTTTGTGCGCTGTGCTGAACAGCCAATCAGAGAGATTTTATTCACAGATGGGCTCCACGGCTGCTACCGCTAATTCATCATGCTGAATCAGCCGTAAAAAAGCCGAAGAGGGCTGATGACGGCCGATGGTGCGGGACACACGGTTGTGACAAGGGCAGCAGGCGCTCATTGTTGGCCCAACGTTAGCTCGGAGTTTTACAGCCTTAAAGATTGCTATTTCAATCTCTTAGTAAGCATTTTACCTCCAAAATATCAACATTGTCATTGGCAGGTTTCCATTAACCTTCAAATTGAGCAAACTGAAATTGCGAATATAAAATATGCCTAATGGAAACATTAATTTTGACAAAACTCCCATTAATCCAAAAAAAGTTTTTACGCACCCATGAGGTCGTATTTCAGGGCAATTTAAAAAAGCTTTAATTCGCAAAACTGCAATGGAAAAACTTATTTGTCTTTTCTAGGTCACATGGTGCTATGGTTATGTGCTTGTCAGTAGGAACTGGCTCCATGATGCAACAGGAGCTATAAGAGGTGTTATTGCATCACATAACTCTTCAAAAGTTCAGCAGATCATCTGGAAGTTTTGAATCCACAATTCCTCTGTGAAATCGTTGACTATCAGCTCCCAGAAATCCCTCATATGTGGCCGCTCCCATGTATAAGGGGCTTGCATTTCCATCATTACTTGCAAAACAAGCCTATGTGGCCTTGGCCTCACAGAACATCACTCAGTGGAAACACAGTCATCTCATCATCAGTTGTGTTTTATCGACATTTCAAAAATACTGCTCAAGTTTTGCACAATTCTGTGATGGAAACCCACCTTATGTGAGCATGTTAGCATGCCAGTGTTGATTGTTGTTTTAGCTCAAAGCACTGCTATGCTGAAGCAAGTCTTGTAATATCACACTACTGTCACTTTGGTTTCATTTGTCACAATAACCAGGGGATTGTGTCCATATAGTTGTGTACCCAAGCGTGTTGTTGTTTTTCTTTTTTCATAAGGATTGGTTCGTGATGTCCCCATGCAGGCGGGAAAAGGCCGAGGGGTGGGGAGGTCAGGTGAAAAATGAGTAAAGCAGTGCTATACAGTGCACATGTGTGTATGCATGTGCCTGTCTAGTCCTCTCTTGCTGAGTCCCACTGGCACACTGACCTTTTACTGTGTGGGTGGGAAAGCAGAAGGCACCTTAATTACCCTTACAACAACAGCCCTCCTAACCTTCTTCAGCCATGGGATGTCACGTTACCTACTGTACACACACAACATGTGCTCTATAGGTCCACATTACACACTGAGACAATATCTCACACTGCCTGGAAAAGGTCACTTGGCACCCTTGCCTTGACCTATATAATAGTGTTGTATGTGCAAAAAACTGTGTTCGATTGTCTTCATTTCTCAATCCCAGTAGGGAAAAGGGTGTATCAGTTTAAATTGTTAGCCACGTTAGCAGCATGGTTTTTGGGATGGTAGCTTTGGTCGGTTGGTTGACCATTTTGGTCCAAACATTGATGTTCCCCAGAGAATGATTCCTCCCGGTGTTGGTAATATCCTGCCATCACCTCTGTGCCATCAACATTTTCAAGTTTTCAATATCAAATATTGGTAATGGAAAACATTTTTTGTACAGATATTCATGGTTCCAGGAGGATGTATCCTAATGTTTTGTCCTCTCTTCTTGGGTCTCCATGAGGTTCACATTTGTGGCTTTGAATGAAATGTCTTGCGGCTAAATTACACTGGGCCCATCAATGCCGCTTTTCGTGCCATGGAGAAAGGAAGTAAGTCAAAAAGGGGTTGAAACTCGCACAGTACTTGTAGTATTTAGAACTTTATTGCAATAAAGTTCCAAAAACTGCCTGGGTTGCACAGAAACTCTTAAAGCAATTAGATTTGTGTAGAGCTTTTTGAAAAAAAAAAAAAATCTTTAAAGCAAAACTGTAACCAGGGAGTTGCAAGAAAGAATTGCACCCTCAAGGGAACCCTGCATGTAGCTGACCTAGAGCTAATTGGAGCCAAGAGGGTTTGCAGGGCCTTGTGAAGTTCAAAGGCCATCTGTCTCAGAGTAAACACTCACAGGCTTTGATTCACTAAAGGACAGGCTGATGAAGCAGTGATTGGTCAGTTCAGGTCAAGCAGTGCCATCAACAAACAGTTCTCCTGCTGAGTCCATGGCTGGTATTAGTGGCAGAGATGAGAAAGTGATGAATCAGTAATCTAAACCCTCCTCTAACATGTTGAACCTATTAACTAAACCAAAGAATACCTTGGAACTACACTCTACCCTGTAGAAAAACACATTTCTTACTTTTTAACAGAGTTAAAGCTATAGCTGAGTTTTTTTTCTTAAATTTGCTGAACTTTCACTATATCCAGTACAGTAGTACATAAAACTGACAATCTTTGAAAAACATGCCTTCTGCCTCCTCAAAATGTTCTTCATGGCATTTGCTAGATTCCAGAATGGCTGGCCGAAAACAACCACAGAGGTGCAAACTTGTCACCTTTCGGTGAAAATCACAGTTTTGAAGCCAGGATAGGTCGTTTCTGTGATCTAATTAGTTTTTGAGATATAGGTGTGTGTGTGTGTGTGTTTGTGTGTGTGTGTGTGTGTGTGTGTGTGTGTGTGTGTGTGTGTGTGTGTGTGTGTGTGTGTGTGTTTGTGTATCTGCAGCTTTTGATGTAATAATCATACAAACTTCACACATTTCCCAGAAACGGAACAGCAAAATTGTCCCAAATTGTCCGACATCCTACAAATGTAATATGAAAATGAAAAAAGATCTCTGTGGTCATTGTTCTTTTGTTTATTTACTTTAACACTTTAACTTTAACTTTACTTTAACTTTAACTTTACTGCCAACAGGTTTCAGTCAGCTCATTAGAAAATATCTCAGGTTTTGGCAGAGCGGGTCATAAGCGCGTCAAAGCAGCGCTCTGAGTAAGTTATAAATAATTTATAGAAACATTTCGCCAAATATATATATATATATATATATATATATATATATATACATATATATATATATATATATATATATATATATATATATATATATATATATATATATATATATATATATATATATATATATGTATTAATAAGTCCACCTTCTACCTTCTCTTCCACTTTCTCTGTCATTCTCTCTCTCTCAAACACACACTCAGCTTTATCATTCCTTGTCAGTTTACAGAATTGTTTTTAGGCACATAAATATCTTGTTAAGATAGATTTATTTTTTGCATAAGCAAATGCCTCTTGTAATGAGGATTTCTCTGCAGCAGGTTCATCTGTGTTTCAGTAGCCTACCTGCTCAGCACCAAGGACAGCGCAGGGACAGGTTGATAGCTGGGACCCCGACAGGCTGAAAAGTCTCTTTTCTCACTCTCTTAAGAACATTCAGTTCAAGCTGGATAGGGTGAAAAATGTGTTTTTTTGTCTTCTTGTTCCTTACAGCTCAGTGTTTAAGCTTCACTGTACAGAATGATATATGTTCAGAGCCTGACACTCGAAGGCTGCTTTCACATTCATCTTGTGACATCACAAATAGTTTAGAAGCCAGTCCAATGTTCCTTTACACATGTGTGATGTGGAAACTCGAAGCCTCCAGTGCACATACACTCCACATTTTTCATTTTCATGTAATATTTTTGGGAAGTTACTGTTTTGAAAGCTGAACATTTTAACCTTCCCACAAACGCAACAAATCCCTGCAATTGTAATAGCTATTACAAGTCTCCAGCTTTTAATTTTAGGGGTTTAAATTTCATTTGAATTTTAAGGGTTAATTGTGGCAGCCCACCACAAATAAATGAATGTGTGGAAAACCCTGGTTATAGGTTTGAATATGACCAGTACTCAACCCTAGTCTTGTCTGTGCACTCAGTGTCCTCTTCATTGCGCCACAACAGATATCAATTATACATTTGATTTTTATTGCATGAGAGAAAGGAAAAAGCATGAGAGTGCATGAAAAGTGTCAGTTGAGTCCCACTCAATCCATGGGAGTTGGCAGCTCTGCACAACTTACTTTAAGCTAGTTACATGCACTCAAATTGTGTAGAGCTAAGAATTGCATGCACAGATCAAATTTTACCTGCACTACTGTACATATGCATGTGGTAATTGGAGCTGTGGTGCAAGTGTCAGGACTTGCCACATGACCCATGAATCGATGGTTGTTCTTTTCCAGATGGCCTGTTTCTCTCTCCTTCCGCTCACTTCCTGCCCCGGTGGTCCTCTGTGTCACGGGTCATTACCTCGTGTGGTTTCAGTTTCGACATTTTGGCATTAATTTATCTTCAGACTGCCCCTTGGTGTGATCTGCACCTTTTTGGGTTTAATTCATGCAATCACACAGTGACAGTGACAAACCGTACAGACTGCACGTTACAGTCCTTCATGGAGTGGCACTTGTCTCGGAGACATAAAGAAATCCCTGTGCCAGACTGAGAAAAAGTGGAGGGGAAAAGAATAACTCATTTCTCAGTAACTACAGCTGAGTGTCTCTTGGGCGAGACACTTAACCTTCACCGCTCCACTGGAGCTTCAGTGGCCAGCAGCAGCTCGATGTGGTTTACAACACTGACTTGAGTACAAGCATATGTGCTCAAACTCGTTTCCCAGACGAATAAAGATTTTATGTGGTTTTGAATTATTAAGAATGAATCCAAGAGTCTGTTTAGATTGGAGCACTGATGAGTGATGTGAGGATAATGTTGTGTTCTGTGTCTTCTCCCCCAGATGAAGACTGTGAGTGTAGCACTGGTGTTGTGTCTCAATGTGGGAGTGGACCCTCCCGATGTGGTCAAGACCTCCCCCTGTGCCCGACTGGAGTGCTGGATAGGTGAGTCGCACAGCATCATAAATGTAAAACAGACAAGCACTCAAACGCAACACAAAGTGTTGGATATGATGAAGTGGGTTCTTCTTAAATATGATGCTTACAGTATTTTTCAGAATATGACCTATCTTTTTTTTTCTTTTTTTTTAGTTTTAACCATACTTTTTTAGCACCATGTCTTCATAAGGTCATGCTAAGGAGAAGGGCCCTACTTAAAACAAAAAAAGTCTTTCCTTTGGGTTTTTAAAAGAATCTGCGTTCATATGATATTATTGTGAGAATGATTCTTGTGTACACGGATCCACAAAAACAATTGAAAACGCTGTAGTATGTATGCCAGGCCAGTGGTTGGTGGTGCAGCTTTGTAATGACACACCACAAAAGAACACCATGTGACTGAGGGAACTGCAGCTGTGACGTCATTGTTCTCACAGGTTCTGTGCATTGCCAGTTTTCACGACGACAGAAGGGTTGCGTTTTCAAAAGATTGCACTCTGGAACCTGGTTTCAAAAGCTTGGGTTTTCAGGCCCCCTGTACTGTTGTCTTGTGAAAAAAACACTAAACCACAACAAAACTTGCTAACAGCAATGCTTGGTTAATTTGTGTCTTTGGCTGGGCCAAAAATGAATTATTTTTATGAATACTGAATGTTTCTCATGGAATACTCTGGTTCATATAGTCATGAAAAACCTGAAAAGTCATGGACATCAAATAATAGCAATCTCCAGGTCTAGAGAAGTTTTGGAAAAACAAACAAACCAAGAAAGTTTTGTAAAAATTTTGGAAATTTGCTGATAAAATACCTGGAATAAAGAGTATACTAATTTTGTGGGAAAGGGGAATACATTCAAAGTGGTAGCATTTCATCCCGTTATACTGACAATAACCATATATGACATGCCTGTATAGAAAATGTATTTTATTTGTTTATTTAACCTTTATTTGACCAGGAATAGTCCCACTGAGATTCAGAATGCAGAAATCAAGGGAGTCCTGGCCAAGACAGCAACACACAGAATTTCACACAAAAGAACAAGCATCAACTGATATACACATGGGCGCTTGTATGTGTGCATGTGGTCTTATGCAAGAGTGAAAAATGTTCTAGCTAGGTATCCGGAAATTGAGGAACTATGCTTAAAATCTGCAAATAATGAGCATAACAATAAGCAGAAAAGCCAGGGTTTCAAAGGGTGACAAGCAGTGCTATGCCATTTAGGACTACCATCAACTAAATGTTGACAGTGAAAGTTTTAGCTCTTACTTTGTAGCATTTAGGGACATTCTCCGTCATTCGCTTGGGAGTTCAATTCATAAAGCCTCTTTCAACTAAGGATGAAGCAGTCTGCCCCCACCAGAGCCACACAACATGACACAGAACAAAAAGAAAAGAAACATCTTCATTGAATGGGAACCTCAAACCATTGTTTAGCTCCCCTGAGACCACTTGACTGTTAGGAGAGAGGAAGACACATTAAAGAGGGAAAACAGCTCTTAAAGTTTCTGAAACTTTCTCAGGGACTGCTGAAGATGCTGACATTGTTTAGACCTGCCACTTGGTGTCTGAGGTGGCGTTTGGGAATATTAAGGGGCAAAAGCAGAGGTGATGTCCTTAAATGCACCATGGCATTTAATTGATGACACATGCGGCAGCTGTATGCTAGAGGGCTTACATCTGCTTTTAGTGGTGCATGTAAAAACTTCCTTCATACACTGGCACCGTCTCAGTTTCATCATAACAGGAAATTATAAAATGGTGTACGGTGTTTTCCCTAGAGCACGGGTGCCAAACTAAAACCCTGTGGGCCAGAAGCAGCCCGCCACTTTGCACACATACTATTGCTTCACTTGTGAAGGCGAAGAAGTGCCAGGAGTAGGGCTGTGCGATCTGACGAAATATATCATCTAATGATAAAAAAAATGTCTATAGTTTCATATTATGCCATATTGTTCATTTTGTCTATGACAGCTGATAACGCTCTGCATTTGTAAGCGTGGCCGATGGGCCTCTACACAATGCACTGCACCAAAACTAAGAAATATGGAGGAGCTAGAAAGTTATACTGAATGTGGGGATTCAGCACAAGACACTGACACACACAAACCAGTGCTTTTGCCGAGCTCCAGACTGTAACTATTAAGCCACATTTTGTGACCAGAGAGCACCAGTGCAACTTGGAAATCTTTGCAATCTCTGAACTGTAGAGCTGTAAGTTTGTTTCCAGCTCGCAGTGGATAAATCCTCATTCCATGGTTAACGTTAAACTTTCTGCTAATGCTGACGTCCAACTGTTAACTGGTGGCTTCAAGTCTACAGCAAAAACACTGTCACTTTGGGCCTGAGACGAGCCGGGTCCTTCAAAATAAAAGCACCACGGGTTTTGCTTTTATTTGTTTAATTATGACAATATTTTATTTAACTTTACTATAACAGTACTTTATCTTCATACATACTTACTCCCAATAATGACATTAAATCACCAAAAGTTATAAATGCATCCTCTTGTTGACTTATTTGTTGTGATAATGCATTGCAAGCAGGCCTCATTCATCATAAGGGCAGTGGTTTAATTTTCAGCATAAAGCATATCAGTATCTCCTGCAAACTTGCCAATACATTCTTCTCTGCCTGCTGAGCGCAATTTGATCCGTCTTCAATCTATATTCTGCTATTCTTCATGCTGTATCGATTCCCTCTCATCAATATTTCAACCTGAGGGGGCTGCTGCTTTTTTTCCAAACCCTGCTTTTGATTTAACAAGAGATATTCCTTTGATGTTGAAATCATAAACTCCAACTTACCTCTGAAATTACGGCTTGGAAGTGTCTTCTGCCTCAGTGTTCAATAATGTTGGCCTGCTTGTTTAGATTACATCATTTTAAGATTGACGGCAATTTAAATAAATGATAAAATCATGCTTGGTTTGTTTGCTCCAGAGTGAGCGTGTGTGGTTTTGCTATGCTATGACTGTTTCATGCTATGTGTGATGTTTACAGTTTGTGTTTTCTTGCCAGATCCTCTGTCAATGAGCCCACAGAAAGCCCTGGAGACCATTGGGGCCAATCTGCAGAAGCAATATGAAAACTGGCAGCCCAGGGTGAGTGGGTTCACCTGAACCAGCCTCCCTCCTGTTCTTGCGTGTTCTTATAATGATACAGTCATCACATACACTTAGTCTCGCCATAATATGATACACACAGTGTTGAATCAAATAAGGCTTCCAATAAAACACTTAGAAATTAAATCAAATGAATTGTAGGCAGTCCTGGACTCGACCTCGGTTGTATCAAAGTATTACTGATCGCTTTTTTGGCATCCATTAAGTCATTCTCATGTGTTTTCTAAGATGTTTCAGAAGTTCTTTTATAGATGTTGGCAGGTATTTCAAGTATCTAGAATGTCTTTTAGGTTTTGCCAACTCTGTGAACCTTACTAATGTTAGTTACCCCTCCTAGATCTGTATCAGAAAGGGCTTTTAACACAGTGGCATCTATTGATTCGAACCATGTTTTTTTTGAGTATCACTTTAAAGACATCGGTTTCTACTCTCTGATGTGTTCAAGTGTGGCAAGCACAATCCTGTACAGATCAATCTAAGGTGACACTGTTGGCAGATGAAACATAGTGATGTATGTGAGAATGAAAATATGGTTAATGCGGCTGTTGGGGTGACTCTGTGGCTCCAAATTCACTATAAGGCTTGGGTGGTATCACGGTATTACCTCATACCAAAGTATTTAGACATTCCGAAGGTATGTTTTTCAATACTTTTATAAATACAGGTACTCCTCTTTCTATTAAACTCATTGTGTCTAGTGCACAGCACGCACCACCAGAGCTCAGTCTCTGGTCTCTACTGAGAAGACTTTGGGGAATAACAGCATTTTCTTTTTTTACATCTTATTTGGTGAATTATGGATTTATCTCAACTAAACTGGAGCTGGTGATTTTAAGAACAGTGGACTTACTAACTAGATTACTAGCAAGAGTAACCAAGATGGTTTTGGTGAGTTTTTTGTTTCTGTCAGGTTTGAGTGAAGCGTGTTTTATGGTAAGTTAACAAGGCAACTAAGCCTCTTCAGTCTTCTGCAACCGAGAGAAAGCTGAGTTCAAAAGGTGTACAGTTGTATGTCTCTGTTTAATAAGGAAAATAACTGTTAGAGTATTACTTTTCTTAACATCTTGTGGGTTCCTATTGTGGGTTCCTATTAAGTCTGAAAAGCTGAAAGTAGGTAGTGCACTCGCGGTTGGTATGGTGAGGTATGAAATATTACATAATGCACATGCCTATTCGCTGTTTACGTTTAGTGATGATTTGAATATGTGGTATGTGTGAATGGTTTTGTTGTAGATATCCCATCTTGTCAGATCCTAATACACTTCTTGTACGCACAGTGCCAACAAAACACCCACATGCCCTTGACAGTGATTCATATTTTTTTTTTTAAAACAAATGCCGCATGTCTTTTTATAAATTCAGCTGTTTAGTTTGTGTGTGTACATGCATCCTTGGCTCCTAGCTGTAAGCCAGCTCAGTGTTTTCCCAGAGGCTGCTAGACCTGTTGTCATCCCAAAGCAGCCCTGCGTGCCTCTTAGCATCATAGCCTTGGTGCTGGAGCAGATGGCAAGGGCAGACCTCCCCTCTTAAAAACACTCATCAGAACACTCCATCTACAAGATAATCGAAGGTCTAGGAGAAACAGAAAGGGAGAGTAAATGATTAGAGAAGGAGCTGAAGGAAGACCAAATAGTGCTCTGACACCTTGACACTGTTTGCACAGAGAGAACAGGGAACGAGGGAGAGAATGTAACTGTACTCCAGCAACAGGAAATCTGATATTTGCATCCGACTGTCCAAAGTGTAAGAGGCCAGTGTTTAGACAGCTCTCTATCATGTACTTTCATTCTGAGATGTCAGACTGTTGGATGTCATTGTTGTGCTGTGTGCTGATTAAAAGACGATCTACCCCACAGGAAATTTAGAAAGCAATTTAGACATCTATCACTCACTCACTCTATCACTGTTTTTTCTCTGACAGAAAACTTTTTTTGTCTTTTAAATGTTTACTGGAATTTACTGACATTATTCCCCTGATACAATGATGCGCAGAAAAACAAAACAAAAAATACAACCCCTTATCACCAGCAAATCACAGAGATGCCGATTTGCACAGGACTAATATAGTCCCCTGACCTCTGTGTTTGCCGTGATATGGTTGGTAATTTGCGTTGGAATTTTCACTTTACAAGTTAAGGACATGGCTGATTTGCACGTGATTAAAATCACAGACGTCCTCTGCAATTATTATAAATTACTTGAGGTCCTAACATAATACTAGTCCTGTGGAAAAAGGCTTTAGGCTACTTTTAAAGTTGTCAGAACATGACATAATGATAAATACCAGTTCAGCTAATTTGCATAAATCAAATCATCTGGTTTAAGCTAGTACACCGGACCAGCAACACCGGGGGATCAACCCACTCTACTCTGTGCCATGGCATTGTGCTAAATAACCAAACACATATATTTAAAAGCACGGTCCAACTCGAAAAGTAGAAAATCTGTTTGTGGTGGCAGGTATTTTAATTGCGAAGTGCCGCCACAAATACATAAATATGTGGGAAACCCTGAGGGTACGTGAATTAGATAACCTGCCACTTTAACTGCAGAATAAAGTATCACCAAGGTAACCAACACAGACATAGACTTGGCAGCTGTGGAGCCTGCTCTCTTAAAACACTGCACAGGGCAAGATACACAACACTACGTTTCTAGGCAACGCTTGTTGACATCCTCCTTTAAGCAGAGAGTTACAATCAGTGAGTTTTGTGGCTTAAGATGATGACACTGCATGATAGCTGGTCCTGGACCAATATTTTGACCGTCTTCCTCATACTTTTCTCTTTTCCTCTTGCTTTGTCAAATATGTTTTCTGTGGAAAACGATGGGGAAAAAGAAGCAAACACTTGAAATCTGATCCTGAGCGGTCGGCCTGTGTTGCATTTGCAGATATTGGATTTGAATTGCATTTCAAACCACCAGCGAATATGTTTTAAATCCGGTCAGGAAGAATTGGATTTGCCTCTTTTTTTTTTCCGTTGAGACTATGTAACAAAATGTGTGTTTGGTAGATTTGTGGTTTCAACTGTCTGGGTGAACATGGCCTCTGAGGGACAGGGTGAGGGGGAAGCCAGCCAGAAGCTGAAAAGAGATGAGTTAGCGAGGCCAACTGGGGTGCAATAGTGGCTAGTTAGTTGCCTCAGCATCAAAGCGGACATTATCTTGTTGTCATACTGCTAAGAACCAAAAATACATCATACAATGAGAATGTGACAAAATGTGTGGCTGTATGCTCAGTGGTACAGGACTAAATCACGACGTAAGAGGAGGTGGAGAAATAGACGTCCCAGGAGACAGTAGCTAAAGTAATGTCGGCCCGGCCTCGGTCGACCCCGGAGGTCAGCAGCAAATGGTGGTGGGAGTGCAGGAGGAGGAGTGGGAGGGTGAGAAAGCTGCTCCTTTTTTCAGCCTGAGGATTCGCAGCTCTGCAGCATCACACCACAGAGCAGCGTTCTCCAACACACCTTACATAAACTGATGACAAAGAAATCAGTTACACGTTTACGCTATTTATCTTCTTTGTCAACGTGGCAAGAAATCTTGTAATAAGTTTGTTTCGGATGGTTGGTAAACATTACACAGAGCGAATCTAACATCCATTTTATCACATTTTCTGTGCGTTGGTATGTGAGAGCGCTGTTGGTATCAGTGGAGCTGCCCAGAGAGTTTAGCTGTGCCAACCTGCCATCACGAATCCGTTTCTCTGTTTGCTTCTGTGCTCTTACATTAACTCTCATGGCCAGAAAACAGAGAGAGAAAAGCAAACACAGTCTTGGCTGCTGCCCACTCACTTTTCTCCACCAACACCACGTCGCACTCTTAAAAAAACACATCTCCTTCTCTCTCTGACCTTTTTTCATCATCGCTTTCCACTCCACATCAAAGTGATATTTCTTTCAATCAGGGCTTTTATGTTTCCATCCTCTTTACCTCTTCATCTTTTTTGTGTTTTTATCAGGGTGTCTGCAGGTCTTTAAAAAGAATGAAATGAAATGAAATTTTATTAATATCAGGCCCAAAAAGTCATTAATTAGTTGGAAATTTGAATTTGCGAGGGCTTGATTGCCATTAACATTTAATCTAATTTCAAGTATACACATTTTAGTTATTTTTTGTTAAAATAAGTCAAGCTCTTCTGCTTGTGAGCTCACATTTCTGATGTTTCAAATCTTTTGGGCTGCACCTAACAATTATTTTTTTGAATAATCAATTAATCTATCGTTTTTTTTTTTTATTGATCTAACTATTATTTTTTTTATTACTCGATTAATATAACAACAAATTTACCGAAAATAACATTTTAAAACTTGTCATTTATATTTCAATATTTTATTCAATCATCTTCAATCATGACAGCGTATACACTACAGGGCATTATTTCCCAACAAAAATAGCCCAGTCTTAACTGGTAATCTGTGTTACAGTCTGATATAAAGTCTCTCCAAAATGAAATTAATGCAAGAGCTTGTTCCAAGGAATGTAGTGCAATCTACATTTAACAATCCAACATCAAAATAAATAAAACAATGTAAAATTCAAGTCACTTTTAGGAGGAGTAACAAAACAGTTACTCTTTGTTACAGTAACAAACCTCAAATCTAGCAGTCCAACAAAACATCTTACAGTAAAATCAGTGCAATTTGAAAATCACTCTAACTTTTCTCTAACAGAAATAATTATAACTAGTAGATTCTTTCTGCATCAATATAGTCCAGCCGTAACGGGGCCTTAGGTGCGTTTCACACAGCGCACGTCAGGAGCGGGAGACCTCAGCCTTGTGGAGCAGCAGCGTGTTTCATGCGTGTGGTGTTCACACATGCAGCGTTTTTGCTACGTCGCTGCTGCGTCGCTGCCTGCTGCTATAAGTGTTGTATTTCTGTTTTTACATGCACAAATTCCACTCATTTATGAAGTTGTGCAAGCTCCTGCACAGCTGACAACCTGGTCCTGTAAATGTTTCAAAGTAAAATGCATTGTATGAGCAACTAATGGTATTCTGTCCACAGAGACGCTGTCAGAGGGTTTTTGTTTTGAAAGGGAAGCGAGGACGTTGAAGTAAAACAGCTGTCTTTGTATTTCTTTTACTCTCTGTTCTTGCTGACAAACGCGTGCGCTGCACGTAAAAAAACGGTGAGCCAAAGTTTCTCTAGATGTCCTGCAGCTGACACGCAGCTTCCCTTTCAAAACAAAAGCCCTCTGACAGTGCTTTTAAATACAGAAATACACACTTATAGCAGCAGGCAGCGACGCAGCAGCTACATTACAACAACACTGTATGTGTGAACACCACACACATGAAACACGCTGCTGCTCAGCGATGCTGACGTCTCACGCTTATGATGCGCACTGTGTGAAACGGGCCTTACATCCACCTTGCAACGCATCGACGCACATTACGTAAATGGACGTATTTACGTAATTGATTACGTCGATGCGTCGCCCCAGCCCTACACATCTTAAAACCTACCATCTGTCCGTCCATTTTTCCATTCCTCAGCTGGGGTCAGGTCACGTCCATTCAAAACTTGGACTTAAGCTCAACTCAAATCACAAATTTAATGACTTTTGAATCCATCCATGCATTTTCATCCGCTTATGTTTGGCCAGGTCGCAGTGGCGGCAGGCTGAGCAAAGTACTCAAGATGTCCCTCTCCCCAGCGCCACTTCAATGCCTGATGAGATATACAACCCCGTCCTGCCATTTCAGGGTCAGCCTCAGGGCCTCTGACCAGTCGAATATGCCCAGGAGACTATGACTGATGGCGCCCAGGAGGCATCCTAGTCAGATGCCTGAACCACCTCAACTCACCCCTTTAGATACCAAGCAACGTGTGAGCTCCTCACTGTCTCTCTAAGGCTTGTTGTTGGTGTCCTTATCTTACCCACAAACTCCCAGCATTCTCAGTCCCTCTCACACTT
The DNA here is from genome assembly GCF_026936395.1 of Plectropomus leopardus. Taxonomy (NCBI): domain Eukaryota; kingdom Metazoa; phylum Chordata; class Actinopteri; order Perciformes; family Serranidae; genus Plectropomus; species Plectropomus leopardus. The sequence goes on from NC_142178.1 coordinate 3,582,743, forward strand.
GTGCAGTTCTTTCTGTTGTACAATACCTTCAGTGTGTATATTCTTCATCATCATCAGTTTATTTGTCAGCTGTCTTTGTTGTTGAGCTTCTTCCACAGACAGTGTTTTTCTCTCTGCTGTCTGAGCTTTTATTGAGTGTGGCTGTATTTTGTTATATTCTAGCCGAGACTGGATTCAACTGCTTTTTTCCCCCCACACAGACACATTGAGTGGCCAGAAGTTATTGAGATACCTTACTTGGCTTTCAGTTTCTCTTTGAGCTCTCCCTCTCAACATGCCTCCTCTGCTCTCCAATTCTCTTTCAAGCTTCTCTTGTTCTTTTTCGTTTTCTCTCCGCATGTCACCCTTTTTTGTGTCTCTTTCTCTTTTTGTCCTTTGTAGCATGTTTGCAAATAGAGTCTGAAATTCTCCCCTCTTGACTTGCTAGATGTTTGCTAGTCATTGAGATGAAAAGCAGCGCTCTTGTCTTGTCAGAGGTTTTTTTTTTTTTAAGTCATGCAGTACTTGCTGAACATGTTGCAGCTGCCAAACACGTTTACAGCAAATCTCCGGCCAGTGAAACAGTCAGTTCTCCTTTGGTCTGTCTCTCTCTCCATCTTGGTGGTGTCCTCCATGTCTCTCCTGCCTGACTGTGAACCCCTGCTGTCCACTTCACTAACTGCCTCTGCATTATGTATCAGTGAGCTGCAGCTCAAACATTTTGAGGTTTTCTCTCATCACCCTGGAAACACCAAATTGCATAGCAGAGGACGAGTACGAGTGAAGAATTTCTGTGTAGTCACTAACAATGCAACCTACGATTTAAGATGACATAATGTTACATTTCTCTGTTATGCTCTGGGATACTGACTAATGATTTTGCTCACAAAGTTCATCATGAGGAGTAGTCGGGTAGCAGGTGCATAATGTCTGCTGTGGCTCTACAGGGAGCTTTATAAAATCTGAAAACACAACTCTCATCATGTAATCAAGGTTATCTCACATTAGACTGTTACATTTTTAATGGAACATCTGAGTTTCAAACTGGGGTTGGGAGATTTAAAACACATTTACCAGTCAAAATGTCTACAGTACAAAAGGTCTACACAGAATACCCAAGCTTGTATTTTGTAGTGTGAAATGCGCAGGCTGAACAGTGTTATCAGACAGTTTTCTCCAGCCTTGACTGCCAGAGGGGTCACTTCTTTCAGCCCATGTTTTTATTAAGGGAGATATAGTGTGAAACTACAAGTAGAAAAAAAGATGAAACATTAATTAGCGTCCTCCACTGAGCAGAAAGCAACATGCAAACACTTCGATTCGGCAAGGGAATTTCCAGCAGTGACACACCCGTGTGACTAGAGGCAACCGCCCTGACCTGTCTAGCAGAGTTTGTGAAAATGGCTTCACCACTCATTGAAAACATGCAAAGTGCACTGCTGTCTAGCACAGGGGTCTTCAATGTTTTTTAGGCCAAGGAGCACTGAGCTGAAAGAGAGAGGGAGCAGGGATCCCCTGCTATAGAACTGAGATGCATATAAAACTGAGTCTTCATAATGTGTTGGGTGGCCACTTTATTTACTATCAAAGTTCACCTAAAACACAAGAAACTTGTGCTCACTATCAAAATAATGTTTTATTGTTATTTTGACTTGTCATCAAGTTTGATATTTTCGTGAAATTTATTTTTTAAATATTTGTTTTCCAGTGGTGGGTGGCGTTGTGGGGTACTGTCATGTATTAATGTGTTTGTTGTTAATTATCTATGTGAAAATATAAAAAAGTTGGGGAAAAAAAGGAAAAGGAGGGTGGCCATACCATAAAACTTTAAGTATAAGCCTTTTTATAGAAGTTCTTTAGATCTATAAAAATTCTTTTATGACTAAAACTTCTAAAAAAAAATAAACAAAAACATATTTTGACCACCCATGCTAGACCCATGGTTTATTATGTTAGGAAATAACCCTTTATTTTCCAACTTTGACAGTCTGGCAAAAATGGAAATTGACCCAACTCTAGATCTCGATGAAAATGTGGCATAAATAAAGGAATACTAATACGCTGTACGATAGCCATTTGTAAAAATAGTACTGATTTTATTTTGAATAGATATCGCAGCAAAGGTGAGTGTACTGTTGCCTTTTAGTGAGATGTGCCAGTTTTACATAACAGAAGAATTTCCCATGCCCGTCCCCGCTGACAGAGATAATGATCATTGGTTGAAGTCTCTGAATCAGGTGGAAAAAAAAAATCATGTGAGGATAATAACAACAATCCGAAGCATGTGAGGAGAATAACAATGTGCGGTCTTGTGCTGCTGCCAGCAATAGGGAAATGTGGTTTGGTCACATCTCGTGTGCCAGCGTGTGCTGACAAAGCAAGCACACTCAGAGTGGGAGTGAGTGGCACACACTGCCATCAGATTGAAATTAAAAGTGAAAAAAGATTGGCAAATAGACGCGGATCATTTTCACACATTCGGATTTCTACTCTGAATTTTGGAAAACAGATAGTTTGGCTTATTCAGTCAAAATAAGTTGACCCTTTGCTGGCTTTGCTGGTTGTAGAGCATAACACTTCCAACTCAGTAACCAGCAGCACGCCACCCACTGCATTTTTCCCTCTAGGGACCCCTCACAGCTGCCAAATCAGTTGAATCTCATTTGAATTTAATTGACAAGCAGTGCGAGCGGGAAGCTGCGGAGTGAATAACGCCATGCGGAAACCGTCTTAATGGTCTCCCCTTGCTGCTCCTCATGCACTCAGTCCAATAGGAGCCACAGAGAAAACCATTAGCCCACTGGAAGACTTATGGACGTCCCACCAGCACATCTATAAACAATGAGCCTTTGAGGAGGGCTGCAGGTCATGGCTGCCAGATGCTGGGGGCATATGAGAGGCAGCTTATTGATCAGCTCTCTCACTGCTGCTGATCACCTCGTAAATATCTCACCAAACTATAGAGAAGAGACCTCAAGCCATCCCGTCTTGGTTGTTAGATGGAGATGAACTCCTGTTTATGTTGAGATGATGCAGGATTGTTATTGTTGTTATAGAGATACACGCTCTGCTAAGCTCGGGGGTTGTGACCCAAAATGGTTCGCAGGTTTTGTTGCAACATGTCCTCATGTGAGCGTAGCAGAAAGTGAGTTTCATTGATCAGACCTTATCTCATATTCTTTTTGAAGTGCTGTGTGCTCTCGTTAGCTGAGAGCTAAAGGGAGAGATTCTCCATCCTCTTCCGATGAAGAGAAGGAGAGAAACTTTGAGAAGTAAAACATGCATTTATCTTTTCAAAGTATTTTAGTTGTGTGTGAAACGTGCATGATCAGACCTCCAGAACTGACATGTGTGGGTTATTGTACACATTGGGTCTTGACAACATACATAATCACTATTCTAATGATGTCACAGTGTTTTATTTTTTTTTGTCCTATATAGTTTTAGCAGGACCACCTGTCCCTTATGTCTCCATAGCTGAATGCTGCATGACGAGTAGGGCTGTGATGGTTTGTGTATTTGTACCAAACGTCACAGTCTGGGTGATGCATGAAATGCCACTTTCGTGTGATAGATTTGTTAGTTGCAGCCAAAAGTATTTTAAAAAAAAATTCATAAGATTGTCCAGAGTTTTTGCCCAAGTATAATTTGACAAAAAAATGTTCCTTATTTCTTTGATAATCTCTTGTTAATATGGACAGAGCAGTGGGCAGTCCCAAAAAATATGAAAGTGATCTGCCATTAGCTTACCACACAGCCTTCAGCATTCCTTTCGCCCCTGGGAACCCTGTTTTATGAATTTCAGTTTTAGAGTCACAAAATATCATATAATATTTTTCCAACAGAACTCCTCAGATATCTCCAGGTCCCCTTTCCTACTCCCATTGTTGCTTGACCTGGACAGTGGAATCATGTTTGGAGTTGTGTAATCTATTATAAATATGTTATGCAAGATATTTGTTATCTTTACTCTTATATACATCCGTAAATATATCAATCAAATTGAGTTCACTGCCCTCTCTTCATCCGATTTCTGTCATAAAATAGTCTCTTACCTGGAGATATTGAAAGACTGTTAAAAGAATCAAGGTCACTGCCACTAGTTATAGTGCAGTAAGCTGTTCCATCATTATGTGCCCATTGTTTAGATCCCTTATCTAGACCACAACGTTTAAACTCTGGATTGTGCGTGTTTATAGATCTACCCTTTTTAAACCACTTAAAAAAAAAAAGTCATGGAATCAGGATAAAGTTTTGGAAAAAAAAATTAATTGGTAAAGAGGTTTGGCAATACTGTTAAAAACATGACATTTTCTACTCAACATTTTTAATATAGTGATTAAATAAATCTTACATGGAACAAGCCGCGTACATCGAGTATAATCGATATATCCCCCATCCCTAGATGTTGACATGCGAATATCACTTAGTGCAGCTTTAACCCTCAGGGACTGTTTGACACATTTTAAGCACTTTTCTTTCTTAATTTTTTGATCATTTTGGCTGTGTTCATAGCATGGCATACATTTTGGCCAGATTGTGTATTTTTGTTTAATCTGTGAATTTTCAGTTTAGCTCCTACAATAAGTTTAAAATACACCGTGGAAACAAAATTGTTACTGTTCATACTGTTAAGTGCAAAAAATGTCACATTGAAACCCTTTTGAACTGATGTTTTTCATTGTCATTTTATGTCATTCTGGGATTTATGCCTTGGAGTTTGTCATTTTTACTATTTTCCACCTGAGGATGTCATTTTTGCCATATTTGGCATATGGAGAAAATACATACCGTTTCCACCGTCACAGTCAATGTTGCTGCAAATCATTGACATATCCCAGGTTTACTGAAAATAATTCATTTTTGTGTTGTTTTTTTTTTCATCTTAAAACATAGTGGCATTTTGTAAGAAAAACGGACATTTAAAGGGATAAAATTCTGAAAATGAATGAATATTTAATGTTTATGAATAGGACTGATTTTGGTTAAAAAACTAACTCAAGGAAAAATAATATTAATGTACAATATTTTTTAAAGCTCGATTTTGAGAAGTGCATTTCTTGTGCAGAGCGATTCGAGTGTGTGTATTATTAAAGCGGGCCCTAAGGGTTAAGCAAATATGACAAAGTGTTGCAATCTGCTGGGTGAATAAAATGAAAAGAATCTCAAAAGAATTTAGAACATGAACCAAGGTGCACTGGTGTAATTGATAACATTAATAATGAGCTCCAGCACCCTGCTATAGTGCAGGAAGCAGTGTAATGAATTGCTCTGTGACACGCTGCTGTGACCACCGTGACTCACCTCTCTGTGTCTGCACTCAGCAAGCATCAGTGTCTGCTGCACTCAGGGACTAATGGAGAGTGTGGGTCTATTATTGATATTATTATTATTATATCCTCTCTCTCTGTTGAAGACCTTATTATACTTTATGTGTGTGCATGTGTTGGCACGACCCTTATTATGTGGAGAGGATGCAGAGCAGGAAGGGGCAATGCAGGAGGCCAGGATGTGACTCAGTGGACAGAGAATGAAGATACACCACCCACCATTCATTAAGTTTTTTTTATTCCAGCAATGTGTAAAAAATGTGTGGCTGTGCGACTGCATGTGCACGTCAATCCAGAAAGCTTCCAGTCGAGCAGTGTGGGCACCGGTGCACTGGTGTGTTGAAGGACAATGGTGCAAATTGGAGGCGGATCCAATCAGTATGTGACTTTCTGAATTTAAAGTGTGGAGGAGCAGAGTGTTCTCAATGACATGAAAAAAAAAACGATTCTCCTGTCCCTTGAGATATTTTTATGTCTAAGTCTGAGTCACTTCACTCTCTGTCGCCTTGCTTTTTCCTCTGTGCACTGATCATCCAGAGCTTATGGTCTGCATGTTTCTGTTCCTTATTATTAATACAGCATACCCAGCCAGCTGTAGCTGAAATTTGACATTCAAAAGCTCTTTTCTTCTTCAGAATTTTCTCAAAACTGTCCAGTCCCCAGAGGAAGGCCAATGAATTTTTTTGCATTCACAGTGATTTGCCTCAACTTTGCTTTGAGATGGATTATGAAAAGTATATAAATCATACATTGGTGTATTGGACTTTCCACATCAAGGTCAGACTTGTCAGTATTTTGAAAGTTAGAAAAATACAACTGTGAAATATTCCTCTGATCAAGGCCAATAACCATTATATGTTCGTCACATTTCACTCTGTAATTTTTAAAACCATGTAAGCTACAACAATGCAGCCATAAAAGTAAATGCATACTGAACTGTGTGGTCAGTATTCAGGAGCATCTGTCAGCTCCGTCTCTTCCAGTCCCCATCATGTGCAAGTGTGAATCTGTTTGTACATGTAGTCACAGTAAACATTGGCCCTGTCAAGGAGCTGATTAGTACGCACACGTTTGACTTCCCCTCATTCTCTGCATATTAACCAGTGAGTCAACTCTGACACATATGGATGAGTGTGCCCATCATGTAATAGGGGATTGTCTCATTTCTGAATGTTAGGACCTACTGTGCATGCTGTCAGAAGTCCCACTTTGGTAACAATTTAATGCCAAAATTCTGAAAACGTTGCAGTACTTTTTTCTTCTCCAGTACTCCAGGTACTGCAGGTACTGTCGGTACTGGGGATTCAGTTCTTCTGGACCTAACAGGGCAGCATAATCCCCTAAAAGCATTCTGGTCTGCTTTTAAATGCCAACGGAAGAAAAAGTACATCCTTTAGCTAGGGGTGGGAGATATTTTGAATATACTAGAGGTATTGCAGCTTGCTCCTCGTGCAATACATAAAATGACTATATTGCAAACTTTGACTATAAATTGTCACATCGTTTTTCAATAGACTACGTAAACTTATTGTCTGGTTAGTGACTAACTAACTTAACTAAGTGTTAGCCTGCCAGCTCACTTGGAGAGCTTTTATGACTGACTAGTGCTAACATGTTCTGGATTGGCTAGCATATTAGCGGTCAGCCCAAAAACAGCTGTAGTAGTTTTTCAGGACCACCTTTTTCACTCAGACACATGAAGGGAATTTGCTGTGCCACTTTCTGGTATGACCAGAACTTTATGTTTGAAAGGACCTAAAAGTTTGCAGTTTACTTGGGGCAGGCTACAAATTTTCATGCCTCTGTGCCAGCGATAGATAGCTTTATGGCTTGTCCATTTGTACTTCCCGTTCTCATTAAATGGATTTCTTAAGATTTGCCACAAACATCAATTTGGACTCAAAAAAACTACTAACTAGATTTTGGTGGTCAAAGGTCATGGTGACCTTGCATTCGTCTTGTTCTTGAAAAAGTAATAGTTCAAGAATACCTTGAGAAAATTTCTTCAAATTTGTCACAAAGATTCACTTTGACTCACGAATCAGCTGATTAACATTTGGTGTTTAAAGGTCAAGGTCACCATGACCATGAAAGCAATACCTTAAGAAGGCCTTGATGGAATTTCTTGAACTTTAGCTCAAAAGTTCCCTTGTACTTAAGAATGAACTGATTAGAATCTGGTGTTTCGAAGGTCAAGGTCATGGTGCCCCAACTAAACATGTTTATGGCCATAAATCAAGCATTTATATGCTCAAATTTCACATTAATGTCTAAAAGCATAAAATATAGTTCAGACTTTTTAAATCAAAGGTCAAAGGCCAGCTGTGACTGGGGATGGGTATTGTTAGGATGTTACTGTTATCTTATTTACTCTGTATAATTTGGTGCAAAAAATAAAGACATGACATGTAAAGCTGTAAAAAAAAATTAAAGCTATTTTGTTTTTCCACAAACTGGGCAACTTAATGAATTGTACGACTTCTCATGTGACGCTGGCTATTTAAATTTCCTTTGACAAACTGTTTCCACGAAGTGACGTGAGCTGCAGGGTTTCTCCCCTGTCCTGTGTGATTTATCATGCAGCTTTTTCTTTGACAGACCAAACTTCCACAAACTGCGTGAACTGCAAGGTTTCTCTACAATATAACTTCTCATGTCAATCTTAAGTTTCCTTTGAGCAAAAAAAACAAAGGAAAACATACTGTAGTCCCTGTTGATTAATGTTTATTGTTATTAGGGCAGCTTAAACTTCATTCTTAGCATACCGATCAGCAGGTATCTAGCAAACCTAAACCATCTTCACTCCACTGAAGTGCAGGGCCGTCTTTCACGATAAACTTGGTAATAGCTCTGACATTCTGCTGCGATGGTGGATAGGCTGGACTTGGGTGTCTGACTTTCATCTACTGAGAACGAAGCAGAGGCTGCTGCTTTACTGACGTCGTTTCTGCTATTAGATAAATAATAAACTGGAACATAATGTTACATTCAAAGTGCTTAAAATCGATGCAAACAGCTGTGACACAGCTATTAGCTACAGCCTTATTAGTGTTAACGAGTGTTGCCTGCATGTTTAGTTTTGCTGCTCCCTGTAGCATTGACATTGGAGCCACTGGGGCTCGGGGGCTCTGCCACCGGACTGATGTTAGCATTAGCAGCTTTACTAGCACCATCAAAGATGCTGCACCGCTTCATATTTATGGAATGCTGCACTTGCAACTACTCTTTGACACAAATTGCATTTAGCTGCACCGTTGTGACTTTTAGAAAAGTGGGCCCACAATCTCGACTGCTTGGTCTTGTCCGACATTTGCTTTACTGCTCCTACTACGAGCAGAAAAGAGAGCAGCAGCAAAACAATAAATGTCATATGTCCTTGCCTGATGCTGGTAGCTTTGTCATCATGAGGGGCAGGTTCCCAGATATGTTATAAACAAGTTAGAATGAATCAGTGCTATGCATTTTATGTGATCAAAACCCACGGCAGCACCGTTTGTCATGGAGCTTATCTGTACGTAGATACAGACCCAATCATGTACAGGTACCAATTAATACCGATTCGATACCCTAACTGTGACATCATAATGTTCTACAAAAACACTTTCTTTGGCCATTACTCAGTGTCACAGCTCAGGAACAGAAGGGGAGCCATTCGGTCAGATGCTGAATTGGTGACACTAGTCTTGAAGCTGTGTTGATTGTAGAGATCCTCTGTGCTGCTGGGGGTACGATGTGTGTGTGATGCATCAGTGTTTTCACAGTATTTCTATGGTTACCTTTCCATTGCTCACTTCCTCTCAATGGCACCTTCGCATTGATCTGAATCTTTGAATGATGTTTGTCTTCCCTTTGCAACACTTGTGTACCTCCTGAAAGACAGAATATTATTTTCGTACAGAATGTGCCCATTTGCTGCAGCATGTTTGTTCCCATTACCAACAAAGCCTCTGCTAATAGGGATTAATGTCCTTGGTGAAGTTGCACTGATACACGGGTCTGTGGCATCATTAATTGTGAGAACTTTCCACTGAGCAGACTGTATGTATGCACAGCAGTGGAGAGTGGGATGTTTGTCACACTTTCTCCTGTTTTGAGAAAGAATTGAGCTGTAGCTTTAGCCCTGAGTAGCGTGACTAATGAATTGTAAGTAATGAGCTGTTTGTCAGAAAGCCTCATGCAGATGTGCCGTTCTTTATTGCTCTAAACAATAATTGCTGTCGATACAGCGAATGTGCAGAGGGCGTCTTTTTCTTTAACGGCAGTTAAAATGATCAGGCTGCACAGTCTAATAATTATTAGACTGTTTTTTTTTTAAAGTGGTTTCAATTAAAGAGTTCTTCCAATTATGCACTCAGCAGATTGTGATATCAGTCTTCAGGTCCCTGCTCTCATTAGTGTAGAATAGAGAGTCTTTATGTTACTGTGCTGGGATATAGCGGCTCGGTCAGCTGCTACCCAGCATCCTTCACTCCAAACCCTCCCCCACTGTCAGTCATCCTCACTGTCCTTCACTTTGGTGCTGATTGCTAGTGAATACGGGGACCTCTCATTCTGCACTAATTAGTAGGACAGCTGTCTGTATACATCATTAGTGTCCCCCTCATTCCTCAACTAACGGCTCCCCCTTCTCTCTGTAACGGCCTGCTCCCCTCCTGCGTTCTCTCTCAGTCCCAAGGTCCTATGGGTCATCTGTATCAGAAACCTGACCAGCAGTGGCCTTTTAATGGGCTCATTTTATAACATGATTTCTGCCTCGGTGTCCATCTTTAAATGGAATCACTCTTAACCCAGAAATAAATAAAAAAAGACCTTTTCTTTTAGACAGCAGATGGTCACTGCTTATTAAGACAATCCAAAGATGGTGTGAAGTAAATTCCATTGCCAGGAGAGTAATCAAAGACACATCTGAGAATTAAATGACAAGTCTGACTGTATAGCACTGAGGCTCTAAGTCCTCCGATTTTTTTTTTTTTTTTTACCAGCAACAGACTGGACAGCCCGTTCTCATTCCAAACTGGTCAAATTCCACTGCTTGGTCGGAGATTTTGGTGTCAGATTCCATTGCAGATGGGCACCTTTTGCGGCAGTATGATATGCTGGCAGATGGCGTCAGTTTAAAACGCTGCTGGCACTATACAGCTTGAAAGTCCCCGTAGGGTGGGCGGGTATACAGGTGGATGAGTCCAGGAAAAACCCTGGACGTTCACCTGGGAGCCCGCTGTTTCGCTGTTGTGGCTGTTTTGCCACTACAGGAATATAATGGCCCTCAACCTGGAGTCGTGTCCCCCTACTCAGCCGAAAAAACAGCTCTTTACTGAAAATGTTTCAAAATAACTATGATTCCTGAAACCGCATTTAACAAGTGCACCTCTGTGCAAACACTCCACAGTTCACACTTCCACATGCATACTACAAAACACATATGGAATCAGACTGTCACCTGTACATTGAAACATAAGCTGTGTTTCCACCAAAATCTTTGAATATAATACTTTTAGAACCAAAAGTAATCCCCACAGACATGTAACTAGAGCCTAGATCCGTTTAGTGTTTTCACAGCAGGGTGTACTAAAATGTGAACGCTTTGTTGTCACTTGCTGCTCCGTCCACCTCTCATTGTATTTCTTCTTCACCTGATCCAGAGGGAGGTCTGTACCTTGTTTATCGTCCATGTAACAGGGTTGCACACTGTCATTTTCAGAACATAAAAAGAACAGGCTGGAGTGAGGGGGTCTGTCAATGGGATATGTAACCCAACAGGTTTCTGCTGCTTTCAGACACCTTTCAGATGTATTTAAACCATTAATCCTTGAGCAAATTGAGGCAATGAGCAACTTAGTAAGAAATGTTCCACAAATTGCAAGAAATTCATGAATTTAGAAAATTATTATTAAAAAAGCTAGGGAAAAACCTAGATTTGTAATCATGATAATTACACATTCAAAATAATTTTTTTACTAATGATCAGGAAACTTTCCTTTCCTTTTTACCACTTTCTTGCAAATTTTTGGGCAATTTCTTCTTTTGTTGCTCATTGCCTTCCTTCTATGTTTTTGAAAGAAATCAAGCCAATTTACTCAGGTTTTGAACGGTTAAAAATTGTGGATTTATGCATTGAGTCCTTGTTGGGCAAGAGCAGGGGTGTAGTGCAGCCAAAGCGCATAGGAACAACCTTTTGCCAAGTTTTGATTCTAATGAGGATTAATATTTGCACCACCAATTGCGTGGCTCTGTATGTGAATTGACCTAACTCCATAACCCTCGGGCCAATCATCATAAAACTTTAAGGAAATGCCAACATAAGGATGAGCAACATACCCTAAAATTTTCATTCAAATCAAAAATCAGGGGGTGCTGCAAATGCAAAACACAATATAAATCAGAAATTGTTTGTCCAATCATTACCAAACCTGCAGAATTTGTGCAATAATAATTTTGAACCACCTGTGTAAAATTATTTTTGAAAGCAGTCAATAGGGAACATCACCAAACTTGGTTGATATATTAAAATAAGACATGAAGCATGTCCAAATGTTTCTTTTGTAATTGACCAATGGGAAGTTACTGTTCTCGAAGAAGAATTTAGCCCATCAGAGATTTGGATTTTAATGAATGAGCATCTGTTTAATCATCATAAAATCTGTTGGTTATCTTTAACCCTTTAGGGACAGCTTGGCACATTTTATGTGCTTTTCATTCTTCATTTTTGTGATAATTTTGGCTGTGTTCATGCATATGGCATACATTTTGTCAAGATTGTGTATTTTTGCTTAATTCCAGCTCAGCTCCTGCAATAACTCTAAAATACACTGTGAAACAAAATAGTTACATTCATACTGTTAAGTGCAAAACATGTGCCATTGACCCCACAGCCATCAAAGCATTAAAACATGCATTGTATTATTTCTGGGTGTCATTCTGAATTTTTTCTGTGGAATTTGTCACTTTCACTAATTTCCACCTATTGATCTTGTTTTTACCATATTTGGCTTTATGGAAAAAAATATTTGCTATTTCCACTAGGTGCACTGCTGCTAACCATTGACATATCTCAGGCTGTAATTATCAAAAAAAAAAAAAACAAAAAAAAAAACAACCAACCCCTTCTTTGCATGTAGTATAGTGAAAATTATTCTTTTTTTTCCATTTGAAAACATAGTGGGATCATGATAAAAAGCTGGCATTTAAAGAGTTAAAATTCTCTTATAATAAATATGAAATATTTGATATATTTATGATTAGGACTGATTTAAAACATGAACTCATTGAAAGTAGAAAATAATTTTAATGTAAAATATTTTTTAAAGCTTGATTTTGAATAGGAGATTTTGTACGGAATTTGAGTATGTAATATTAAAGAGGGCCCTAAGGGTTAATACAGGTGTTGCACATTTTCAAAAGTATTGATGGTACTCATGCTTGCCTGAACCTAGCAATCGCTGCTTGCAGCTGTATTATATATTGTGATTTTGTAATTAAAAAATTTGCTAGCCAAGGTTTTTCTATTGTTATTTCTCTGTCTTTTGAAATAAGCCAACTTATTTTCAATAAGGGGCATAGAAAAGAAAAACCACTGTGGCTGAGTGTTGAATAGCTCTGACTCACTAGCCTCTTTTGGACTGAATGAAATACAGTGGTGAAAAGCCTTACTTGCGTCTTTGTTCTTCCTCTAATACTGTCATGCATGGCCTTGATTCTCCAGCCGCCTCACAGTAGCTGATCTAAGCCTCTGCGCTCTCTCCATGATAGCATGCAAGTTGCGCCTGTCCTCGACATTATGCTGAAATTATACAGAATTTCATACGTTCACTCGATGATACATGGCAGAAGCTGTAAAGAAACAGCACCCTGCTAAAGAGCACATACACGCAGAGTCTGTGAGCCATATTACAGCTTGTTTTAACATAAGAGAGTCAGGAAAATCCTCCAAAAAGCAGCCAGCCGTGCACAGTTTGACAGAGTTTCTTTCTTCCTCCCTGTCCCTCGGCATCATTAAAAGGAAGGGAGAGTCTTTTTGGGATTAGAGGGGTTTGCAGACTGCCACTGGCTGTAGACAATTGATCATTATACATCTCTGCACTCCACTACTCCACGCTCCCCTCCCCTCTCTCCTTTTTCTCATTGTGCTTTTCTTTTAGGCCATGCACACACTAAATCTCTCATCTTTCTTCCATTTTCTGTAACTGTACCATCTTTTTTACTCTCTGGGGAAAAGGGGCAGGGCTTTAATAAGAGCTATTCGTAAAGTAGTACACAAAGCACCTCAGAGGGCAAATGTACATGAGTAAGAGAGGAAAACCGAGGAGGACATCATAACACTCAAAGCAGTGTGAGACTGTATTTGGTTCGAACATAAAATCCAATTAAACACCAGATTGTTTTATCAGTTGGGCTAGTGATGAGAAGCATTGTGTCTGCATGTGTTTCAAATTAAGTGCAGCATCAAACATAGTACATTTTTGGCATTATAAGAGATTCACCACTTTTCATTTTTTATTTGTCAATATACCACGGTGTCGACCAGTTTTCTCACTTGTCTCGCCTATTTTTGGCTCAGATTTTCTCAAACCTTGATGGCAGATGTCATGGTGTTTGTGTTGTTGAGAATCTAAATTGGATTGTTAGTTCCCTGCTAGCTGAGGACCGCATGCTGAAACCTCAGTACTCAAAGGAGGAGAAAGATCAACACACCTGACTTCTGACCCAAATCTCTGAGCACACATACTGAAAAACAAGAATCTCACTTTTATTTCATACAAAGTGCTTGATTAGACTCCTATTTTGCTGACTACATTAACATGCACACTGACGTCCCACTATTATTCCCAATATGACAATATTCTGTATTTGAAACAGGTTGTGTAAACATTATATTCCTGTTGGATATTACAAATGCGAACGTGGCATTTTCAGAGTAAGCCGTAAGTGATATGACAATATAATTCTGGTTTTAGGAGCATTATTTTGGCATGTCCATTCATGGTCATCTCTATGTGTTGTCATGGATACGTCAGACACAACTTGCCAACAGTTTGCAGGATTGTGGGGGTAGAGATACATACTTTAAAGAAAAGCGACTCTTTCTGGTCGCAAGAATAAATACACCTATTTTGAGATACACGCAAGTATTCCAATGCTAACCAAAGGTGTTTGAAGGAATAAAAGAAGAAGGCTGTTATTTGTGCACTCGAACAAGTTAACCACAGTAGGACAACGTTTAAAAATAATCCTTTCTTTGATGCAAAATGGCACAATCTCCAGCACAAACTTTTCCCTATTTTAACATGATAAATGACATGTTAGGGCACGTTATTCGGAGTAGGCGTGACTGCGTGTAAACAAAAATAGAAATGGAATATTTATTTTCAGTAGCCATGTAAATAGCTTAGAAGCAATCTTGCCTTTTTTAGAATAAGGGCAAAAAAAAAGAAACTTAATTTGTACATGTAAACATATTCACTACATTTCTTTAAAACTTGAACCCTCACAACACTTGTCAGTACAAGTGTAATATATTACAAGTATGTGCTAGTATTATTAAGTGGGGCTCTCCTGAACAATGTAACGATCCTATAGGTTTATGTCATGGTCAGCAGTTTTAATTATTTCAACATTGATTCTGAGAAATTGTGCTCTGCCGGTCATTTTGGCACATAATAAAATACTACAACTTACATGATGTCGTTGTCGGGTGCAAACCTTGTATCTCCACATTTCACTATTTTCATAAATTGTTATTGAATAAATATCTTTAAAATATAAATTAAGGCTATTGGTGCCCCGCTACATCTATCAGTGGATTTTCTCAACCAAAAAATTGTCTTTTAAAGAAGCTTGTAACTAAACCTCCTATCTCCATTGGATCCATTTAAAAACAGCATTTTTTCCTAAGTACTGAAAAATAGCAATTTTGGAGATAGGAGGTTTGCACCTGACAGCAATGATGAGCCTTGGCCTCAGGAAGCCTGTTAGAGGGTCCAAGCAGAGGTAGCAAATTCAAAACTTATGTTGGTAGAGCTGGGTACAAAACATTGTGCCGCGGCCGCTAAATTCATCGAGAATTGACACAGAAATTAAGTTAATTGATATCAGCAACAGGTTATGTTTTCAGTTTACTCAACACAGTCATCTTTTATCAGTTTGGATTGGATGTTTCTTTCCACTCGACCTAGTCTTAGTTAACATCTATCTCAAAGTTAAGGTTTTTATGTACATAGGCTTGTATCTTTGACTTTTTGTCCAAAAATACAGACGTTTTCTGACACGGTCTTTATTCCTCTGTACTAATGATTTTAAGTGTCGTACCAATCCAAGCTGTGGGAGAGCTCCAACTGTGAGTCACCTGACATTGTTTATTAAGATCCCATTAGCTTCTGTGTTAAACAGTCACTACTCTTCCTGGGGTCTCTATTATTTTCATTAATGATATTTTATTGACTCCATTACATAAATACACATCCACAACATTCATACTCACAGTACGATTAAAGACATTTCAGCACCAATACAACACACAACAACAGACACAAACTCAAAGTCTAATACATACAGCAGCTCTGCATAATGATTTATCTCTTCCATAGTTAAGAAAATAAAGTACATGGAAACATGTCCACTAAATTACAAGAAAAATTAGATAGATAGATAGATAGATAGATAGGTAGGTAGGTAGGTAGGTAGGTAGGTAGGTAGGTAAAATTCAATTTCATATCTTCAACACCATCAAAAGTATATATCATATATAGTGTTCTACACTATTCCTTCTGTAAATAAATACAGTCTTAACTTTTTGTCAAACATATTGTATTACTTTCAGAAATCGAAAAACATTGGTGATGAATTCTGTGCCACCATGCTGGATCACGCACTGTCGTCTGTATTAAACTAGTTCTACAGGGAGGCAACAGAAAACGACTCTCTGATGACTGTTGAGCAGCATTATGATGTCTGTCCGAAAACAATGGCAGCTGACTATAAAGTATTTGTGGAGTTGTCTATGGAAAGAAATGAACTGGACTTGACTTCAGTAACCACAAGTACCCAGGGCATTTTCCACCACTGTATGATCCACATGACTGAAAATCTCACTCAGCACAACAACTTTGTGTTTGTTACTGTTATTCAAGTCACATTAATTGCTTTGACTGTGGCAAACGGGAACAGAAGAAAGAACTAAACATTATATAACTGATTGATCTTATTATGCAGGACATCTTATGAGAAAAACATGACCACCTATATAAATCATGAAAGACAAACTGTTCCAGACAACATGAGACGAAGTGGGCCAGTCATTACTGCCCTGCTTTCCTCTCTCTCCCCGTCCTTCCCACCACCCTCCAATCCAACTCTGCTTTTGTCCTGAAAGTAATCCTAGCAAGACTTTCTTTCTCATGTCCCTCCTAATTCCTTTCCGTCTCACCTGGGTGGGATCTTTGACCCAAGCTTTCTGCCTATGAAGCTGCTAATTGATGCTGCCCAGAATCCCTCTGTGACCTGACATGTGTGGGCAATCTGGACCCTGAACCAGCAACGCAAAACATCAGAGACTCAGTAAAGCTGCGAGAGGGTTCATCCGTCTTCCCCTCACCCTCAGTCCTCCTTTACCTTTACTTCATCTTCATTATCTTTCCATCAGTAAATAAAAATCACACACACAATGGGCATGAAAGATCCACTTGATGGCCTTGGTTTCAGTTGGTGAAGCAGACGTGGAGGTGTTGAAGTGTAACCATGGCAGGCATGGGTCACTTGGCTGGCTCATCAGCTTCAAAGTGTGCTGATAGGACTGTGGATGTATTTGTAGACACTCGAAATACCTGCTGTTGTCTCAGGGCCCTGACAGAGCCGAGGACTAGCTGGTCAGAGCGACACGGGGGATGGGGGGGGGGGACAAGACACTTTGACCAAGTCTGACTGTTCGACTAAATGACGACTTTGGAAAGTACAGTACATAGATTTTAGAAGGGGCTTGCTTTCTCAGTAGGCATCACATATTAAGTCATGTCGTGCTTTAAAGTCATTGCAAAAATGACCAAAGACATTTCCATTAAAATGATTAATATTTAATTTTTTCATTTTCAGTTCTAAATGATGTAATTAGCTAAACTATTAAAAAGTTATATATTGAGTGAATTACAAGTTAGTAGTGGCTCCCTGTTGTGATGTCTGCTTCCTACAACAGTGGACATTATTTCAAACTGGAGGAACTTTTTCATAGTTTTAAGAACCTTTTTGTTGAACTGGCACTGTAAGAATTGGGAATGATAGTTGTTCTTATAGCACCATTTTTAAGGGGATTTTTAGCTACTATTTTGGTGTTGGTGCTCTCCTCCCAGCACTGGAGGGACCATGAGTAGGGAAAGGGATCATTACTTTTTTATTGATATTGATACCATTATTGAGACTCCTTAATGATCCAAGTCCTATCACTGTCTATACTTCTCTTTAATACCATTTGTACAGACAATTTGAGACATTCTGCAAATGTTTCTGCTGACGATATACAAGTACAGGTTTGAAACGCACAGTATGTGATTTCTGTGCTGTTGGGAGAAGTTTACCCAGAGGGCTTTCTTCATAAAATGATTTCCTTTGTGCAATTTCTGCTGTTTCTCAATCAAAAAATGACAAATGACAGACTTTGAGGACATTGTGAATTAACATGGGATCATTGCTGCAGGAAACTGACAGAAATCATTTTCACAGACAAGGAAAATAGATTGAAGTTTTATTTAGGCTACGTTTAGTCATGCTTACTTACAGGATTTCATGTAATTTTTAACAAAATAGCCGCAATTAAGTCACATTTATTTGCCAGTGTCATTAGATGAGCTGACTATGCAGCTACTGTAGCTAATGTTATGAAGTGAATTCAGTTGTGGAGTAGTGCTGTGCTGTTATTTATGGTCAAATAGTCAGACTAAAAATAACTTAATGTGCCAGTTGAGTGTTTTTTGCGGGTCTTTGTGTCAGCCTTAATTAGCGCATTATGGATGATTTAATTATTTAGGTCGACTGACATAGTTTTTTTAGGGCCGATACTGATACAAATTATTAGTAGTTAATGGAACCGATATGCATTAACAATAAAAATGAAATATTGGGCCCCCGATAATTGGCCAGCTGATAATCTGTTGACCCCTATTAATTATGTCAAACATTTGTGATAAATCTATCCAGGAAAATCATATTCAGATAAATATCATTATTGTTTTAACAGCAGGCCCCACATCAGTGCACCTATTTGTTTTTCGCATGCAAAAAAAAAAAAAAACTCCAGGGAGCTTCCTATTGGTCAGTCCCCAGAACTGTTTGGTCCAAAAATGCCTAAGTGACTTAAGTGGTCTGAGCTGAGTTACCCATCAAGTTTGCCTTGCTTCAGGGACAGATGTCCATTTGCAGACTGCACCAACTCTTGTCAGATTTGAAAAGTCAAAGTGTCAGAGTAGCTAATTGGCCATGTATTCCTGCTGCACGTCTGTGAGCAGTTCATTCTCAGCTCTCCCCTCAGCCATGCAACCGTGACGTGAGCAAGTCTCGTTTGTCAAACATGCTTGACATCAGCGAGAGGCCTCGCCAACCATGTCACCACATCCAGTGAAATTTGCTGTGCCAGTCAGCAGTATGTGTGTGCTTTAAATAAAAAGAAGTGAGGACCAGATAGTTTCAGTTTCTCATCACAACTGAACCAAAAGATCATCTTTTGTACCCAAAAACAAGTTACATGACATGTGTGCCACCCCTCTGTGTGTCCCAACTGCTTCTCCCTCTGTTCTGGTGTCAAAGTGCAAATTACACTCAGGAAATTGAACAGACAAAAAAAAATCTTCAACTGGCAGTTTGGCCTAAGACCCTGGGGGTTTAAACGAATGAAATCTGTCTGGCGTCATTATTTTGAAAATACATTTTGTAAAGAAAAGTGGGCTGTGCCTGCTGTCTGCCAGCAGGATGTGGCACTTGGCCAACATATAGGGCTGTTTTCATCTGTCAGCAAGGTGATCAAAAGACCTCTGATAATAGCCCTGCAGTTGTCAGATCATATACATGACGGCACCTCACTTTGATGGTCAGAAGCAAAGGGATTGAGTTCACAAAAACGATAGAGAACTTTAAAAAGGAGGAGCTACGCACAGGAAAAAGAGAGAGTACAGAGGAAGCCATTCATCACAGCCAAATCCATGAGCGCAGCCAGAGTAATGAAGACAGATAGAGGCTGTAGCTGTCAACACCACAAGCTTATCTCTATATTAAGCAGTCCCACTATTAGGAACACACGGGGCACATGGAAGGAGATCGATCTGGAGCGTTTAGCGACTGGGTGAACACACTAATTAGACTCAAGTGTGACACCAGGTCTCGTTCTGCTCTCCCAGCGGTGGGATGAACTTGTCGTTTTAGTCAGAGGAGCAGAAATACTCCTGTTTCTCCTGTGGAAAAGTGCAGTTTCAAACCCCACATTAGCTCTGTTCTCATCTGCTTAACCCTTTGAAACCTGGAGCAACATCACTTTTCTTGTGCTGCATTCAGACACCTTTCACAGTTATTTAAACCTTTGAATCAAGCCCTCAGGAAGTGCGTCAGGCTCTGATGTAAATTTGACATAGTGGTTCAAAGTGGAATTACACTGTTAAGGTCGTTCATGCGATGCGCACTGGCCCAGAAAGACTTTTCCCATTGACTTACTCCAGCAAGAGATGAACATCGAAACCGAATCTAAATTACTTATTTCACTATCAAGAATTAATCCATTCAGTTTGATAACATTTGGTTGAAGTTACCCACTCAGGTACACTCAACCGCGCTCAGCCGTTGTAAGTCTCAAGTGTGTATGGGACCAGTGGCCCAGGGGCCCCACCTCGCCTTGGGGTAAAATGTTTATGGAAAAAAGAAAAAAGAAATGGGTAAAAAAAAACTCTTTTTATAGTTTTTATAATTTCATATTTAAAATAATGCTACAGAATTATTATGTTTTTTAATCACTTATTTGAACTTTCTTTTTTGTGTTTTTTTTATACTAATTATCAGGTAATTTTCTTGAACTTTTTCCTAATTTTTTGTTAATGTTTTGGGTCATATCTTCTTTTCCTGCTTATTGCATTCATCCAGTATTTTCAAAAGAAATGAAAACAATTTGGCGAGAGATTAAAAGGTTAAATCGTTTTCAGATTCATCCCTTTCATCTTGTATTATTCCTTTTGAGGTCAAATGTATACTGTCATAGCACAAAAGCCATCACAGTCCTTACTGCTTATTCTGCCAGCGTATTCACTGTAAGTCACTGTAAATGAAAGCAGCAGCTGTTTATCTAAAACACTGAAGCCTCCTGATGCTCACGTAAGTGCTCAGATAAGCAGAAAATACAAGCCGGCAGCCTTGTGACAGTGCAGAGATGTTAGAAAGGGTCACAGAGCACGGCTTCCAGGACCATCTTGTCATTTTTCAGTGTCCTTGGTGTCATGTGATACTGTATGGATGTACAGATATTGGGAAATGCTATTTTGGCCTTTCACAGAGAGGTCAGGGTCAGGTGCACAACAGTGTCTTCTGAGCCGGCAGGAATTCATCATCATACTGCGAACAATGGAGCTCGGCCAGACGCCTGATTTCTCATGGGCTGAAGGAGTTGCACTGTAGTGACCCTCTGCTGAGGGGAAGCAGGGAAAAGAGCAATTTCCTTCTTTCGGGTTAAGAGAATTAAGTGGTGTAGTTTCTGAACAAAACCAGATAACTTCAGTGGAATCTCCAAAATCATGGAATCCATGTTTCGGGTGAAGTAAATGCATCAAGTTCAACTGTGCCGTATATATTTTCTCCTCTGGCCATACATATACTGTTTGTCGTGTACGTCATCCATTTTTGTGTAACCCTTGCTCTGCAAGATTAGAAACTGCTACAAGACAGTCAACAGAGTTATGCATGCAATTTTTTTCAGTCTAATATTGTTGAAAGTGAGCAGCTAATGTTGCTGTGGCAAGAAGTTAGCAAAATGAGATACCCGGCAGGGGCGTCGTGTTTCCTGAGTCGGACTTTGTTTACATATAATGTGCTCTGTCTGTTAACTTGCAGTTTCTCCAAAAAAAACAAAATATTTCCAAACTGATGATTTATTCCTGAGTTAACAATGTTCTCCTCATCATGTCTCTCTTGTCTGCGTGCCATCATCTGCCTGACGCTGTGTGACTGTGACACAGAATTTCAAAACAAAGGCGCATCCGAAAGAGGATGATATGGATTGATGCTTCCACTTTGCGTTGATGATACGGGATCGTTGCTCATTTAATTGATAGATGCAGAACGAAGAATTGTTAACCAACCCCTGCCTCACTACATCACAGAGCTCTGAGCACAACTTATTTCACCAGGATGTGTGGATGAACTTTTTGCCACTCTTTTGGTACGCTCAGAACATTTTCTTTGTTTTGATCACTTTATTGAGACACCCTCGTATTCATATCTTTGTTTACATAATTTGCACATTATCCAGCTTTTAGTCTGTGTGCAGGTGTGTCCTTGACTCCACCACATCCAGCCAAATCCCTGTCTTGTGGTAAAATAGCTTGCTATTTTTTTGTTTTTAAAATGTGTTTGATTAAATAAATTAGAGGAACTGGACACACTCTGAAAGTAACGTGATAACTGGACGTCGCTGTCTAATGAGCTTTTTGTTATCTTATATGGTTCTTCCTCCTACTCTCCTCTCCTACCGCTTAAATCATCATCTCATCCTCTCAGAATATCAGCTTTCTCCTTCAGGATGCTGGAAGCAGAGGACGATGATTATTCTCTCTCAGTCCCTCCCTCCACCCCTTCATTTTCCTCTTCACCTTGTACTTTGCTCTTCATCGTTCTCAATTTTCTCCTCCTTCCTTTTCACCCACTTCTTTCAGTCCCAACATTCCTCTCTGTCTGCTAAGTACTGTACACCCAGAATCTCTCTCTCTCTCTCTCTCACACACACACACACACACACACACACACACACACACACACACACACACACACACAAATAGTTTGTACTGGATCAGATCAGATAGTGTTGACTGTTGCACAACCCCATTTTAATATTTCATCACCTAAGAAGATTATTGGCCGGAGACCCTGACAGGATTATGTACTGAATGCTTTTTGTGTTTATCTCAGTGTAATTTTCTTTTTTTAAGCAGTTAAAAGTTTCATTACATTCTTTCACTCAAAATCTGGGTAGAAATGAAACATAATATCTTGTGCAGATTTGAGATATATGCTTTACAGGCAGCCCGTTCTCATTCCCAGGTCATCAAATGCTGACGGGTTTTCACACCCCTCGTTGTGTGATATTGATGCCAAAGAAACCCTTTTTGTCTTTTGTCTTTATCTTTATGAGAAACACCGAGCTTTCAACTAACCCCACTGTAAATCCATCTGCTGTAGTAGTTCATGCTGGGAGCATGTGACAAAAGAGCAAGACAGTCTGCATAGGTTGGGTCAAACAAAACAGGACTTTCACCCAGGAGACCCAGTCTTTATCCTGTATGAAACGGTAATGCTAGGTAACGTTATGTAACGTTAGACTACTTCACATAAAATTATGAAGCATACCGTAACTTATGTAACTTGTGCACCAACTTCCAATGTAAAACCAAAAGTCAACATTGTTTTAAACATAATGTTACATAACTAACGGAACTTAAGTAACTTATCTAACTTATGTAACTTTTGTACCTACTTCCCATGTAAAACCAAAAGTCAACATTTTTTTAAACGTAATGTTACATAGCTAACGTAACTTTAGTATGTAACGTATGTACCTACTTCACATGTAAAACCAAATGTCAAGATGTTTTTTGAGGTGACATGATGTAATTTACATACGGGTGTTGTACACACGTTACACATTGACGTCTCACTCTGATGTCATGCACTGACATATTTACACCCTGTTATGTTGTTGCCATGTAACAGATTTACTGATTTTATGCCAGAACATGATTTTTGTAAACCAAATAGTTTTCTTGCCTGAACCGACCTGCAGCCGTTTGACATTTTCAGCCCATGTTAACGTGTTTCAGCAGTGTGTCACATAGATATGCTAAAATTTGCCCTGTGTGTCGCTAAGCTTTAATTTTATTGAGCTGGTAATGACAACAGGTTGTTGAAGTATACAGCTTTACTTAAGACATGTGAGTCGAATACTTGATGTCCGGACTTTTGGAAAACTACAACATTTGGTGTTCAGAGCTTTTTCTTTCAAGTGAATATTTTTTCACCTGAATTGTTTTCAGTGTTTTGAAACCAGAAGTAAGCAGTGGTGTCCTGCTTTTACATTTCATTCTGTCATTGCAGTTTCTTAATTTGCATATACTTTCACTTCCACAGTGGCTCTGCTTTGTAATTTGTAATACACCCAGCACTTAGTTACTATATTTTACTGTTATTTTTTGTTTAGGTTGAGGAGTTGTTCCTGGTTCTTGTCATGTAATCTTAACTTAAGCAAACACCTTGTGAGAATACATAAATTCATGGTATGTGTGCATTAAGTGATTATTGGTAATGCTGTTACACTGTCTTTTGATGTGCTTTTTTCTCCTGATGGTAAACCAGCTTCCCTGTAGCTAGATAATCTAAAAGACCACACAAGTTATCCAACCAGATTTCTCATAAGTGCAACATAACAACCCTGCAAATATGGGAAGCCGAATGAGCCGCCCTGAGTTATGTGAGAATATTTTTGTGAATGCTTTTAGGCTAGCCCGTCTTTTCCTGACATAACACAGTGCCAATCCAATAAAGCCATCTTGAGCCTCTCGCTCTATGTCATTATGCTTAATGCAATACGAATGGAGCCTCTTGTGCAGCCATTACTCCTTTCAATGGAGAGAGATGCTCTCTTACTCATTGCTAAAACACCATAGCTACATCCAGAAAGGCTATTAGATTTGATGATGTGGGAGCTATTTTTAGTGACAGATGCCTGCCTGAGTTTTCCAGGAATCAGGCAGGAGGGCAGGAAATACAGTCCAACGGCCATTTCTCTGTGTGGTAGGCCAGAGAGTAGGAGGAGGAGGAGGAGGAGGAGGAAGAGGAGTGGGTAGTGGGTGGAGGTGTGTTTAGTCCTGAGGAGCATGTACACACACAAACACACACACACACACACACACACACACACACACACACACACACACACACACACACACACACACACACACACACACACACACACACACAGAGGAAGAAAGTCATTTCCATGCATGCTCAATGGGCTTTAACACCCCAAGGGCTGGACTCCCAACTGCACACACACACACACACACACACACACACACACACACACACACACACACAAACACACACAGCAAGTTCATTTATCACGGCAAAGAGTGCTCACCCGACATCCACATGCTTACATCTCTCTTTCCCGTAAATACACAAACACACACACTCATACATAACTGGCTAAGCAGGCACAAGGGCTCCACAATTAGAGATGTTATTTAAACCCCCAACTGAATCACTGCTTACAGTGGCCTTGTTGAGGTGCTGTACTACACACGCCTCATTTCACGCTGACTGAGCATGTGCAGAAAAATGGTGTTTTTAAAAGAGGAATTGCTGCTGGTTAAAGAGAGAAAGAGGTTTTACCCTGAAGGTGGCTAATTCCTAAAACAGTGGAGAAGAAAATGCACAAGAAGGATTTTAAAAAAAGTCTGCCACGTTAAATGTCACACCCATCACACCCTTTTTCGGTCCCGCCATGCCATAACCATTTTTAAAATCACACACTGGAGTGGCATGATGTCACTGTATTTTGGTTCTGTGTGAACATAAAAAGGAGACATTAAGAAGGGACTTCAAAGCGGCTCTTATAGCGCGATCTTAGTGTAAAAAGGGCTAATGTTGCAGACCAAAAACCCCCCAACATACACACCTCATGGCAACAGCACTCTCTCCGCCCCAGCAGGACAATTTGACTCAAAATCCTCCAGATACCAATCTAATCGAGCATCTGAGGGACATCCAGATTTACCACCTCACAAACCCACAGGACTCAAAGGATCTGTCACCAATAAAAGGACCCAAAGTTTCCCAGCACAACACTGAATTGGAACAAAATGATCAGTGTTTTCATGTTTTGGCTCATTGGTGTACAGACAAAATATAAAATGCAGCCATAAAACTGTGACATAATCCAGTAACTTTTCCAAAGTCAGCTCATTATTATGAAATCATTTACATCCTTCTCCTTTTCACAATAATAGAGGTTAATATCGGCCATCATTTTCATCCCAGCAGTTTTTATTTCAAATTGTTCTCATTTCAGAGTCTGTTTTTATTTCCACAACCAGTTTTGCTTATTTTCACAAAGAACAAACAAAACAAAAATTAACATTTAACAGAAAAATACTTCAAAAGATAAATGAAACCCAAATAGCAGAAACAGTAAGTACATTTTTTTAATACTTTAGAGGATCTAACGTCATGCAGATCTGAATAAAGATACCAACAGCACTTAAATATTTACACATTCCAATCAAATGAAAATGAACAAACTTTTTTTCAGCATGTTTATGATAACATATGTTAATTGTTTTCCGTGTGTTCCACTCTAAGTAGGCAGTAGGAAGCCTGAATAGCGCACAGCATGGTCTTAATATACAGCAGTTGGTCACTTAATCAACCATTTATTTATTCCATATTTCACTCTCATCTCCCAGATTATTGGACAATATATTTACAAAATATTTATGCACAAAAAAGGCTTTGCACCCTAAAAGAGACATTGATTTCTTATCACATTAAACTTAAATGTGGGCAAATGCATACAGGAGAAAAACAACTCGCTGGCTGGTGTCCAGGCCCTCTTCCTCAGGTCATGATGGCTGCTGAGCCACTTACGCTCTGAGTGGGAGTGCTAATGAGGAGACTGGGGAACCACGTATGCAAACACACGCAGGCACAAACACACCTAAAGGAAAAAAGAAGCAATGAGCAAATGAACAAAGACACACAAGACACGCACACATTTTGAAACACATCTGCACACAGACGTAATATGTCACCTCCAGCTCTGGTGTAGATATCGATCCATTGATCGGGTTATAAATATGTCTCATGAAACCCCTCGGCGCTCCTGCAGAGTTATTATAAGAAACTAATGTGTTCTATACAGACTTGGAAATGTGGGAAGAGATGTGCTGTTGTGTGTTTCCCTGCTGCAGTGATGTGTATGTGTGTGCTGGATGTATGAATGAGTGTGTATGTGTCAGTCAGAGAAACCCGACCCCACTCCAGATGACCCCTGGGATTGAGAAAAAACGTTTGCACAGAGCTGACTGACATCCTCTGTGTGCCTCAAATAACATGAGTGTGTTTGTGTGTGTATGTCCAGTTGATGCTGCATACAGCATCACCAGCTGAACTCAATTGATTCATCTTACCCAGGCTCTGTGTGTGTGTGTGTGTGTGTGTGTGTGTGTGTGTGTGTGTGTGTGTGTGTGTGTGTGTGTGTCTCTCATCCCCATCATTGCCCCACTGCTAAAATTAACCCTGAAACCCACATCCCCACTCTCTGCTGTCTCCTCACTTACTCTCACTAGGGATTAGCTATTTTAATTTTGTCCACTATTTAGGCCTGGATCTAATGATTTTCATCACTGAGTCTTCTGTTAATTCATTTTTTAAGCTAATAATCAATATTTCTCAAAGCCTAAAGTCCGGACATTTCCATGCACAGTTAAATGAAGATACAGTTTTAGCTTGATTTGCCATTTAATTGGACGTCTGTCCTTGTCCCAGTATACCAGCACCAGTGAAGAATTCATTTATGCATTTATTTATAAATATGTCTGACTCCGCCACAGCAGGTGGAGATATACCTTCTATTAGCTAGTTGCTATTGGACCTTCTTCTGGTTGACCTATGATGTCACAAACCAGACAAGTTGGCAAGTGGTGAATAGGCAGTCAACAAGGCGAATATCATCCAGTAATAATGTTGGGTCAGTAAATAGACGCATCCTCAGTGTTGTCTCTTGTCAAACATTAACCTAAAGGTCAACATTCTGTTCATTAACTAATCAATCATTCAGCTAATCTTTGTAGCACTGATTTGGTCTTATGATAACACAAATCTATCAGTTGTTGTGATAGACCAGGTCAAGAAGAGACTCTGAAAGTACAATGAACAAATATTAAAATAAGGCAGATGATAAACTGCTGACGTGTGTAGGGGATTCTGCTGTGTCATGCTAGTGGCAGCATGTATAGCCTGGGGCTTACACCCTAAAGCAGAGATGAACAGCAGAGATGAACAGCAGGCTGCAGGGGTTTGCTAAGATCACTTCTTTCTAACACAAGATTCTTTTCATTTTCAAACATAGTCTTTAGCCTCATCCAATGCTTACTCAGGTGACATCAACTGAGGCAATTTATCACACTTCACACTCTGGATTAAAGCGTTCCCCCTTATAAACACACAATATAGAACAAAACAGATGGAATAGTTAGAATTGTCATATTCATATTTAAGGTGTGTTGATGGATTCTCATCGCCAGTACATGCATTGTGAAACTTTACGAGTAAACGTTCCACCTTAAAAGTTGCCAGCATTCGGCCCAGTGACTTAATTTTTTTTTAACAGTTTACAGCTGCTGTTAAAGGCTGCAAACATCCTGAGAGTGTTGATTCTCTACTGACCAATCAGTAGTCATCAGTGTTTCTGGCTCCACCTTTTAGTACTGGACTACTCAACTGAATCAACCTGCTGCTGGAAACACCCCATAAAACATTTCAAAGCATATGTTTGCTTTCCATTGTCAGTCCCTCTGTGAATAATTTAACCAGAAATATTACCCTAAACATTTGATTTTTTTTATGTACTCTAATAAGCTGTCACAGTAGAGGGATGTATACATAGAAATGACGTTGGCTGCTTTTCAGTAGAAATAGTTCGTTGTTGACAGATTGTTGTTTCTTTACTTTGTGAAAGAGGCTTGAAGCAGGATGTGCTACAACACAAATGGCCTTAATATATCTGTGTGGGTTTGATTGGGCTCTTATCAGTATTAATAACTCATTACTGTATGTGATGATGTTATTACTAGAAGGACGTGGCTGTGAGCAAGCATCCTGCGCCACAAGACTAATGATTTATGAGCCATAAAATATAAAATATAAGATGAGCTGGTTTTTTAACTGCATATTGCATGATGGCATTTGACGCATTAGCTTAATTGTTTTAATGAATTACTGCTCCTTTAGCTTATTCACTCTTTGAGGAAGTTGTGTCTTTATTATGCCAGTCATCAGGAAGAGGTCCCTGTAGGATGAGCCCTTTGAAATCAGGACTCTGGGTGATAATGAAAAGGTTTTAATAAAACTTAAAATTGACTTTCAGTAGATTAGAAGTACATAGACACACACTGTCACGACATCACACAGAGTAGGAGACAGCAGCAGTCCCTAAGCTCTGTCTCCAGGCTAATGGTTTGTGGCACTCTTGCCCGTTCCAATCCCTCCTCAATCACCAACTGGTGTGAGTCTCCCCGCAGGTGGCTGGAAATGAGGGCAGCGGTTGATTAGAGCAGAGGAGAGCGCTGTAATAGGCAGCCGGCTTCTCAGGATAAGAATAGCTGCTTCAGTGCATCTGTTGGACCACAGGTGACTCTGACTTACTGATGCTTTCTGTGTTTGCACCAGCGCTTCGAGCCAAGTTAAACATTTAATGTTTGGCCTCCTTTTGTACAGCTATATATAACAGCAGTCTAGAAGATCACTAATGCATTTTAGGTGTGTACATTTTGGATCTTAACTGCTTTTTAACCTGAGCAAATTGGCTTTATGACTTTCAAAAACATGGGAAAAAGGAGACAAGCAGCTTAACCAGAAATGGCCCCAAAATTAGCAAAAAAAAAAATAGTAAGAATTTACAAGAAAATTACCCGAAAATAAGTTTTGTTTTTTTAAAGTAAAAAACAAACAAACAAACACATGACTTTAAGAAAGTGTTAAAAAGAAATTGTTACCTAATTATAAGAATGACAAATATAGTTTTCTTGGAATTTTCCCTAGTTTTTTGATAATATATAATATTATTTTCAGGTCATTATTTTGGTCATCTTTCACTAATTTTTAGTTGCTCATTATGTTGTTTCCCCATGTTTTCAAAAGAATTCAAACCAGCTTTCCCAGGTTTCAGAGGTTTAAATGCTTGTAAAATGTGTCTGGATACAGCACAAGAAAACCGATATCAATCCAGGTCTTAAAGGTCTTCTCAAAGGACACCTGTGACAGAAGTCATGGAATCAAGCCATTTTCCTTCCGGTATTATAGTTTAAAAGTCACTTTACCACTAAGACACTCTTGCAGCTGAATTGCTGATTACCGTTCCAGTTTTGGCCACCTTTATTTTGTTACAGTGTACTCTATTAGCATTCACATAGTTGCTTTTTTGTCGTGTTTACTCTGTACACCAGCATATTGGATTTGAAACAAAATAGTAAATCTGAATTAAAATGCTGAGTTTCAGCATTGATCAAGAGGACATCCACATCAGATGCACTATGTAGGATTTAAGCTCTTTTTGCACACAGACCCTGAGCTTTTAGGGATTGAAAATACTTGAATGCATCATATCATATATCTGAAGGCCCTGACGCACCAAGCTGATGGTTGGCCATCGGTCAGTGCTTGGCAGTCATTGAGCATCTTCCCTACTTGCTGATTCAGCATGTTGAATTTGCTTCCCCTATTTCAATTCAACATCATCTGCCCCCTGCATAAGATAAAATGTCTCTAAATTAAAAACATACAGCACGCACGCACGCACGCACGCACGCACGCACGCACGCACGCACGCACACACACACACACACACTCAAAGACCTATGAGAGCTGCATGGAACTCAGCTTTTAATAGGACTGGTGCTTCAGAGGTCTCTCTGCCCCTTCTCTATTACACACGTACACCCCTATACACACAAACACACCCATAACATGTTCATGTAGTTTTTAATCTAATGCTGCCTGTTAAAGCCTCCTGTATCTCAGGCTGAATCAGCCACACATGCTATTTCTGATATTTGAGTATCCTTTGTTTTACACTGTCAGTCATGACTCAAGTAAGAATGTGTTTTGGAGAACACCTGAACACTGCAGCTTTTGTTTCTTCCCAACACATACAGTGGAATCAGGACTCTGAGGAAATTTATTGGGAAATGCCAATTATTTGCTCTTGAGAAGGAGAGGATACAGTATGTAGTGGAAGGGGATCCATTAACCTTCAAATTGCGCAAATTGAAATTGGGAATATCAAAAAAATATTGAATAATAGGTTTTTACGCTTGCATGATGTGGTATTTGAGGCGATAAAAAAAAGCTTTAATTCACAAAACTGCAATGGAAACATTCTTTTGGCTTTTCTAGGTCACATGATGCTGTGGCTATGCGCTTGTCAGTAGGAACTGGCTCCCTCAGGTATGATGCAGCAGGTGCTACAAGAAGTGTTATTACATCACATAACTCCACAATAATCCACAATTCTTCTGTGAAATCATGGACTATCACCTCCCAGAAATCCCTCACATGTGGCCGCTCCCACGTATAAGGGCTTGCCTCTTCATTATTGCTCACATAACACGCCTACATCCATCATTATGCTTCTTGGAATGTTATCGACAGATGAGAAGTCACAGAACATCATTCAGTGAAAACACAGTCATCTTGCAATTGTGTTTTATAGATATTTCGAAAATGTCACTTAAGTTTTTCAGAAAATCTGTAATGGAAACCCTCTTAGTGTGGGGAGGAATAGAGGGGCATGACGTGACCGCATTCTCTGACCTGACTTGAACATTGTATGGTAATATGTATTGGTGGAAATGCTGCAACTTTGTCCTCACATGACCCTGATGTGGAAAATATCCAGAACATCTATGAGTTAAGATGTTTGTGTGTGGAAAATAAAGGTGTGACTAGATGTGCTGAAGAAATGTCAGTAGAGGAGAGGGAAGTGAAAAAAGCTTAACGTTTCAGAAAGTAGGCTTTGTCATGGTCAGACAAGAGAAAGCCTCACTGGATTCATAGCTCATGTGACATCTGGGTGGTTTTCATTAATACATCTCAAAAGGTCATAATAAAACAATTTGTTCACTTGTATGTGAAGCAATTTGTATTTGAAATCTTTGTGTTTTCTCACCCTGTTTAATGTGCAGCACACAAGCACTTAGTGCATTTGGACATTCTGCCAGTTACATAACTCATGTCACTTAGTCAGCTGCGGCAGCAGTGTTCTGACTCCTGCTGCTGGCTTCCAGCATCACACTTGCCTTAAACACGAGAACAGCAAGAAATGCAAAGAAATGCAATCATGAGTGTTGCTGTACCATTGGATATCTGCCATTCCCAAGACTTAATGTCCTCACTAAGTCGTATGGACGAGAAGGTCAATTTGCTCTTTTCTTGAGAACATGCCGAACTTTAGGTGATAATTTCATTTTTTAAAAAGGTGTTTTTGGCTGCAACTCCTCAAAAGTGCAATCATCCACACCTCTGAAGCCACAATTTGGGGACTGATAACTGGCTGCATGGGTAACGTCGTCTTGACAGGAGGCGTGTGCTGGCAGAAAGAATGAAACATGTCATCTCTCCCTCTGCTCCATCCGACCTGCTGTGAACTGACTCAGCCCGGACACACTGGCCCCAGCAGGACTGCTGTCACTGGGCAAATGACTGTCACCACGCAGGCCTGTTATTCATCAAAGTGGCTGTTCTTTCACAGCTAATTTTGAACAAGTAGACTACATTGATCCCTGTAGGGAAATTGTCTTTTTGTTTGCCCCCTTTCTAGGTCAGATCACATGGCTGACTGCAGACCAGTATTGTGGGAATCCATGGGGTTTTGAGTTTCTCTTGATGCAAGGAATTTGTTGGATATGTATGCCTCCCCACCAGTGATAACCGAAGCCAGAGGCGTTATGTTTTCAAGTTGAGGGAATTTTGTCAAATTTGGCACAAATGTTCACTTGTGGCGCTTTTCCACTACGTAATACGGGCTCTACTCTACTCTACTATACTTTACTCTACTTGCCTTTTTTGGTTTTCCATTAGGAAAAAGTACTTGTTGCTACTTTTTTTAGTACCTGCTCTCCTGGGGTTCCTTAAAAAGGCCGGTCGGGTACTAAGAGGTACTAAAAGGTGACATGGACACACTGCAGACCACTGATTGGTAAGACAGAAGCGTCACTGTCTGTGTCATCAATGTGCGGCACGCACGGAACACTCTGAACAGCACAAACATCAAAGCTATTGTAGCAGCTGCCGTTTCATATCTTTTTTTTTCTTTCCTAAAATGCCAAACATAAAGATCACGCCGTGGTCGGTCGAGGAGGTGCAAACATTCCTCACCTAACTGGCCGACAAGTGTATCGAGGAAGTGCGAGTCTGTGTTTGCATAGTTTGATTTACGGGGGAGCTAAGGGGAGCTCGGCTCCCCTAAAAGCCTCTTTTGAGACGTTCAGGGGGAGTTCTAAGAAATTGTTGACTTTTGTGTTATAGATTAAATATTTTCTGCATATAAAGGTCCCTGATATAATAAAAAATAGAAGTAATATGTCAATGTTGTGTGTTTATTTGCTCATTCCATTCCATTTTCGAACATCTGTCTCCACTATTTAACATCCATCTGTGCCTGAAGCTGTGCTGCATTCAAATTCCTACATTTATGTAGTCACCTGAAGTCCTCATCATTCTACAGAAGGGACAGAGAGAGAGAAGAAATGTTTCAGGCGGGTATTAGTAAAATCTTTTTCACAGTAACCCTGTTAATGACCACGCGCTGCTGCACACTTAATGAATGTGACATGTTTAATGGTGCGCACCGGAAAATGGGGCTCCCCCGAAAGCCGTGTAATTCGAACCCTGTGCGTGTGTGTGTGTCGCGTTGACACTGACATCACAGCAGTGTTACACGGCTATGACGACCTGCTACACTTAGGAGGTACTATCTTCTAATGGAAAGCAACCCCCAGAAAAGTACCCAATGCCAAAGGAGAGAAAAGTAGAGTAGAGCCGGTACCATGCAGTGGAAAGGCGCCATTTGAGTCAAGGATGAACTGATTAGATTTTTGTGGTCAAAGCTCAAGGTCATTGTGACTTTGCCTGTCTCATTCTTGTGAACGTGATAGCTACAGAACACCTCGAGGGAATTTCTTAAAATGTGACGCAAAGATTCAATTCTTCTTTACAGTGACTGTGTTCGAAATCACGCCCTATCACGGATGTAGTGCACTATATAGTGTGTTCGCCATTTTGTAGTGTTGTTCGAATTCTCCGCGATTAATTTCATCCACTATGTAGTGGACGAGAAAACACCCACAATGCACCGCAAAATTGAGTGAACAAGCAATGTACACTACTTTGTGCTCCGTATCCCACAATGCAATGCGGTCGTGTTTTGGAAGAGGAGAAGGAGACGATGGCCGCCGCACCAACCGCCGCTTTTGTATATAAATTTAAGTAACATTACAATATACACATTTGATGCGTGTAATACTTCAGTGGCGTGGTTTTATGCCTTTTAAGGGTTGCGAATTGTCATAACGAGCGGATTTGTTGGTGGAGAAGCATCCGGTTTGTTATTTTAGCTAACGCTAATGCTAAGGCTAATGCTAGGGCTTGCCGGTAGTTGCAGCTCTAGCTAGGAGCAGACACCCGCACACCCGCTCACATCTGATCATAGCGTTTTGTTCTCTTTTCCCAATTGGCGGTGTGTTAGAAAAATAAATGCTTTTCTGTTTCTTGTTCCAAGGGACTGATGAAGATGTTGAGAAACTTATTAAGCTTCGTGTTAAGCACAACCAGCTGTTCTCCGGCCGAAGAAATGCGGCTCTGCATGGATGGGATATATTCTAGTGGTGCATATTCATCAATAAAAGAAATTTCAGAATTCATATTTGTCATTCCTGATTGAACATTACATTTGTATTTTTTAGTATGATGGTATTTATAGTTGAATAACCATGGCGCATCTGCTGACGCAACCACGTTCAGGAAATTACCGTGTAGTGTCCGAATTCTCCTCCCGTCGTTCCCTACATCGTGTATATGATGTAGTTCACTACATCATATACACGATGTAGTGGATAGGGAGTGAGTGAATGAGTGGATGATTTCGAACACAGCCAGTGATTTCATTAGATTTTGGTGTTGAAAGGTGATGGTCACAATGACTTTGCATCCATCTAGTTTTCATTAATGCAATACCTGTAAAAGGCAGAAACATCCACTTTGACTCGACAGTGAACTGATTAGAATTTGGTGGTTGAAGGTCCAAGGTTAAGGTTATGGTGACCCCATAAAACATGTTTTTGGCCCTAACTCAAGAGTCCATGCGCTCAAGTTTCACACAAATGTCTTCTTGGATATAATGATGACATTTATATACATTTTATATCCAATAAGTCAAATATAACATCAAAATTTGCTAAAACTCTTTTCTGGACATTACTGAACATCATAACTCAGGAACACACCTTAAAACAGGGCTGATTTTAGAGATCTTTTGTGCTGCCAGGGGGAAGATGTAGGTGAAGCATTTATGTTTTCACAGGCATGGATGGAAACTCTAGTGCAACTTGACTGGTGTGCAGAGGCATACAACAGTACGGCCATGTTTCTTGTTTTGTAAAACAGCACCTGAATCCTCCCAGTCCTTTCAGTCCACTCCACTCATGACACTCTGATCTCCCTGTGTGTTGTAATGATGAGCAGCAAAGGTGTGAGAGGGTAATTTCTCTTTGTCTGGTTGTCATTTTTTATCAACGGTTGTCTGCAGTAGGAGACATTGTTTTTATCCCTTGACCTACACCGGCTAATTATTCACACGTCTTCATGGACGTCATGTTTTAGACTTTAACATTCTGCCTGTGTGTGTGAGAGACCTGCTGAACGTGCTCTTCTGACACGTATTTTACAGTGACAGCCTTTCCAAAATTCCAATTCAAGTCAAGTGTGTGTGTGCTGCTGTGTGTGGGACTGTCATAGTATTGGCAACATGTAGCTAAGAGCGCTGACACTCATTTTCAACGCTCCATGAGAGGTTGTGAGAATAAGCACAGAAGGTTCTGTACAAACATGTTGTCTCAGTATCCTTGTGAGGGCAGTGTGTGTGAGGACTGTAACCTGAAGTCTTTTGAGCTCGTTCTTTTGAGGAGGTTCAGTATGGGCTAACATCAGCAAGTCTTGAGGTGTCATAAAGATTTTTAAAAGTGTAAGAGCTTGGGAAACTCACCCCATTTATAAGGCAAGGTGGATAACTTACCTTGCCACTGACAAGAGTGTAGGGCTCAGGAGGTAGAGCAGGTCGTCCACTAATTGGAAGGTCGGCGGTTCGATCCCCGGCTCCTCAGGTTCGCATGCTAAGGTATCCTTGGGTAAGATACTGACCCCAAATTCCCCCTGATGGCTCGTCGGTCAGTGTGTGAGTGAGTGGTTACTGAGTAGCAGGTGGCACCTTGCACAGCAGCCTTGGCCACCAGTGTGTGACTTTGTGTGTGAAGGGCTTAATTTGAGTTGTAGAGTAAAAAGCACTTTGAGTGGTCAAAAGACTAGAATGGTGTTTTACAAGTGCAGGTCCAAGTGAGTGTCCCATAGATAAGAGGTGACTACTGGTTCCTTGGAATGTTTCCCGTGGTGTCCAGTAGCTTTTGTACAATATCCATGGACAGAAAAATCAAGGTACATTATAACATTAATGTAAAAATTCCTCATATCCAATATTGTCATACAGAAGGTTTCATTTACTTAAAACTTTGCTTACAATGGCTTCATACAACCAGCAATATTAAAATGAAAAGAACTAGGGAAGGGTGTGTACTTAAGTGCTTGTTTGGACGTTGGTATTCTTTCTATGTATAGAATATTCTCAGCTGCCTGTCACACATGTGAACGTGACTTTGTGTTTTTTGACTTTCTAAAATGGGTAAAAAATCTGCATGCACTGTTTCGCTTTGCTTGACAACTCTGTCTCTGCTGTACCTCTCTCTCTCTCTCTCTTCTCTCTCCTCTTTTCTCTCTCCCTGTCTATCATGACACTACTGCTGCTGCAATATGTCCTCCACAACGGGGACTTTTGGTGACAGTTCACCTGGACATATACACACAGGGCCAGGGCTAACTGTCAGCAACACACAGCTAATGTTACCTACCAGTCAATAATGAGCTTAAAGAAAAAGTAGAGCTATTTTGGCTTTGATGTGCTTGTTGGGACCTTTAAATGGTGCAATGTCGGATGTCAGCCGCTGCTGCTGGTAGCTCATGCAAACTACGCAGATGATGAACAGACTCAGTTCTGTGTCTCACTGTTGTAGGGTGACGTTAACAGAAGCAAAAGAAAGTTTGTAGATTTTTATCATGTTTACCTTGTATTTATCGTTCAATAAGCTAATTGAAGCCTGCTTGATAAAAAAAAGTGAATTTCAAATTGCACTTTTTTTCCATTTTTTTGCAAGTAATCGAGAGCTCTTTAATTAACTAATGTGTACTCAAATGTGGAAGTTACTCAATGTGCCCAACTCTCATATGTGCCATGTATGCTAAAAAATCTATCAATTGACTAATTTCTAACATCTGATTGTATACTATATATTGCAATACTGCCCAACCCTGTTGGCCTGAATTTGGAAAGGCTCTTTTGATCCGTAGCATGAACAAAATACAGAAGTTAGCGATGTTCACACCTAAAAACCCTATTTTATCCTAATGATCAAAAGCTGTTATTCACAAACGAGTTCACCCAGACTGCCTCAGAAGTCTTGGTCCTCTTCAGTGTAAACTCTGGCATGTTTTTGTGGTGATTTTGAACCACAGCATTATGTGACAATGATATATTGAACAACACAAGTATGAAACTAAACAATAAATCTGGTTTGTCTGCTGATCATGGCAACTATTTTCCCCCATCATGTTGTGGAGCAGGAAACATTTTCTTCCTCACTCTGGTTCTAAGACTTCCATCGTTATTTGTGACAGATGAAGTCCAGTTGCAGCCTTGAATAATGCTCATTTCTGCCTGAGCTCCTCATGACCACCACAGAAGATAAATAAATCCTTCCTCTGCAGTGAAGCTCAGTCTGATTTACTGTCAGCTACCAAAATAAACTTATTAGAGTTTTCATCTTTTCCCCCCCTGTGGGTAAAGAGAGTGCTAATGTTGAAGGATCAGTGACTGAAACCATCCGTTGATTGAGTTGCCTGTCAGTCACAAAGA
This sequence comes from Plectropomus leopardus, assembly GCF_026936395.1. Classification (NCBI taxonomy): domain Eukaryota; kingdom Metazoa; phylum Chordata; class Actinopteri; order Perciformes; family Serranidae; genus Plectropomus; species Plectropomus leopardus. The sequence continues at coordinate 3,620,294 of NC_142178.1, forward strand.
AATAATGGGTGTAGCTTACTTACACAGTACAGAAAAGAGTCGCCACTCTGTTGGTCTTGGACTACAAAAGTGCACCCACAGTTGTAGAATGGTGTTGCAGAGTGATATTTCTTTTCCTTCACAAATGAACTCGTGCAGCATCGGCTTCAAGAGAACACATTGACCAGTATGGTCATTGTGGAAACGTCAATGAGATCCAGCAGTGAAATGTGACTTTAAAACCAGCAAAAGCAACAGTTACCTCCTGCTAAAGATACAACATGACCCAAAATGTTTGAACGTTGGTTTTTGCTAATAAAAAAGGTGTGATAAAAGGTGTGGAAAGATATTTGTAAGCATCAGAGCTTCTGGAATCCTGGTATTTTGCCAACCAGGAACCAGGTCCAAAATGACCAACCCAGTCTCGCTCCCAACGCATCAAATTCCAACGCTTGATCATTGGCCCGTCAGCGTTAGACGCTGCTGCATATGTTTAAACTTAACTATGTGCTTTTGTTGCTCAAACCCAATGCACATGTGCAAAGTAGATTAAACTTATTTTTTTAAGCTATGTGATAAATTTATTTTGAAAAAAAGATTGTATACATTTAATGAGCAGAAACTGTACATTTCCTGTGTAACTGAAAGTTTATTTTGAAATGAGACAATGCATGCAATGAGCATAAACTGACACAATGCAGGAGAACTGCCCAGCGTGTCTTTTTACGTGACGGGCGAAAGATCAAGAGTCGGTATTTGACGAGCTGGGATTGAGAATGGGTTAATGGAAGGGAACCCGACCTTACCTCAACTGTAAGAGTGCTTATCTTTGGCTGTGGATAACTCTGTGAACTGATTAATGAATTCAATTGATATGAATAATGAATAATGATTTTCAAACGAGACCTTTGTAGATATTTGTTAGGGTTGGGGATGTCACTCTGTCACTCTGGCAATATTTTCAGCCTACAATATTGAAATGCAGTTTGAAACCTAACTTGCAGTTAAGCTAACTGGTCTCAACGAATGTCCCTGCCTGATAGATCAGGAAAGTATAAAGAAAAGTGTTTTATTTTGATGAGCTCAGTGGAAAAAAACAAACTAATGTGACAGCAGTAAGAAGATTCAAGGCTGTGAAAAACTCGCTCTCACCTTCCTCCTCCTCTTTTTCTTCCTTCATATCCTTCTTTTTTCTCTCTGTTTCTCTCTCTTTTGTGTATGTCCCATCTAAACAAGCCCAGTGCTGCTCACATGTTGATTGGTGACTGAGAGGTCAGAGGTTGACTTTGCTCATTTCCTGTCTCTGACAACAGGTGTCTGCTGCTGTCATCTAACTGAACATGTCCTCTGAGTTCTTTTTAACCTTCAACTTGAAAGAATCGCGGCTTTCACAGGAGTAATGAAATGCATCCCATTTAGCTGCTCTTTGTTATTACGTTGGGATTGTTTGAAATTTTTGAAGCGGGGTCGTCTGAGGTAGGGTCTACTTGTCTGTCGTAAGTGTGTCACCTACAGACTGGAGTACCACCATGGAAGCTAAGTAATGCATTGCTTTACAGCTAAATAAAAAAATGCTCAAACTCTAGTTCAAATGTATGATTTATTTTTATTGCTTTACATTGTTGTCAGACAGCCCCTGATGCTGTTACTAATCTGTTTCGGCTGTTCAATACAGATATTGGATGATTTTTTTTTCCTTTCATATACAGTTTTAAAGTTTAAACAGGCTCAGCAGGACGTGCTAATGCTTTGAATGACGGATCGGACATGTGCAAGTTTTTTTTTTTTTTTTATGCCAACACTAGATAACAAACAAAAGCCAGAGATTGTGGGCTTGAAAGTCAAGAGCACTCACTCTGCAGCAAAATCTGGGGACCAAATCGTTCTCAGAAGTATATTGCACAGCGCACTGATTAGCGGGATTTGAAAAAAAAAAAGGTGTGTCTGAAATACTCCTTTTTAGCGCCAAAGTCACAGAATAACACAAACAAACTAAGCAATCTAGGTCGTGGTAAACCAGCAACATGTGTTCAGAGACGTAAAATCACTGCTTTTATCAATTGAGTCAGGCTTTAAAGAGAACAGATACGTTTCACTTTCAGTTCAGTTCCACTTTGAAACAGGCTCGCTGATGCAAGAAAAAGCATCAGAAAAGGAAGTGGAAATATTCCAGTCATGTGATTCTGGGCTACAATCAACAGTAGCTTTGTCCTTATTGCTAACTCCAATTAAAAAGTATAATTTGATAAGTTCATCCACTGCAAACATAATAGACGGCAGATTTTACTTTTACAAAATAAGTGCTCTATCACGATGGTAACCTGAAATGTTACTCGACTTTCTATCTTGCATTCAGTTGTTTGCTGTCATCACTCCTTTATTGTTGTCTGAAATTCAGCCTGATGGGTGTGACAGCCGGCGAGCCTCCCACTACCCCGTACAGCTCAACAGTCTGTATTTTAATTGCATCCTGAATGCTTTCGGTCCTTTGAAAAGGTCGCCTGTTCGCAGGATGTGACACGATGATAAATGGCGACTGAGCGAGCACAGAACACACCTTTAAAAAGAGTTTGTTTCTTGTGGCCTTGATGGATTTGATGGAGGGGTTTTATAGAGGTGGTGCCAGGTAAAGAAGGGACAGACAGAAGAGACTGCAGCTTGTTTCAACCTCTGGGCGCTCCCCACAGAAGGCTGGAGCTCCCCCCTCAGGTCAAGGTGGTTTATGTAAGGAGATGAGACAACACAATCAAACATCTAACACACACACACACACACACACACACACACACACACACACACACACACACACACACACTCACACTCTCAAGCCTCCTTCTCTGAGAAAATTGTGATTGGTATATTTAAATGGACTCTCCGAGGTGTCTTGCTCATAAATATGAATCTGTCTTAATCTCTCTATGCCACTTGAATTTAATATGCCCGACTGTCTCAAATGTAAATGAAAAGCTCCTCTTAAGCATCTAAACACAATAAGAATTCATCTATGATAACAGCTACAAGCAGAAAAGTGTAAACACCTGCCTGTTTCCACACTTTTTCTCTCTTTACTCATTTAAATCAAATCTCTCCTTCCAAAAATATACCCCCCCACCCATCTCCTATACGAGCTCTGATTTCAAATGCTATACCTCCATCACAGCAGGTCCCTCACTAACACCATTACAGCGTTCAGATACCACTTGATATCTTCGGGATGAGTGCTGCGTCTCTCGACATTCAGACGCTCCTATCTGATTATGCCCAAATTGAATCAGCCTGTCAGCTCTGCTATCACACCGCCGTTCAAACTTATCCAGATCCGGGAAGCTGAGATGTGGCATCTTTGATCAAGGTCTGTTCAGTTTGGCCTCTGTAGGATGCGTGATGTGAAGTACAATGAGCAAGCGATAATTTTATTTCACAAATCAGGGCCACGAATCACTGTTAATAACTAGGCCTGGGTGTCATTTAAATCATAATCACACAGCTGTTGGATTTAAACACAGAGGATCATAAATTACTCTGTTGCTCATAAATACTGCCTACATGATGGGAAAAATCTGTTGTCATATTGTTTTTAAATATAGGACAGAGGGACTCATAAAAGCAGGTTTATCTTTGGTATAAAGTGTATAATTGTTTAAATCCTCAAATAAAACCTGTTCTGAAATAATGAGTAAATCTAAAATAATCTCAAATAATAACCATGGCCAACATGGAGAAATAAAGGCTGGCTTCTGTAAAGTCCAGATAAAATCATTGAGGAATGGTGCGCTTACCCGAACTAGAATGGCTTACAGGATACATTCAGCAAAATGTATGTGTGCTGTTTGTGCAAACAGTGTTGCTCTTCTTACCAACCTGCTGCTCTCAATTTAATGTTTTCTTTCTTACTTTTTTCCGAGTTTCCGACTTTGTTGTGTTCATGAGCTTCGAGGTCGTAAGTGGGAACAACATGAAAGCTAAAAAGAAGATGGCTTGCAGTTCATTGCTCACAGCATTTTAACAAGAGGTTGATAGATAGATTTGTAGTTTTATATATTATTTTATTTTTATGTATAATATATACTATTATATATTTTTAAATTTACTCTAGTTCACTCTACATGGACAGCGGTTAAATTTAATACCATATTAGACTTTGCATGTGATCAAAAATTTGTATTCAATACGTGAATTAATTAAAAGTTTCTTACCATTGACCAAACATTGAATTTTGGCCGCTATGTTTATGCATTTATGACGTCAAGTCGGCAACTCGTGTTATAAAATAACGTTATCAGTGTTAGTGTACTAGCCTGGCATGTTTTAGAGGAAAGAGTTTGCCCGCTTGCTACAGCTAATACATGCAGATGCTAAAATGTGCAGCTACTAAAAGTAAATGATAGCTACAAGGAACAAAATATTTTTTATAATATTAATATAATATGTTAATAATTTTTCAACATCAATTGTTGACAGTCTCTCCATGTTTCCCGCTATTTCTGCTGCCCTGAAACGTCACGCAAACATCACAACTCTGCAACTCTGGTATCATTGAAATTCCCCAATTTTCCCCAGTTGGAGGGCTGTTGATGTGCTCGTAACTTGTAAATACATTAAATACGATATGTCTGAGGAGCATGTGAAGGTAGTGTTAACGCATAGAATTTCACCTTGCCGTTTTTGTTGCTGTGTTAAGTTACTGTCACTGCATATAAAACCTGCTAACAACTGGCTTTTTAATATAATGAGAAAGGTTACAGTAGGCATTCACAGAGTCAGATGACTCTGTAGTAGTCATGGGTATTTATCAGCTGTAGCTCTGATCAGCATTGATTGAAACACAACACCCAGGTGAACACGCCAATTTTAGCCCCTTAACCACCAAGATGCAATGACGTACTGCCACTAATTACCGCCCATCTCTGCCCAAACAGCTCTCAAATATAGATCCAAATTAGTCTGCGCCGAATTCGTAAGAGAGACTGAATAAGTAAAAGATATATAAAGAACAGAAACCACCGTAAAGTATTCACACAGCTTGGTCAATGCCGCTTTCTTGTGCTTGAATACCTATTTTCTGGCCTGTCCGTGACGTTGAAAGTGTCACACCAAACCTGCTATAATGACAATGGAAAAGCGGTCTATGGCCTAGTTTCAGTGGGTTTGTTTAAAAATCACATGCTATTTGGTGGAAAAAGAGGTATCGGTAAAACACATCACTTTCCATCGGCCGAATCACCACAACACCATGCTTTCTGCCGTGGTACGGTGGTGCTTTGTGGGATGGATTTGATTGTGGAGCCAGTGTCACTACAGCCTGTCACTCAGGCATCCCGTATCTTAATTATGTGCATCTTTAAGCCTTAATTGTACATCTGTACATTCTCCCCTGTACAATTGTCTTTAAGGTTGAAATTAGTGATAGAGTCCGAAATAAATTTTTGTACCAGGCTGCACATAACTATTTTAATGGGGATTGACTGTTTTGGAGCCAGCCTCAAGTGGCTATTCCAGAAACTGCAGTTTTCGGCGTGTCAGCTTTTTTTTTCCCAGCTCTTGGGGTTGCCACTTGGCGCAGACAGTTCTCTTACCCCAGCGCTGTGGAGATTGGAGGCTGTGTCTTTGTCTCATTGTTTTGTTTTCATTCTTTGAGTGGTTGGAAGTTGTGTGAGAAGTTGAGGTGAGAATATGGCTCGTCCTCTGATTCAAAGCCATTTGACAGGAGGCAGGCTGTCTGGTAAAAGGCATGTTAGTTATGTAACAGCGGAGCCTTGGTGAGTGTGATAATGATTCAGACTGGTCTAACCGGGTGCTTTTCTGTTGCATAACTAGTTGACACCTTTGAGTCCCTTCCATCCACACACACACACACACACACACACACACACACTCATGTATGCACACAAAGACATGCATGCACGTGCATGCACATGCACGCACGCACGCACACACACACACACACACACACACACACACACACACACACTTTATTTAATAAAGTGAAGGAGCACAAACAATGTGCACACGTCCTCCGTCTCCTACAGTTACTCCTTTAAAGTTTCTTGAGCAGCTTTTCCAGACACAGACACACACGTCTACAGGCACGAGTATCACGCTGACTTCACTCTTATAAAATCACTGAGAGTGCTGAAGTCTGATCTAAAGTAAGCAGCAGGTGGCAGAGAAAACAAGTCGACAGCAGTAAAGCAACAGTAGCACCACCTCAAACTCAGCGTTCTGTGTTTTTGTGTTTGTTTATGTGCAGAATATCTGCTTCAAATCTGCCCTTAAGAAGCTCCGCTCTGCCTGATTTGTAAGACAGCATTATACGAGAGCTTTGCAGAACTGCTACTATATCGTGTCTTATTTTATACCCTTCCTACTACCAACAGCTTGTTTAAAGTTCACACTCTGAAGTGTAAAAGATCCCTTGTTTACCTACAAATCACACTCACATTTGTCTTTTGTGTTTGTCCAAATTAAGACCAAGTGTCCTATAAAGGGAAAATCCCATAAATCCCATCAGCCTCGCTGTTTGATGGCATTTTTTGGCTATTACATTATTGTTCAAAAGTGTGAAAGGGCTTTTAACAGGTTTGACATCTTTGAAAGCACGTCTTTGTTTGAGTCCATATAATATTGAATCATTGCAAACTAAATGTCTCGATCAACTCTGCCAGCTCCTTACTCACCTCAGAACTGAGTCAGATCTTATTTTTGGGATGCTCCAAACAGAATGCACCAAACATCCAACAAACAAAACAAACACGGCTTACTCATAGATTGTAACTATATAGTTATTTGGTGCAGTATTTGAGGCCTTTTGATTAGGTGTGTTGCAAATAATTTAGGATTGTTTTCGATGGTACAAAGTGATCAACACATCCAAATAGTTGGAACATTCATGGAAAAAATAAAAGTCTGAAAAAAGGCAATTGTTCAGTGCTTCATATCATGGGATGTTTGCACATCCCATGGAAACAGTTGACCTGAAATCTTCAATCAGATTGATATAAATCAGAGTGAGGAAGAGTGTGCATTTTAACACAGCTGCTGTTCCTTCTGTGTTCAGCTCATTTGAGATCTGGTGACCTCACCATTTGGCTGACATCATTTCCCAGTAAGCAGTGAAATGGGACAGTGCTGTCCTGCAGGAGTCCACTTTAATTAGAGCTGTGTCACTGATGAATAAAGTGGCTTAGATCTTTTCTGTTGTCATCTTGACCCAAAATCCAGGTCAACTCAGCCTGCTCTGTGCTTTAGTAAATGAAAGAGCATGATAGGATGTTACCTGTTGCCCGTATAAAAGCATCCGCGTGCCTTCTTTACTAATCTGCCCTCCCCAGGTTTTTATCCTCTTTGTCACTTTGTCTTTGTATCACTGTAGGCCTATTCGAGGGCTTTTTAAGTAGGCCCTGCACACACAATGTGTTACAGTCAGAAACACCAAATATGCATTACAACAGAATTGAAGTTACTGTGAACTTGAAACTGAGGCTTTTGAAGAGTGGAATTGTAGTTGTTAAATTTTTGCAACAGGAAAATATTTTGTGCTCTCACCCTCTCCACAGTGACTTTTTTTGTTTTGCAGAGGTCTCCCTCTCCTCTATTGTTTGGTTGTTTTTCTTGAATTCTCAGATTTCTCGAGTGAGAAACATCACCTTTGCCTCCTAGCTGAATGCAGGTCAGCTTGACATGTCATGCTGTTTCCCTCTTTCACTTTATCGGCAGCTCACGTCATACTTCACCTTTCAACTTGAAAATGTATAATGTGACATCTCGAATGCAAAAATCCACTCTTTTCTTTTCTATTGCACAGGCCTACATATTAACCCTTTGAAACCTGGATCGACATCAGTTTTCCTGTGTTGCATCAGATGACTTTAAAAGGCATTTAAACCTTTGAAAGCAAATTTATTTCCCCCCCCCCAAAAAGGCAGGCACTTAGCAAGAAATGTCTTGCAAACTGCAAGAATTTAGTAAAAGGTGACAAAAGAATGACCTGAAACATAAAAGAGAAAAAAAAGAAGGAAAAGGTATTAGAAAATTGACCCTCCCAACCCCAGAAAACAGTTATTTAATGATTAATATATGTATTTTAAATTATGTTATAGAAAAAAAGTTTTATTTTTTTTATTTCTGGGGCTTTTTAAATATTTTTTTATTTACTTGTCTCTTTGTATTGAGCAAACTTTACTTTACTTTGTAACTTTAATTTCTTGCCAATGTTTTGGGTTGTTTCTTGTAAAGTTATTCATTGCCTTCTTATGTTCATGAAAAGAATCAGGCCAATTTTCTCTGGTCTCAAATGGTTAACCTTGATCGTTACATAAGAATGACTTTCTGTATGAAAGTTTCTGATCATAATAAGCAGCATCTAGTGTGTTTATGTAAAACGCTGCACACAGCATGAAGAAATCTGTAAAGAGAAGCATAGGGATGATTCTCTCGACCAGCCTGGCCATATATGTGTGTCTCTTTGTATTTTTTTATGCATCTGTCTTTTCCCTTGGCATTGTTTGTTATGTTACTTTCATTTAAACAGCACCAATACCAGCAGGCATTGCATCATTGAACTTGATGAATAGGGGTGTAACGCATGGTCTGCTCTTTTTAGATTTACAGGCAGAATAAGGGGTGAATGTGTAAATGTGTGTTTTTTTTCAACCCTGTGTGTAAAACATATTCTCATTCTGTTATCTGAACAAAGTAGTATGTTGGAATGGAAAACACTACGTCACTTAATGTCAAGATTGTGAGATTTAGCATATTTCTTACCTCTGTCTGTGTCAGTAAAATTGAATTTCAGATGTGAAACAATCATGCTGAGGGTTTCCTCTCCTCCTTCCTGTTTTACAGGCACGTTACAAACAGAGCCTGGACCCCACGGTGGACGAGGTGAAGAAGCTATGCACGTCGCTGAGACGCAACGCAAAAGAGGAGCGAGTCCTCTTCCACTACAACGGCCACGGGGTGCCACGGCCCACCGTCAACGGAGAGATCTGGGTCTTCAATAAGGTACTACACACACACACATCTGAATACTTCTGTCTTTATGAGGACCCTTGTTGACGTCATGCATTCCCGAGCTCCATGATAGTGTCCTCATCTTCTCAGTTAGATCCACCTATCGCTCCTCCACAGCGCCAGCCTTTCACTCTAATATGGTCACCTCTGGCTTCAAAAAGCCAAGATGAGAATGGCCAAAATGCCAAACTCAGGGCTTCAAAATAAGAGACTACAAACCAAAGGGTGATGTCACAATGGCCATGTCCATTATTTTTGAGTCTATAAATCGGATTAAGGTCCCCACTTTGTAGCAAGTACAAGCACAGACTCACTAAATAGCTGTCACATTCACATACAGTTGCTACAGACTTCTAGACCTTTACTGCAACAGGGGTCCAAGGAAAACATATTATCTTTTTACATGTGCATCGCAAATGCAATTATAATGTGATTAGGAAAATAATTGGAGTAAAGCGAGTAAACAGCAGATTCTCATTAGATTAATGCAGTGTTAGACTAATGCAGTAAAGCTCTGAGTCACAGAGAGCATAATCACTGAATTAGTCCAGTTTAATTCACATGAATTACCACCACTGGTGACAGTTCATGAACTGCGGTCACTTTTTACATTTGCCCAGGCCTTTGTCACATATTGAGGTCATATGGAGGAGTGTGTACATGGCTAGTCAAAGACATCATGTCACTGTCATGCATATTATGGTTGTTATTTCTCATAAACATGTTTTATGCTTTTCATGCACTTCTACTGTTTTGACTTCTGTTATTTAATATTTCCTTTATATTTTTATTTCTTTTGTTTGTGTTCCATATCTGGAATGTCTGCAATTTACCTCCAGAGCTATGGTATCCATGTGGTCTATAATTTCAGTGTGGAGTCCATTCTCAAAGAGACATCATAGTAACAAAAATAAGGAGAATTTTACGACAATTTCTATATTCTCTCCACTGGCTATACCACCTTCCCCCTTTTGGATTGGTTACTTGTATTTCTTAATGCATATATTCGTATTTATGTTATATTCTTTACAACCCTAATCGTCATCCAACAAGCAATGATCTACTCGCTTTTAGCTATTCAAACACACATGCATCATGGCTACCATGCATTTCCTGCATTCCCTTGGAGCTTGAGTTGTCTTCATAGCATAAGTGTGAACATAAGCAATTAAACGAGGAAGATCAAATCAGGACGTAGGGTTTCATAGGTATACCACACACTTCCCGCAGATTGATGTGTTTCCTTATTTGGGAGCCACTTTGCCTCCACATTTTTGCAAACTGAAAATCTGTTGTTAAAGACAAAGCCCTATGCATTTTGGGGAAATCCAAAGTAATCCCAAATGACTGATTTTAACTTTTTTCTGGTGGGAATGAAGGATGTCAGCCTTGCTTCTTTCTGCCATTTTCACTAGGCGGGTTTCCATTACAGATTTGTGCAAAACTTAAGTGATATCTTCAGAATGTCATAAAACATAATTGCGAGATGACTGAGTTTCCACTGAGTGATGTTCTGCGACTTCTTCTCTCGTGATAACATTCAAAGAAGTAGCGCTGGGTGATAAAATGATAGCGGTATCAATCACGAAATAACTTTTCCTCGATTGAAATATGAGACGTCGTCGATAGAATGTCGATAGAACGCATACCAGCCATGTTTTGACAGACAACACGAACAGCCAATGATAATATGAATAGTGCTCAAAGAAAATGCAGCGAACAACTTGTGGATTAAACAGCTGATGGTCCAACAGCAGCGCAGTGAGACACACAGAGCGGAGCTTCACAGCACCAAAGTGTCTGAAACAGAGACATTTGCAGAGATGATAAGTGCCTTCTTTAGGCATCTACAGACTACTTTGTGTTAGTTTCAGGTTTAATCAGACTTTGGATGAATCATTTAGAAACACCAGGACTCATCACTCCATGTCTCATCCAGCCGCTCGCACTGAGCTCTCATTATTATTACCAGAGGCAGATGTAATGTTTTGGGGGCCTGGGGCCACAAGCACATTACCTTATTTTCACCCTTTTCTCTAACTGGGAATGTTGGCAGGCTGTTGGCAGCTATAAGAGAAGTAGGCCAAGTCAAAAGTTTTTAATTCTTGAGTAAAATAATTAATAGCACAGATGATTCACAGCAGTTCAAGTCAGAGTCCTGTATTGAGCAGAAGACAAAAGTTTGTTTAAGATACTTAATTTAATTTTTATATAATGCTGGAAAGTTAAATACATAATAAATAATATATTTATTAATACACCATGGGCAAATGAAACTGTGCCATTGAAGTATGAGGGCAATAAACAAACCACAAAAAAGGAAAAAGCAAAATAATTATTCATTAATTGTAATCAAAGTAAAATGTTAAATTTATTGTGATATTGATTTAAAGTATGAGGTTCAGACCTTTACTGGGAGGAAATTTTAATAACTGGACTGCAAGTTGGTGATGCCTGTTCTACAGTATATTTGTCATGTTCAATGTCTAACAGAAAATAAATATTTAAGCCAAAATTAACTTTATGATATCTTAATATCTCACTTAAGATTAAAAGGGAACCTTTAAGCTTGTCAGAAATAGTGATTTGATGTACAGTATATCGTGATATATATTGATATCGACTGACATGAAAAACATTATCGTGATAAGACTTTTTTTTCCATATCGCCCAGCCCTATCCTTGGCATGGTGATGGATGTTCAAAACATTAGCAGCTTTATTTCTATTGCATCCACCACACTAGCCGTCATGATTTCCAATCCAAGGCTACGTAGGCGTGTTATGGAGTGATAATGGAAAGGCGAGCCCCTTATATGTTGGAGTGACCACCAATGAGGGATTTCTGGGAGCTGATAGTCCATGATTTCACAGAGGAATTGTGGATTCAGAACTTCCGGATGATCAGCTCAACTTTTGAAGAGTTATGTGATGCAATAACACCTCTTATAGCTCCTGCTGCATCATGAGGGAGCCAGTTCCTACTGACAAGCACATAACCATAGCACCATGTGACCTAGAAAAGCCAGAAAAGTGTTTCCATTGCAGTTTTGGGAAACATGGCTTTTTTTCAATAGCATGAAATACCACCTCATGCCAGTGTAAAACTTTTTTGCGATAAACATGAGTTTTTTTTTTCCCGAAACTGACGTGTTTCCATTAGGCATAGTTTATATTCGCAATTTCAGCTTGAGGGTTTATAGAAAACAGCCTAATGCTGCTACGTGTGTGTAGCACGAGCTGGTGAGTCTGACAGGCAGTTGGAGAGGAAAGGAAATGGGCATGTACTTATAATGATTCACTGACTGGTGGCATTTTTTTTTTCTAGTGAAAAGCAAATGTACATGGTATGATAATCATAAATTTACATACCACATTATGCTGTGAAACCAATATACTGCTGCAACGCTACCTGACGCACCAAGTTAAACCAAGTCAAGCCAAGCCAGCACATATGTATGGAAAAGGGCTACTTGGCATCTTGACCTGTGGTCAGAAAAATGTATAAAAACTTAACTAACGCACAAGCCTTCCCATAGCCCACCTGCATGCTGTGATCCTAGGGTTGAGCTCTGGGGTCTAGAGGTTTGCGAATTCTCCATAAAATGTCGAGTTGTTGATCGTCTTATCCTAGAAGTAAGCACCCACTCACGATGATGCAGCGCTGCTGTCTGGGCTTAGGTGTTGCCTTCACGTCCCCAGCACACCCTCGGGCCTTATGTCCTCTCCTCTGCTCTTCTCCTCCCTTTTTCCTCCACATTTTACCCGTTATTCTTATTCCTTTTCCTATAAAACGAAGCTGCTGTCTCACTGACTACTCAGGAAGAGATCAGTGGGGATTTGTTGTTACAGCATTGGCGGGGAAGTTCTGTAGAGCAAAATTTTCCATTGACTATAGGGTATAACACCTTTATAGCAGCACGGTTATTAGATTTATTACTTATTACCTCTTTCCCATCATCCTCGTGTTTCTGTCTCTCACCCTCCTTCATTATCATTTTCTCTTTCCAACAGTTTCTCTCCCCCTCCGCTCTGCTCACACTCTTCATCAAACAGATGACGAGTTAATAATTAATCACATATCTATAAAAGTGAGTTTTCAGCAATAACACCATGCCCCGTCTCTCTCGTTCCTCAATCTCCTCTCCCGTCTCTCCTCTCTCTCTCTTTCAGAACTACACCCAGTACATCCCGCTGTCCATCTATGACCTGCAGACGTGGATGGGGAGCCCGTCCATCTTTGTGTACGACTGCTCCAACGCGGGAATCATCGTCAAGTCGTTTAAACAGTTCGCCCTGCAGAGAGAGCAGGAGCTGGAGGTGGGCAGCTGCAAACACACTCATGGTTTACAGCATGTCACAACACAGCAGCCATGAATTAGTAGTGAGGTTGTAATTGGTGAAAAAGCACGTCCCAAGATTAGGTGAGTCAGGCAAACACACTCGGCGTGCAGGCAAACAGGCTGAAATAAACCGCTGGTATTTATGAGTTATTAATAAGTAGGAGAATTTTTTCGCTTGCGCACATACACATACGCACACACACACACACACACACACACACACACACACACACACACACACACGTCACACAAACACACACACGTAAACTCACAATGTATTCATAAAGGAGACCTAAGTGTTGAGTCATGATTCTTTGCTTGAAGCTTCTCTCTGAAAATTTCAGGATGTCGTCAGTGTTGTGATCCAGCCAATCAAATGGGCAGCTGCCTCTAAATCATTGAGTTTTGGTCACACACACACACACACACACACACACACACACACACAAACACATACAGATACCCAGCACTACTGGCCCCAGTCCCTTCACCGCTTCATCTTTTTATTACGTTTTCGCTCTCTTTCTCTCTCCCGGCTATAGAATGTTATGTGAATCCCTAATGAGATGGCGCTGTCATTCATCTCAATTATTCATGGAGAAGTTTCAGCCAGACTGTAGATTAGCTGGGAAACGAGCGAAGGGAGGCAGAGAGAGAGAGGGAGTACAGGATGAGCTGAGCAGAGAGACGGGAGGCAGAGCAAGAGTAAAGAAGAGCTTCTGTGAACGTTAAAGTAAAGGTGAAGGCAGCAGCTCAAACTGCTGAGTTGCCGCAATGTTTGACAGAGCCTGTCTCTCCACCCTCTGCCGCTGCTGCTCTTTTCTGTTTAAAGTGGTAAAGGTTTCAGTCCTGGTTGATTTGGTGACACATTAAGTGTCCGAGGGTAATAGCAGATGCAGTTTAACACTGCAGGTCACAGAGCTCTGGGGCAGAAAAATAAACTCTTGTTGTTTTAATATGGAAATCAGGCAGTAATTGGGATTTTTCCATCATTCTGTGAGCGACAGTGACTTATTTTATGTTGCACACGGCACGATTCTGCAGACAGCAGGACACAGTAAAAGTTGGAGGTGTGCAGTCTGTCACCTGCAGGTCTTCATCTGATAGGTCATAGTGGCTGCTGCTGACTGTTCCATTACCCCCTGCAGTGTTTCAAACTGACCCACTGTCCAACAATGCTGAAAATGACCACAGTAGTAGTGGTAGAGCTGATCTCACTGACAGAAAGATTACATTTCCTGTGACTACTTTTTTGGGGCAGCTGTGGCTTAAAGGTAGAGCGGGTCGTCCTCGTAATCAGAATTCCTGGCTCCTCCAGTCAACATGTCAAAGCATCCTTGGGCAAGATACTGAACCCCAAATTGCAGCCAGTGCTGCATCATCACAGAGTGAGTGCGTGTAAATGGTTACTAAGTAGCATGTGGCACCTTGTATTGTAGCCTCAGCCACTGGTGTGTGAACATGTGTGTGTGTGAATGGGTGAATGTGATGGTGGTCAAAAGACTAGATAAGCACTATACAAGTGCAATGCATTTACCATTTTACCATTAACTCATGTTTTATCAGTTAAAAGCTTTCAGTGTGAAGCTGCAGAATTGGGAAATGTTTCACCTGCATGAGCAGTAACTTCAAATTTAAAAATTGAGCCACTTTTTAACATTTACTTCATTTATTCATGTAAAGGATGTAGTGTGACATAAAACGTGTTCTTAGAGGTCTCCGTGTCTCTTTGGTAGGTTGTTGAGCTACCTGTGGCCTGTTGTTGAGCTACCTGTGGCCTGTTGTTGAGCTACCTGTGGCCTGTTGCTGAGCTACCTGTGGCTTGTTCTTGAGCTACCTGTGGCCTTTTTTTGAGCTACCTGTGGCTTGTTCTTGAGCTACCTGTGGCCTGTTCTTGAGCTACCTGTGGCCTGTTCTTGAGCTGCCTGTGGCCTGTTGCTGAGCTGCCTGTGGCCTGTTGTTGAGCTACCCATGGGAACCTTCCTCAGGATTGCAAATATAAACTGAGATAAAAAACTATCAGGGCGAGGGGCACACCTCATGTTGTGTTTGGCCAAAAAAGTAATGGCTTTTGGCGGTGATGCACAGCTTCCAGGCACTGTACAGTAAGGCATGTTTGTTGCTGAGAACACTACAGTGTTGTTAGATTTATCATGTTTTTTTTCTTTAGTGTTCCAGTTGAACAGTGAAGTACATTCTTTTCGATACCTTTAGTTTTTGTAAATAAAACCATGTTGGAGACACACACCTCCACATGCTGGGCAGGTTAAGGAAGTGTTTGGGGGCTGAGTGTCAGGAGCTTAGGCACAAAGCATCTTTATACATGTAGAAGGCTGTGCAAGAAGGAAACTCAACTTCTCTGTCAGTACAGCATGCACTGAGGCATTTATTGCTTCAATTGACTTCATATACCATCAACAATGATTGAATATCTGATAAAACATGGTGATTTTCTCTCTCTACAGTATTTTATCTGCAAGTATTGTTGCTGACACATAGTTCATAAAACCGCAAATATGTAAATGAGGCAATTTTGTGGGCCATAGGCTTAGTCACCTTTGTGTTCAGTAATTTGTGGACACATGATGACTTAAAAGACATTTATTGAAATGAAAATGTTTGACATTAAGTTTGCAGAGGTCATTGCACGGTTGCACTGTACACCATATTGTGCACAGGACATTAGAGTTTTTCTGTAGCAGGGTGTACTCTGTACTCCGAAGGTATTAGCTGCATCGTTGCACAAAAAGTATTTACTTATGGTGAGACCTCCAGGGTTTTACTGTGTTGGGAAATAAACAGAGGAAGTCCCCCAGTTAAATTCAGACCTGGGAAGTTGCATAACGTCCATAAGTAATTTCACTTTTCCACCTGAGTGCTTGCCCTCCTCACACAGAAAGGAGGGGGGCGGGGGTAGTAATGGAAGATAAAGACAGAAACAATGACTTCCAGAGACTTTTTAATCATGCAGGAGATGATCCAAGCGGGGAGTCCCCCACCTTGCCCACGTGCTCCTGCACCCACACCCCTCTCTCACGACACACACACACACGCGCACACACACACACAGACACACACTGTCAGCCATTTTTAAAAAGACACACACGACGCACATGGCACGGCAGGCCTGATCTCACTGGGGACTATTATTTGGAGATGCAGTGATGCACATGAAGACAAGCACGAAGGAGACGGCTGAAGGGATGATACGAAAGGAGGAGGAGGAGGTGTTTTATCACTCCTCCATAGCACCAACTTCCTCCTGCAGTCCTTTCAGCTGTCAGTGTGTGTGTGTGTGTGTGTGTGTGTGTGTGTGTGTGTGTGTGTGTGCGCGCGCGCACGCACGCATGCGTGTGCGCGTACATGCGTGTACGTGGGTGTCTGCTCTGAGTGCTCTATTATAAGGCCACCTGCTTCCTTTTAAATATCTCATCACTTCCTGTGTGCACTCAGCCGACATGCTCACTGCATTAGCTGCAGGGCGGAAAGGTGTGTGTGTGTGTGTGTGTGTGTGTGTGTGTGTGTGTGTGTGTGTGTGTGTGTGTGTGTGTGTGTGTGTGTGTGTGTGTGTGTGTGTGTGTGTGTGTGTGTGTGTGTGTGTGTGTGTGTGTGTATATATCCCGCAGCACTCACAGCCAGGACACATTGGACTGTGAGAGCCTGTGTGTGTGTGTGTGTGTTTGTGTGTGTAAGTGTTGTGGTTTGATGTTTGTGTTGCCGGCATTTCCAGGATGCTCACATTAAGCCTCCACTGGCTCCTTCTATCATTTTAATGAATAATTAATGCACGGCTGTAAAATTTATTGCTCGACTAGAGTTGTGTGTTGCTATCCGTGCGCGTTTGTGTGTAACTGCGCTCCCCTGCTGTGATGGTGTTTTTACATTTGAAAGATGCCCCCCAAACATAGAATTAGGGTCATAAATTAGTGTTATTTTTTTTTTTTTAAAGGAATTTGCAGCATTTAAATTGTTCCCTGATATCCCCAGTGTAAGAAAGCTGTCATGGTGATTTTCATGGTAATTTGTGAGATTACAGTATGCTAATTTGATAATTACAGTGGATGCTCGGCATCAATCAGCTTCTGCTGGCAATGTTGTTGTATTTACCATTTGGATTACTGCGGCGCGCCGTCACACGTCTTTCTCCCAAATTTCTTTCAGGAAGACAATGTCGTCCGCAGGTTGACACAATGAGAGGCTTTATAGAATAGCATGGCGCTTTGTTTGTGATGTCTGCCTCTGCGCGCGAGTCAACATTTTCCTCATTAGAGAGAGAGAGGAGAAAAATTATGTTACAAGAAGACTGGCACAGATCCATCTGCACGGCAACAATCGGGCTCCCACACACGCCTGCAAGAATTTCAAAGAGAAATGAAATATGCATGTTGTTGGAAAAAAGAGAGACACATGCACAGTTACACACATTATCACCCCCAATTAATTAAGACTATTCTTCTGTATTTTTAATATCATGATTTATTCATGTGTGTGCAGAGCTTCTTATAGAGCGCTTCTGTAAATACATAATGTCTCACACTGAGATCTGAGCTTCAGCTGCTGCCGCCTTTTTTCCACCACTTATTATAGAGTCAGCTAATGAGTTATTGGACTAGCAGAGAGCAGAGAGGCTGTGCAGTATATACAGGAGGCATTACATAAACCTACAGAGCTTCATCACAAGACAGTTCTGCAGTTTGATTAGCCTAACTGGAAACTGGATTGAACATCTGAATCAGGTCATGGCAGTTTTACGAATAAAATACTGACGCTCTCTTTACTTTTTTGTTGCTTTTTTTAAACTAAATTCTCAAGGTCTACGGAATGGAAATAGCAATTTTTCCTGTTTAGGCTCTTGTTTTGTTTTGCGGGCAGCCTGCTGGATCATTTGTTGTATTTGTCTTTTTGTTTCATCTCATAATTGACTCAGCTCGCCCTCAGGGTGCAGAAAGACAAGGATGTCCCCTCAGTGCTTGCCTCGGGTAGTGTGGGTTTACCACAACTTGCATCAGATGCTGAGATACAGCATACAGCAAGCTGGGAGGCCCAACAAGTAGTTTTCTTTCCGGAGCTGTGGTGTATTACTGCTGTTTGTGGTTGTGTTGGTGGGTCTACTGCAGTGATACACGATCAATGGCCTGCAGGTCAAATCTGGCCCCCCTGATAGGGCACCCCAACCATTTTCTAAATCACAATAAAAATAAAGTGATTCATGCTGGGAATTGTTTTTATACTTTCAGTATATGTAAAGGGACAGAGTGCGTAAACAGCATCAAAATAGAGCCTGTTTATCAAAGAAAGTGCCAGTGGAGGATCCCCCACACCCCCTGACAGAGGTACTAGCTAAACCCCTAATGTTCTAATATCTTAGAAACATCCTAAAATCCTAGAAAGATGCTACACTCCTACAAAAGTCCTAAAATCCAAGGAATGTCCTAAAAACCTAGAAATGTCCTAAAAACCTAGAAATGTCCTAAAGTCCTTGAAACGTCCGTAAATCCTAGAAATATCCCACCACCTGTAGCTCAGGGACTACAGCCAGAAAATAGGTACTAGAACCTGGTACAATGTATCTCTCCTTGTTTTATATAAGGTTAATGTTTATTGTGTACTGTCCCTGTCTAGATAAAATTAAAAATGTCCTAACAATTCAGAAAAGTCCTAAAATCGAGAAATGTCCTAGAATTTCAGAAACATCCTCAAATTGTAAAAATCCTAAAAGCATCCAAAATCAGAGAAATGTTCTTAAATCCTTGTAATGTTCTAAAGTCCTAGACATGTCCTAAAATCTGAAAAACACCCTAAAATCCTAAAAAAAAGTGCTAAAATAAAATCCTAGAAACATCCTAAAATCCTTGTTGAAACGTGTATAGGGCTGCTCCAGCTCCCCCTGTCATTTTGACAAAGTGACCCCCAAGCAGAGCAAGCTGAGTATCCTTGGTCTACTGTATGTTCTCACGCTCTATGTCTGCATATATTATTGCTCGTGTTCTTTTGACACTATAGATTGATTGCCAGAGCTTTTAGTGCACACTCACTGTGAGACAGATTTCTCACACTCTCTCCTTCTGCTCAGCCGTCGTGCCTGTAGCCCCCAAAAGTGTTAGCAAACACAGAAAGAGTTTTAGCACTTGAGGCACCATTTTCCGCCACAGTAAACAGATGTTCAGGGTATCTACAGCTCTCCAACAGATCTCACAGTAGCAGTTTACCAACGTGCTTATGTATAGTGAGCAGGCCTAAGTGTGCAGTATATGATCACAGCTTATTTATGCATCCCACACAAGTGTTTCAGAGCAAACTGAACTTGGCTCATTGCATCTGCTAGAGGGAGTGTCACTGGTAGGACAGAGAAATGAAAAAAAGTGTTCTATAGGAACCAGTTGTAGATTTTACAATTCTAAAAATATGCCATGAATTGTAATAGGGAGTTCTTGAAAAACAGAAAAAAATAGAAATAAAAAACATTCTTATACTTCCCAAATTTGTTGGACATATGTATAGTCCAGTTCCATGATGGACAGAGCAATGACAAAATCAAAGAAGAAAGTCATTTTCCTAGCAGGATTTCTTCATTTACAAGAAACACTGCGAAATATGTTTTATACTTCCTGTGAATATAATCCAATTAATCATGTTTCAATAATTATTGTGTATATACCTTCTAATAAATGATTAGAGAAAAGTAAAATCTAACATTGATTTTAAAAATTACTGCAAAACATTTGGTCAAATCATGAGTGAACAAATAAATGTATTCTTCGTTTTATTTTTCATTTAATCTCTCGAGCTTCATTAATCAAATATTGGTCAAATTGTGTGCAGCACTGAAATCGTGTATAAAGTATTGCTATCAACTCTTTCCAGTCATACCTAATTTATACAATTCCAAGGCTGTTTAGGGACCCAAGTGTGCAGACATATTGGTAACATATTGGCGACCACATTTTTTGTTTTTTAAGCTAACATTCTTGCAAATAGCTACCCTGCACTAGCCCAGTCTTTGGAAATGTCCGATTCAACCTCTTTGACCAGGTGTCACGGTGGCGTCATGGTTAGCACTGTTGCCCCACAGCAAGAGGGTCCGTGGGCGGGGGCCCTTCTGTGCGGAGCCCTTCTGCATGGGTTCTCTTCGGGGTCTCCAGCTTCCAAAGACATGTGAGCGTGTAAGGTTGTCTGTCTATATGTGTGCGATAGTCTGGCGACCTATCCGGGGCCCCCCCGCGACCCTTACGAGGACAAGTGGTTACAGAAAATAACTGACTGACTGACCTCTTTGACTTTGAAACATTGTCTTTATATGTCAGACTTCAGTCCTTTAAACGTATTTTTAAAGTATTCTAGTGTAAGGTAGGCATTAATCCCTTATGATGCAGCATAGAAAAAGTTACTTAACACCGACAATTAAACATTGTAATGAGCCATAAATTATAATGCATCATTATATACCTCACTTTACTCAACACATAAAATGATAAATCATGATGTTTCATAGTATGTTATAGCACACTATGAGTCCTTACTACAGTTGATTGTTGATATGTATATAGGTGAGTGCAGGTATTTATAATGCATTATAAGCCCCATTAGTCAACCTCTAGTTTAAAACTAGTCATGAGCATCCATTAGTCCCTTGATACTTATAATTCATTAAGTCACATCTACAATGTTTTATGACTGTTGATATAATTCCTTAGTAAACATTATTTGTGATTATATTATAGTGTATTCGTAAAGCATTATGAATGCATTATAATTCACTATAAATGCCTTCATAATGCTTTAGAAACGTGGTCTTCGCAGAAAGTGTTACCAGAAATATTTAAATACACCATTTTGCGAAATGGCATCACCGCTTTTTCCCATGCCTGAATTTAATGTGACTCCGGAATGTTATTTAGCCACCTCTCCAACAACATAGCATAATGTGGTTAATGCCAGTAGATGCCGTAGGTCCTCTAGTTTAACATGTTACTTGTTTCTTCATTGTAGCTTTAATACTGAGCCTGCTACAGCAGGTTTTGTTAGCCAGGATTAGTCTGCTCACTCCTCACCTTCAGCTCCACCTGTCCTACCTGCTGGATCCTCCTTTCAGTTCCTGGAGGCTTTTCTTTTTTTTTTTAGTTTTTAGTTTTGCAGTGCAGAGCAGTGTGGCACTGATCAGTTAGGTAGATGTAGGTTGTAGCAGCTGTTACACAAGTCAGCGAGAACTGCCATCTTTGAATCTCTCACCGTGCGATGTGGGATGTTGGACCATCGATTTAGAGCCACGACCAAAGGTATCACCACATTTCTTTCAAAACAGGATCATTTGTACCCTTTGACCCACCGTGATAGCGAGCCTGCCATTTCTGCCATTAGATGCCCCTAAATCCTACACACTGGACCTTTAGACAAATACCAAGGAATTTTAATTAAAAAGTGGGTGAAACTTTAGAAGAGACATCCTGCTGTCTTCCTTTAATTTCATCACTGCGGAAGTCACAAGTTGCAATAAACATTAAAAAAAAAATGGCTTCAGAGACAAGCGAGTATCATAATGCAGTGTAATTGTTTTTCTGAATAATAGAGACTCGTGTTTGCAGAAAAGAGCAGACAATAACAGTAATAATAATACAATAATCTCCCTCCCTAATTTCTCACTAAAAACAGGCAGAGCTGCAAAATGAAAGCAGCCACCCACAGCAGTCAGTGATGTTAAAGGGAAGTCTTGGATTGGCTCCATTAAGACCCACAGCTCATTAAAGTCTACTCAGCGGAAGACAGAAACCATATTGAACTCCCAGAAAACAAATCAACAGTGAAACAGCACAATGAGCACATGAATAGTCAAGAGCTCCAAATATAATTAGTTTCACATCACATGTTAGCCTCCTCCATTTGTCAGGTTTGTGTATAAAGACTGAGCCGTCCCAGAGTGTGGAAATAACACGCTAAATCTGTTTTTAGAATAGTCGGGAGAATTGTTCACCACTGACGACCGCCTGTAAAGGGGCAAGCAAGAGGAAAATGTCCTCACTGGGATCAATAAACCATCACATTATCATTAAGTTCTCAAAATGTCTTCGGCAGTGCGTCACATGTAATGTTTTGTGTGGAAGTTTACGTAGTAAACCTTTAAAAAGCTCTGATTTGTTTCTTCTGCAATCAGATTTTCTTCCTGTTTTGCACCAGAGAGCAAACACCCCCTCCCCCTAAAAAACAACTTTTATTGCTCGTCCCATGCTGTTCATAACAGAAGCAGAAAGTTGAACTCAGTTAGTTTCACTTTTTTCAGTGAGGCTTATTTTTGTGTATTTCTTCAGTTTTCAGTGTGGTCCACACAATACAGCAGCTTATAAAGATTCAAAACATCTCTGTGATGGACAAGGTTCAGCCCATTATAAATGCAGCCGCTTTAAATGGGAAAAATGGATGAATATGTGATCTCAGTGAAGGCTGTTTCAGAAAGCTGACAAGAAATCAAGTGAAAAGTAGATTTGCTTTTTGTAGAAAAGTTTTCTCAGAGCGATGACATGATTGCCAAGAAACACAAACTGCTTGCAACAATAATGACAACAGTTGGAGCAGGCTGGTGTAGGCGGTAACAGGGTGCTAATGCCTTCACCTGTTGCCATGACTGGACGTGCACAAACTCACACTGGGACTTCACATTACTTTTCTTACTTGTTTTTACTTCAAGAGGTTTCCTTCTTTGTATTTTGGCCTCCTTTCTGCAGCAGCTTCTCTTTGTCTTTTTTTATCTGGTCTTCAGCTCAAGTTCATCGTCTGCTCTGCTTGTGTTGTCCTCCCACCTTGCTTCTGTCACAGTGTCTGAACTCCTAGTATTTTTAGAAATGTAGCTTTCTCTATGCATTTGAGCCTTTTGTTCTCACACAAACTGTTTTTGGTCACTGAAAATGGATTTTTTTGAAAAATCCAGCCAGAGTGTAGATATTCAGAAACTCAGTTTTCTGTGTTTCTGTGTAGACAATAAAAATAGGGTTTTCTGGGTTGTCTCCCTTGTTTTTGACGGAGTGTGTGTCGTTATCGTCTGCCTGCAGCACACTGCATGCCTGAGCAGCGTGTGAAGGCAATCCGCCGTGCAGAGTGTTTCACGCTCAGTGTTCAGACAGCGTTGTTGCTGTGACGCTTCTGCAGGGCTCCCTGCTGCTATGAGTTCTATATTTCCACATTTATGAGCACATATTCCACTGATTTATGAAGTCGTGCAGCTCTTGCATTGTCAACAGCACGGTCCTGCAGACGCTACATATTAAAATGCCATGTTTCAACAATTGAAGGGATTGTGTCAACAGAGACTTTGTCAGAGGACTCTTATTTTGAAACGGAAGCAGGGAAGTGAGAATGCAATTTATATTTCCTCATCTCTGTGGATAATAAAGACATCTAAACTGTAATAAAAGGTGTTAGAGAGTCAGTGTAGTTATACATCGTAGGTGACAGCCTGCGTTTGCATTCTGGTGTGGACAGAGATTTTTCTTTGAATACTGTCTGTGTGGATGGGATTTCTTTTGTAACCACAGGAGGAAAATATGCATCTCTAAAAATACCCATGTACGTGTAGACTAAGCCTTAACTCCCTCTAGCACTGCCACAATGCCAGGACGTTGGCTTTTTTTTGACAATGCTAATTTCTGGCAACAAGTACAAACCAGGGAACCCATAAAACAGTCAGAACAAACGGAAACACTTCCACATTTTCTAAACAGCAGCAAATGGGTGTCAACAAATGGGGCTGTCACAATGAGATGCTCTCCATGTCTGTGTCTGCTGTGTCCTCTGACAGACATATACTGACAGATACCGGCCACAAACTAGTTTCATCTCTTTAAAGTCAAGTCGTCTGTCACCCTGCTCCTTGTCTCTGTCTGTCCCTCTGTCAGACATTTCCCCTGACAGCAGGTCAGACTCTGCACATTCACACTCAGAGAACTTGAGTTAGAACTTAAAAGTGTGTCCTGATATTTTGATTTTTTTTTAGGCAGACATATTTCAATAGAATTTTTGATAGAACAGGGATATATTTTGAAATTATAGCTTTCTTGGTATGAGACTACATATTGTCTTATATTTTGGACATCTAATATCTGAAGTGTTGCCTCTTCCTGGTTTTAAAGGCTTAATTTCCTTAATTGATGCAATTTTCTGAACTTACCAGACTGTTCTAGCTGTTCTGTTGTTTACCTTTACCCATGTAGTCATTGTATTCACATTACTGATGATTATTTCTAAAAAAAAAAAAAAAGTCATTTTGCAAATATTAGGCCGAGGTATGGGTATTCAATAGCTTTAAGGTATCGACCAAAGTAACCCAATGCCAAGTAGTATGGAAACTTCACCAGATGTAGACTGTGGCAAAAGCCTGCCATTTGCTGACCATATTTAATTTCATTCTCCCTTGATTCAGCTATCTACATATAATGTTTTTAATATCCCCTTGACTATGAGAACCAACAACAACCTCTGAGCTCACAACTAACACCCAGAAGATGGCAATTTTGACAAAAGTTTTCTATTGTGCAATAAGCATCCTTGCTTTGTTCTTTTGTTGAACTGCGGTAAAGATCTACAACAAATAAACAGTTTTGGGCACATCCAGAAAAGCTGTCTCACAGGATGCTGATGCCCAATGTTGATCTGTTTTCTGATACGGCCTATCTGAGCTGAGTTGCCACATCTTTTGAAACATCTCTAGTCAAACAATGCATGAACATAATATTTTTCATGCCAAGAGTTTGATCTTGAGCCTTCCTGACTAACGTCAAATCAGCAAACTTTCTGTTGCTGCCAGTTCGGCAGCAAAAGTAACATTAGTGGAGGAATGCTAACAGTTAGCCCAGTCACTATGTGTGTGTGTTGTCAGGTGGACTCCCACCAATTGTCCTTGGTGCAGAGCTCACACTCCCTCAGCAGCAGCTACAACCTATACAGTCTTTTTGTGTGGTCAAGTCAAGCACGGTGTATCTAACCGAGTTGACAGTTCAGCGTGCTGAGATGTAATCAACATGTTCGAAAGTGTGGCTATGACATCGGCATTGTATGTACAACTTGGCTTACTGTTTGTAAATTGTATATTGCATGTTTACTTGTGTGCAGATGCATACACATGTTCGCATTATGTTTAACATATATTAATATGCATGTATGTCAAGGCTTTTTTTGTAAATTCAGTGCGATATACATATATTTATAATTAACTGATTAGCTGAGAAAGAGTAGGAAATAATGTTTACATTTCCTCCTATTTCTTTTCAAACATGGAAGATGCAATTTCTTGTGGCTTGTTTGAATCTATTCATTGATTATAGATTATCATCCCATTGCCACTTTTGTCAAATTTTTATCTTTTCTGTTTTTTGATTTACTTTTCAAAGCATATATATGTTTCTTTATCTATCTCTCTATCTCTCTGTCTCTTTCTCTATCTATCTATCTATCTATACAACAGGCAACTCCATTCACATTATGAATATCAAATGAAGCATTCCTTTAATGACTGTCACTCTTAGGTTACTTGTGTCATCATTTTTTATACAATACCCTGACTTAGTAACTATTCTGTGAAAGCATCAATAGTTAATCCTACAATATTGTCCAAATGTTGATATTGAGATATTTGGCCAAAAATATCATATTTGATTTTCTCCGTATTGCCCAGCCTAGTTTGTAGATGTGGCTCAGGTGTTTGTTGCAGCCCAATAATTGTAAACAAACACTGTCATTTTTTCATCTGTTCAGGTGGCAGCCATTAACCCCAGCCACCCCCTCGCTCAGATGCCTCTGCCTCCCTCTATGAAGAACTGCATCCAGCTGGCTGCCTGTGAGGCCAGCGAGCTGCTGCCCATGAACCCTGACCTCCCCGCTGACCTCTTCACCTCCTGCCTCACCACACCCATCAAGATCGCCCTCCGATGGTAAGCTTTCTCTCACACTTTCTATCCCTTCTCTTTGACGAACCGTGTTTTTCTAAGAATTTAAACATTCCAGACAGATCATTTTCTATATAATGTCCTAAAGTAATGCTGAAGTGACAAGAAGCAGGGATATTTGTCATCTAATTTTTAACATCTAAGCAGTGTTTTACAATATAGAGCCTGACCCGGCTATAAATAGCACGAGGAGAAACTTTGAATTTATGCGCAGGAGCTGTATGGTCTTTTTCAGTGGGTCGGAAAATGTAAAGGAGAAATTCTACTTTGGAAGAATTTGAATGACCTTTCTGCTCATGATCAGTTTAGTCTTGCTTTTTTTCACCTATTCTGTTGGTAAATTTAAGGTTGTGGATTAATTTGCTGCTAAATAACGCACTATTTGTCTGTACTGTTCATAAAAAAAGCACACATTTTCTCTTTAAACCTGCAGGAGACCTTGTGTCATTAATTTGTAAAGCCTGTTAGAGGCAGCTTGGATCACTGCTTGGACACTCTGAGGACACAATCATGAGTCCTGTGCAGAGACCGAACCTTGCTCTGAGCTCCGACCCTGCTCAGTATTCAGCGCTGATGAGAAATATTCAGCTGTGATGAAAAATGTAAACCCACATCATCCGCGCCGATGCAAGGATAGTGGTCCCTGCAGAGGACGCTTCAGTAAAATAAGTGAAAGATATTCAGGTGAAATGTGTTCACACTTGGTTTCTACAGTGGCCTGATGTAAATGCCGCATGATGCATCATTCAGGGGACTGTATGATAGAGCTCCAGGCTAAACCACGGCAGCACACGGGTTGCATCAGCCAGTCAGCAGCATGTGGGGCACAGTGAGCGTATGGGGCTTGCACACCCAGGCAAAGGTGATTGCATCACCTCTGATCTACTGTTAACACAGAACACACACAAACACAAACACAAACACACACACACACACACACACACACACACACACACACACACACACATATGTCATTAATGTTACATTCACATGTACTGTAACCCCACATCCCATATCTAGGGTAATTTGTCAGTAGCAACAAGTATCAAAAGTTGTCTTCGAATGCTTGGTCTAATTTGTAGTTTTTACTCAACGTTTCATCAGATATTTCCTAATTGAAATCAGGAAGTCAGCTGACTTTGCTTATTTTAGACTGTATTTTACAGTTGTTGTATGGTTTTGCATTGAAGAATATTTAGCTTGGAGTTAGAGTCGCAGCTGAGGTGGGATGTTAGCACTGTTACTGAGAAAATAATACTCTGCCCTTGTACTTGATACTGTAGTTTGTTACTGGAGAAGAATGCCTGGTTGAAAATATGAGGTGGTTCCATGTGTACTTTGCTGATGGCTGTTGCCATCTTGCTTTTTTGGAGCCATCAGTGACGATACAATAGGGCTGGGTATTGTCAAGAACCTCACATTTTAATTTGATTTCGATTCTTTGAGTCACAATTGGATTCTATAATGATCCAGTTGCTTTGATATTGATTCAGTTATGTGTGTCGATGTCAGATAATTCATTCGAATACCCTCTGTGTTAGATAAAGTGTGTGTTATCTGTACTGATTTAGAACAAACTGACACCAAAAATTATTTTATCATTACATTATTCTTTATTAGATAAAAATTCAGAATAAAATAAATTTAAAGTACAGAAAAGGGCACATTTTTGCCTGAGCCGAACTTAACAAAAGTAATAAACATTTAAGCAGGATTTGTCAAGCTGCATTTGTGTGTGATCCACAGCTTTAGCATTAGCAACGGGTTGCAAAACATCTGCGTGGTGTCAGCTCAAACGGTTACGTAGGTTCATCGTGTTGCTGTAGTGTTTTAACACTGACTCACGAGGCTCACATACGACGTAACTACCATCGACTTCGTGTATCCAAACGTCAGCTTTTAATGCTGTCGGCGCTGATTTAAACATACTGCTACCTTGCACCACTGTCGCCATGGAATGGATGTATATACCTTCATTGTGCATTGAGAGACTGAGGTTTTAAGTGCATTTTTACACAAAAAGTCCAGGCAAACCAAAAATAGGTAAAAAGGGTGTAGGACTCAGGGGGTTAATGAATATACAACAGACGTTGTTTGGGGGTCAAGCGGGACCTCTGAACAACGTCAGTCACACTCTGGCGGCTCTCACACTGTCCCCACAGGAGCGGGGTGTCATTACATCGGAAAGAATCCATTTCAGGATTTTATGAATCGATATTGAATTTGCAGATTTGCAAAAAAACATATTGCAATACATTGATGAATCAATTTTTTACCCCGCCCTGCTATACAAGCAGAGGGGGAGAATTGACTTCTTGACAGAAGTATGTCAGACTCCACCATTGTTGGTGGGGATATGCCCCCTTAGAGCTAGTTGCTACTGGACCTTGTGGCAAATGGTTTCATGTCAAATGGTGAAAACATAGATAACCCTTTTGGCTCATACATACTTCACGACTTACTTGGTACCGTTGTGTTGGGTTTTTTTTTCTTCCCTTCTTCTCCTTTTTTTTCTTTTTCCCGACTTTCTTTTACCATGTAACGCTGTTCTACTTCGGGTCAAAGCTCAGCAGGGGGCCTGTGGAGCATGTGCAAAATACATAGGCCAGTTCAAGTCCAGTTGAAGCATATACATGAAAGAGTAAATTGACCCCCAACCGCATTAACAAGGTGTGTTAGTTCAACTTTGAGGAATTTGACTTGATCCGATTTCAGTCAGACTAAAATGTTTGCATGTATTTTAAAACGCTGGTTTTAGTCAGACCAACACAAAAATTCAACTTTTTCTAACATCATGTCAGTGTTTGCCCAGAACAAACTGAACTTTGGGATCATGTATCTGGAACGGGGCCTTGGTCCTTGATATGGAATCATGCTTTGTGTCCTGCAGGTCTGTTCCATAACCACTACAGCTTACGCCACAGTCGGAAAAGCACAGGTGTAAGTAATAGAATGAGTAATGCAGAAATACAGTGCAGCTGTTTTGATTTCAAGGTCTTGCTGTTGTTCATGCTGGCTCACTGTCATGGCTTACTGGAATACTTGAAGACAACATTATCATTCTTTACTTACTATGACAAGTCTGCTGTGACAAAGGCCTGTTCAGTAGTAGCTCAGTGTGTTTGTCCTTGTCAGAGGATTTTTGTAGGAAAGAATGAGTGAATTTTTGTATGTGCGTTGATTATACCCGTTTTACACTGGAATAAGAAGGCAGCAAACTTCACTGTCACCTCTTTGTATTTCTCATTTTATTATTTTTTCCTTTTTCCTTTCATTTTTTGCTTAAGCACAATTAACATATCATGGTAACATGCTTACTAACACAGAGAGAGATGGAGAGTGTCAACGCAAAATCAATGGCAAAAAAAAGAGTTTAATATATGAAAAATACACCACAAACACAACCCTCATCTGCTGGGTTTAAAGAGATTTCTTATTATGAGATATCTGGGAAATGCAGGTTAGCACCTTAATCTTCCATGCACCACACTACCTGCTCAGATACAGTCTCTCCCTGCAGTGTACAAAGTCCCTGTGGTGCCATAAATCATTACTTACCCGTACTCTTCTTTAGCATTTTAATGACTGAATCCACTTTGCGCGCACTAAAAGTCATGAGGATGGTTTGAGAAGTTTTCAACTGCAAATTTAAAAGATTCAGTTCACTTTTTTTTATCTCCAGTGTGTGAGTGAAAGCGACAGGTTGCCTTCAGGAGGTCTCCTACAGCTAGTCGAATGTTTCTTCTCTGCCAGAAATGTTGAAGAGTTTCGTTCATCTCCCTCTGCTTGAAATCCACACTCCCCCATGACCTTCAGCATAATGAGGTCTCAGTATTATGCCATTAATATTGATATCCCTCAGTAACAAGTTGCTAAAAGCCTGCTGGATAATATTGACTGAACTATTCCTTAATACCCTCTGTCGCCAGAAATGGATGTTGCGGCTTGGAGGGGAAACATCAGGCTTCTGTGGGTTTTATGGTGGGTAATGAATCAGGGTCAATGAGTCATGTATTGCTGTATATATGCGTTACATATGAAATTAGCTCACATCGCTTACATGCTTGTGTTTTATAAGCCCATTTTGCATAAATGTTACAGTATATGAACACAGACGCTTCAAAAGAGAATATTCAAACTTATGAATTATTTATGAATCCATTCATTCATTACACATGAAATAACATAGTATAATGATAAAATCAGAAATATTCATCATAAAGAACAACAAATCCATATCTACTCTAATGTACAACCCCAGTTCCAAGAAAGCTGAGACACTGTGTAAAATGTAAATAAAAACAGGATGCAGTGATTTTCAAATCCTTTTTGACCTATATTCAATTGAATACAGACCAAAGAAAATATACTTGATGTTCAACTGATACATTTTATTGTGTTGAAGTTTTGAAAGTCAAATTCTTGCTTGATATTCAACGCTGGTTGCTCAACAGTCCAGGGTCTCCATGTTTGTATTTTCTTTATACAAGCCACACATTTTCGATGGGAGACAGATCTGGTGTGCAGGCAGTTCATTATAGTAGGGGCACTCTTTTACTGTGAAGCCACACTTTTGGAACACATGCAGAATGTGTCTCATCGTCTTTCTGGAATAAGCAGGGATGTCCCTGAAAAAGACATGATCTGGATGGCAGCATATGTTGCCCCAAAACCCATATGTACTTTTCAGAATTTTCATTTCTGCAGTGTTTCTGGATGTGGTTGATACATGGCTTTCACTTTGCATGGTAGAGTCTGAACTTGTGTTTGTAGATCCAGCAACAAAGTATAATTGCCCACAGTGGTTTTCCAAAGTGTTACGGAGACCTTGTAATAATATCCCTTACATGGTTTTTAAAGCGGTGGAGCTTGAGTGTCACAGACATCCAATGTTGGTTTTTAGCGTTGCCTCTTGTGCAGTTTCCTCCAGGTTCTCCAAATCTTTTGATGATACATTCAATTGTAGATGGTAAAAACAGTACTGGTATTTCAGTTCAAGTATTTCTGGGTCTCGTTGTCACCAGTGAGGGAAGAATGGAGCATGAGATGGTCAGGCAGTTTGGTGCAAAATCAGCAGTGATGTGATGTGCTGCACCAGACTGTGGTGGTTAGGAGGGAGCTGAGCCAGAAGTCAAGTCAAGTCAGTTTTATTTATAGAGCCCATTATCACAAAACATGGTTTGCCTCAGAGGGCTTTACAGTGTACGACATCCCTCTGCCCTTAGACCCTCACATCACCCAAGGAAAAACTCCCCAAAAAGAACCCCTGTAACGGGGAAAAAGGAAGAGGAAGAAACCTCAGGAAGAGCGGTAGAGGATAGTGAGGGATCCCTCTCCTCTTCCAGGACGGACAGACGAGCAATAGATGTCGTAAATAGCAAGTGAAATACAATCATGGCAAAAAAGGAAAGAGAAAGAGAGGGGGAGAGGGGGAGAGGGGGGGGCACAGAACGATAGAAACAGATGCATGTCATATTACAATAATGGTAGGTGTGAAATTAGTAATTGCTCTCTATGATGATGTTGATAGAGATGATAACAGTCTCATGCATATGTGAAAGGGAGTTGTCCAAAGGCAAGATCACAGCATTGGCGCAACCAGGACCAGACCACGATCAGGGCGAGCGGGGGGCACAGAATCAGTACAGCCACAGCACGAGCACAACCAAAGGCAGGGTCGCAGCATCAGCACAGCTATCGCCACGGTCAGGCACAGTCAAGGTTACGGCCAGGAACCAGGGAAACTAGGAAACAAGGGAGCAGGAACGCTCCCGAGAGGCAACAGGATTAGCGTAGTGCAGTTCAACAGACCCAGGCTCTGTAATCGCGAGCCCCAGGTAGTGAGAGTACCACATGGCTATCACAGAGCTAAGCTAAGCTTGCACATGGCAATGCAGTTAACAGACATGCATGATTTCTGATGGCGGCATTGAGAGAAGGAAAGGTAGCTTAGGAAGGCAAGCTTTCAGTTTACTACATCCCAACCCCTCAACTTTGGTCATGAGAATTGGGGAGTGACTAAAGATACAAGTGGCTGAAAAGAGTTTCCTTTCGTAAGGTGTCTGGGATCGGCCCTAGAGATAGGATGTGGAGCTCTGACATTCGGAGGAAATTCAAAGTCGATCCACTGCTCCTTTGCGTTGAAAGGAGCCAGTTGAGTTGATCAGGATGCCCTCTGGGTGCCTCCCGCTGAAGGTGTTCTGGGCATGTCCAACTAGTAGGAGGCCCCATGCCTGCTCTACCAGATGAGCTACTGGGCACTGCCAACTAGGTTGTTTTTTGAGCATTCCACAACTTTTAATGCCCCTGACCCAACTGATTTTGGAATGCGCTGCAGGCAAATTCAGAGGGTTATCAGTTTGAACATCAAATATCTTGTCTTCATACTTTGTTCTGGGGTTGCGGTTGTTTTTCTTTAAAGATGCATGCCACAAATCCATCCAGTTTTCCCTGTGTGCTTCTGGGGGTGACATCACTAATTTCAGACATAGTATTCAACTGCCGCCTGCCAGGTTTGGTAGAGAATAACAATTAGATTCAGTATAGTCCCAGTGCTGGAGAAACCTCCCCACCAGATTATACATGCCAGCTGTGGCCTGCATCCACATCAGCCTGCCCTCCAGCTTTCTATGAGGCCGGGAACTCTTCGGGAGTCTCCAAAGATTCTGCAGCTCCATCTCATCACTTTTTCCTTCCCTCCTGCTCTTCAGTGAGTTTCAGTTGCCACATCTCCTGTTCGCTTATTATTTTCTAAATAAAGACATGCCAAGCTGTCTTCTCCTTAATTTTACACAGCCCCAGAGTGAGACACGGCGAGAAAATGAGGAAGCTGGGGTGGAATTTGGCAGAGTTAGAGTGGGCGGATGGAGAGATTCACTGATGTGCTGGCTTACCTTGGCTTTAAAACTTTAATGAGATGCATTGAGGGATGGATGATGGGGTTTACAGAGAGAGAGAGAGAGAGAGTGAGAGAGTTGGGGAGAGCAATGCAGAGAGAGTGCATGTGAACCTTTCATTGCTCAGCTGAGCAGAAAATCATTACTGATGGAGGGCCATCTTCAAGGGATTTCCCCACCGTTGCGATGGAAGGGGAGGAATGGAGGAGGTGAGCATAGAGAGCAAGATGACACCAGGGGTTTGCAGGGGGAGGGAGAAAAAAAAAACAGATGAAGGAATAAAAGTGCAGGGAGTGTGTCTTAGCCATGCTGGAAGGTGATCTTTAGGGTCAGCCTGTCAGTCCACCACTTTTGTCCAGAGTCATGACTGCTGTTGTCTGGATTTTTGGTACAGTGTTTCAAAAGATTAATCCTATTATGGTATGTCTTAAGTGATCCCCTAACTAGGGTTGGATATCCTTTGGGTTTTTTCCGATACTGGTGCTAAAACAATACTTTTAAAACAGTACCAGTGCCTAAACTGTGTCTGAATTGATACTATTACCCTCTGAAACCTGGAGCAACATCACTTTTGTTGTGCTGCTCTCAGATGTCTTTCACAAGTATTGAAACCTCTGAACCCTGAGCAAATTGGTATGATTTCTTTCAAAAACATGACATGGCAAAGGCAATAAGCAACACTAATAAGAAATTAGTGTGTTCAGAAAATTATTTTTAAAAAGCTAAGGAAAAACATCTTGGTATAAAAGAAAAAAGCTGGGGAAAAAACAATATTTATAGTTATCATAATAATGTAATTATTTTAATTTTTGTTACAGTTTTTTTTTTTTTGCATTTTAAGCAATTTTTAAGGTACTTTCCTTGTAAGTTTGTTTTTAACTTTTTTTATTTTATTTTTAGGTAATTTTGTATGTTTTACTGATCTCTTGCTAATTTTTGGATCATTTCTTCTTTATTATTATTGCCTTAATTCCATGTTTTTGAAAGAAATGAAGCCAATTTGCTCAGGTTTCAAAGGATTAAATAAAATAAAGCACAAACCGGTTAATGACACTAGCAAACAGCTTTTTATTATTGCAGAGGCAAATTTTAAATGGAAATTCTTACAGTATAGGTAACAGTTTAAAGAATACTTAGATATACATTACAAATATGGATAAATAGAAATCATCAATAACAAATTCAACTTTTAAATAAAAAAGAACTCAACAACAATAATTAACACTAAATAACATTTACAGGGCCACTAACAGCAAAAGTTTAGCGCTTTCCAGGTCCTCCATGTTTGTTAGTTTTGGTGCCGTGCTTTGTGTAGACGCCCTCTCTGCCACATAGACATACCCAAAGCACTCAGATGTCATAAATGAAATAAACAGCATAGCAAAATCTAAAACAATAGCCATTTTTATATCATCAGACGATGTATTTTGTTGTGTCCCACAGGCCTAGGACACATCATCCATTTTAATATACAGTCTATGTAACACGCAGACTTACATTAATATTTATATCAAAGCACTGCTGTATACAGTGCATCCTCCTAGAGCAAATATGGCCGTAGTCTCTATATAAAGTACTAAATTGGACCACTTGTGAAAACTATAAAGATTATCTCAGTGGAACCTGCACCATCACTGTCAGGCAGTTGTGGGGGTGTAGCACCTCTGTAATTCAGCCTTGTTGGGAAGGAGCAGGCAGCAGAGATGAATCTCTGTAGAATGCAAAGCAGGCTGAGCCAACTCCTCAGCAAGTGTGTGCTTCTGCCTCCTCAGTATTGCAACAGTATCCCCAGCTCTGCACATGCTAACCCAGCCACTGGGCCGCTGTGCTTTGCATACACTTACACACAGTGTGTACCTGCCAGTAATGTGGATGCTGATGAGCGAGCCTTTCAACCTGGCTGCTCAGCTTTGACAGGCACAGTGGTTACCTCGAGTACATGAGCATCTCATTATCATCATGTATGTGCTGTAAACTGTGAGTGAACCTTCAAGAGCAGGAACACAGATAAACAGCAGCACATGACTACATCTTGTAATACTTTCATTCAGCGGGTGCGTGCGTGCGCACACACACACACACACACACACACACACACACACACACACACACACACACACACACACACACACACACACACACATACATACACAAACACAAACACAAACACAAACAGGCCGCAGACTGATTATGCTCATTGAGAGAAAACGTGACTGCATCACTGTCCTCCCATTTTGGCTCCTAGAGGTGGAAGAAGGAAAATTAAGTACTAAACAAGAATTGGTATTTGTTGCCTTAACATATACTCACACACTCACACACTATGCTGTCCTTGTTCTGGTGCCTTGGCTTTAACAACCAAAATGTAAATTGCTTGTAAAAACGTTGACACATTCATCTCCCCCTCTTGTCTCTTGATGTAGGATGAACTACAGAGGAGACTGTTTCATCACCCCGTATATGCTTTATCTCTGTGGATTTAAAGAGAGCAAGTTTACCTCAGAAAACCCCATCACACACACAGAATATGTAAATTAAATCCATCCACTGAATGTATAACTCATCAAATTACCTGAACATAATCAGGTTATTTCTGACAGTTAAATCAGTCTCTCGGGACATACACAATAGTCTACCTAATAATACTTAATGATGTCATTAGGTGACATCTGCTGATTACTATTTAACCAAATGAGTTTCATTTGAATATCAGGCTTACAGCTGTGAGTTCAGAAAATCCGCTTCCGTCCTGGTGAAGTCACCATGGCTGCTGTCACTGAGTCTCAACAGTTGCTGCATGATTCACTGTGAGAGCCGCTCCAGGATTTGTCTCTAGTTGACATCATCACTACAGTCAGTCTCTGTGCTGCTCAGTTGAAAGTAAACTTTCAAAATTCACACATTAATACGGAGCTGTGTGATGTTATAGGATGGCTGGCTGAACAGGCCTATCGGAAAAGGCGCAAGGTGCCCAGGAAGTCAACCTCAAGAGAAACAAAAAGAAGACAAAGACCTGCAAAGACACAGAATAATTTGAGGAATAACTAAAAAAAAGAGGGCAAAACAACCACAAAGAGACAGAGAACAGCTACAAAGAGACACCA
The DNA here is from genome assembly GCF_026936395.1 of Plectropomus leopardus. NCBI lineage: Eukaryota > Metazoa > Chordata > Actinopteri > Perciformes > Serranidae > Plectropomus > Plectropomus leopardus. Next base: position 3,656,556 of record NC_142178.1, read on the forward strand.
AACCATAGAGGGACAAAAAATTATCCCAAAAGATATGGAATTACCTCAAAGAGCCCCAAACGCTACAGAAAGGCACAAAGACAAAAAACAACAACAAAGAGACATAAAGTACTACAAAGAGACAAAAAAATAACATGGAAAATGGGCAAAACAACCACAATGAGACACAAAACGGCAACAAAAACACACAAAATAACCACAAAGGGACACAAAATGACCAAAAAATAAACAAAATTCTCTCAAAGAGACCTAACTATTTACAAAAAAGCACAACAGGGAGAGAAAAATGACTGAAGATACAAAATAACTCAAAAATGGTTAAAATAACCACAAAAAGACACAAAACAGCAACAAAGACACACAAAACAATCACAAAGGGGACACAAAATGACCACAAAACCATCACAAAGTCTTTGTGTCTTGCTCCTATGTAGGGGATGTGTTGGGGCCCTTTGCATATCTATACCCAGGGGCCCACTTTTTCATAATCTTCCATGAATAACCTATGTGAAATGTTTCAGTTTGATTTTTCCTATATACTGCTGTGTGCTTCAGGCAAGGTCAGCAGCCCTGTATGTTCAGGAAATGTCTTTTAATTAGCATAATTTGCCCAGTATACTAGTAACACTGTACAGTGATATTCATTTGAACTGATGGCCGTAATGAAGCATGTTTCTATGCTGGTCAGGCAGGACCCCTCTCCACCTTCACATTTGTCTTATTCCTGATCAAACAGAGTACATTCATCATAATATATTCTCATCTGAAATGTTGCTTTGAAACAAGAGCAGTAGTAGTGGAGCTCGGGAGCCCGCTGCCATTTAATGAGCAGCTTGTTCTGAACTTATGTAATAATGAGAAATTTGGTAGGAAGCAGTAGAAATGCAAATATTCTTTTGTTCTCATATCATTATACACACATATATATACAAAGTGGATTTTACACATACAGACCATGTACCATTTCCAAGTGAAGACATTGTGTTAAGCTCATTAGCTGCAAGAATTCACTGAAAGACCTTTCAGTTTCAAGTGCTCACTGTCTATAGGATTCAAATGTAGCTTGGAAAATCTTTTTAGATTTGTCCTTCACAGCACTGTTGATCCAGGACTCTGTCCACATCTCTGATTCGCTCAAGTGGGACTTATTGTTGTGCTCATTGACAGTAGTGCAGGAGAGAGGACACAATGAGGGAGTCAGTAGCAGGCAACAGGGGATATTTGAGGAGTTCTAAGTAAAGATGGAGCAAATGCTGGCAGAGTCTGGTGAAGGACAGGATCTTGTTTGGAAACGTCTGGGTTAGGCATCTACAGGAGGCAACTGATATTAATTCCTGGGTAAAGAAAGGAGAGAGAGGGAAATAAGGGAGGAGAGAAAAGTCAATTCTGATAACGTTGACGACAGCTGTTGTCCTCTGAAAAGGAGAAAGCAGTTTTAACATATCCACTACTGAGAATGTCAACAATTAACTGTTAGTCTGTTCACCGCTGAGAGTATTTCTAAGCGGTTACACAGGTTGGTTTATAGCTAAAATTTGCTTCCATTCAGTTTACTGCATTATGCAACAAATGGGTTGGGTAGGAGTGAGCTAGTGGCATCAGACATTAGGCTACTGCATGCCATCCTGACAGCGTTGAAACAGAAACATGATGGCCACCCTTTGGTCTCCTCCCCAGGTTGCCCTGGTGAGTAAACAGCTATATTTTGAGCTGCAAACCCCCTTAGCATTGTTATTTTCACTGTTAGCTCTGTTAGCACTTTTAGCAGTGTTAACATAGCTTGCAATGCTAAACAGGGTTGGTGGCTCAAAATGAAACCATTTACTCAGTGGGACAACCTGGGGGTAAGTGGATAATCACGAATGAGCAGCACTGCTACCTAGTTTCCACCTAACCCACCTGGCCTGACCAAGGCTAATGTTTGCTAACAGTTGAGATCGAAGGTTGGGCTGTTGGCACTTTGTAGCAGCATGTCAGTGTGGCATGCTGGCTGTCTGACAGCAAAGCCAACAGAAAAAAAGGCAAGACTACATCACAAAACATCAAAATTTCAACTCTTTGAAACATACAGTGCTTTGAAATGCAGAGCTAAAGCTAAGAGTCAGGAAGTTTCCATACACAGTTAAGTCAAGCTACAGTTATGGCTCAATTAGGACATTTAATTGGACTACTGTCCTTGTTCCACTATACAAGCACCGGTGGAGAATCCATTTATTGACAAAAGTATGTCAGACTCCACCACGGCAGGTGAGGAAAAATGCCCCCTTTCAGCTAGTTGCTGCTGGACCTTCTTCAGGTTGTCCTATTATGTCACATACCAAACAAGCCAGTAAGTGGCAAACGGGTTACATGTTGAACGGTGACAACATGGATAACTTTTCAGCGCTGTACATTTCGTACTTACTCTACCCCTTAATTTTTACATTCGTCTTGTTCTGTTTTCTTTCCTCCTTCTTCTTTTTCCCCCTCCTTTCTTCTACGAATGTATGCTATTTGACTTCCGGGTCAAAGCCTGGTGCCGGGACCATGGAGCAAGCGCAGAACGTCTAGGCCAGTTTCAGGTCGGATTGAAGCGTATACATGACAGAGGAAATCAATCCGCAACCACATTATCTCGGTGTGTTAGTCTGACTTTGAGAAATTCATTTTAGTAAGATTTCAGTCAGAATAACATGTTTAAATTTACTTTAAAAGTCCAGTTTTAGTCCAACACAGTAATTCAACTTTTTCTAACATTATGTTAATTTACTAAGTCAATGGACCACCGGCTCAAAAGGAAAGGCCTTTTATATTTCATTATATTTTGATTTTTTTTAACTACAACTCAGATCCCTGTGTACTACATATAAAACTTACTAATGTAACATATCTGTAGTTTTCATAAACTTACAATGCTAATATCTGTGAGGGACATTGGGTTTGAGGCTATAGTTAGAGACTTTTTGATTCTTGAAAGATTCCCAGTGAAGTGTTAAAAAAGACAAATTTATTAGGTTTTCAGCATTGTTTTACAGGATGACTGATGTGGAAATGGGGGAATAAAAAGTATCATAATAAATCAGTTAAGTTTTAGCAAATAAACACAATTTGTCATATCTATAATTTAGATGATGACACAGAACTTACTGAGTGTGATGTGGGTCATGTATATCGTAGGTCAGTGACAGAGCAGATTTAATTTGCCATCAGCCAGCCAGTCCCTCCAGCACATGACTGATAGAGACGGTGACTGGGGACAGGAGGGCTGATTGGAGGAGTAATGAGCTGTAGAAGACAGCTGGCTCTGTGGGGACCAGGGGAGACATTCTGCTCCTTCCCTTTCTCCTCCTCCTCCACCCACCCTGGGAGCTGCATCGTAGTTTCCTTACACAAGATCCACTTCATTTCCCTCCTCAAAGTTTAATATGTACATGTCCACTCGTACCCTCTGCTCTCTGCACCCACTCACTCTCTTATCTATCCATCCAATTAAAGTTTGGCCACCTCGCTATTCATAATTATCTCTCAGTTTCATCTTCATCTCTGCCCCCAGCCCTCCTGTACATCTCTGAACTTCTTTCTCCGTGCTCTCTTCACGGAACATTAGGTTCTCCAGCCATAGTTTGTGCATCCCAAAGTTCAGCCGCTTTGACTGTTGTCACTAAAGAAAAGTTGAGTTACAATATTTCTCATCTTTATCATCCATTTTCATTTATCTTATCGGGTTCATTATGGTTCCAATCCCTCAAGCTCTTTGTTTTCGAGGTCTTTTACGCCAAGACATAATCAAGAGTCCTATTTGAAAGGATTACTGGGTTTTCTACTGAAACATATTGCCTGTTCAAATTTAAATTGTTGTCCTTAGAACTTTTAGCCAGTTTGTCTCGAGGGATGGCGGTGTCTTCTGGTCGGGTCTTTGCTTCAGCACTTTGGTTCAGCCTGAAATGTCACAACTATTGGATTGATTGCCACGAAACAATCATGATTCACAGGGGAGGGATCCCAATGATTTGGTGATCCTTTGACTTTTCATCATGCCATCAGCAGGTTGACATTTTTAGCTAAAATATCTTGACAATTGTTTCTTCTGGCACCAGATTCTTTTTTTTTTTTTTTTTTTTACCTTTCCAGAGGAAGATCTTGATTTCTACGGCATGGATTGGCATAAACTGATGTTCAAACACTCATGATCTCCAGAAGATGAATCCATGATTTTGCGTGATTTTTATCTACTGGTAAGAATATGAAAATATTTTGGGAGGAAATTGTACCATTCCTCCCCGACAGATTGATGGGTAGTTCGGCAATTCAGCCCTAACAAACTGACATCAGCTACTAAAGGGCAATCCGCACCACAATAACAATCTTTAACTGTAAAAAGATAGTTTTAAAAATCATTCCTACTCAAGTGGATGACATCGTCCACACTACAACTATAACGACAACAAAAGTGGCGAACAATATCGTTTGGATCACTCCAAGAGGAATTTCATCCAATCAGAATCTGCCTTATTTACATCCAATATAGATCCTAACATCTAATCTGGACCACAAAATGTAAGTTGTGTTGAAGAAGATGTACGAAGCTATGGACTATTGTGCTGTTTTGTTTTCTATTGTTTTTGTCATTCATTCCTGTAAATTTAGTCATCAATAATTGATTCGTCTCCCTGACTCTAGCAGATTCTGGCCAGTAGATGGTGCTGTTTACTGCTATCAGGAGAAAAAGAAAGAAAAAAGTCCCTCGTGTTGATTAAAAAACATCACGTTAATATGATGATTTATAGGCTGCATAATGAATTTTAATTTAGATCCAAATCCTCTGAATTTACAGTGTTTAATTAAGTTGTCATCAGTACATTTCAGAGACATTTTTCTACAAAATAAAGTTGCAAGAGTGCTTACAGTATTGGCATTTTAATTGCAGCTTATCTTTTTGATTTAGGATTTTTCGAACAACCTTTAACATTGTGGAATCACTCAATCACAGCTATTAATGGCTGTATGACTTATTGTTGGTCTGATGACACAAAAAAGTAATTTGAGTTGAGACATGCAGCTAGATGCTCCTTGGCACTAATGGAGTCTTTGAAGTTGGTTTTAACTTTACTGATGTCCTCTTTTAGCATCGCCACAATGTCACCAAACTGATGTTGACTCAGACCAAAGGATGAATGAACTTGTCTTCAAAAGACAACAGCTCTTGTAATAGAGTGTTTGATTCTCCAAATCCCTGTTGTCTTTAAAGAATTTTCTGAACCCATATCCTTCTAGTTTTCTGTTTGTTTCTCCTCAGCCTCCTCTCAACGTACAGCAGTAGCAGCTCATCAACATCCATTTTCATCGAGTGCGTAATGCATGGTCTGGGCCGGTGTTTACAGAACACTATCATTCATCAGTGTGGATGCTGACATTGTTATAGTTATAGTTACGGTGTGGACGGACCCTATTTTTGTGGGGCCATAACTACCAGGGCAAGCAGTGCCCCGACCATATTTTGTTGACATTGTCAGTGTGCTCAGTTCAGGTATCTTTAGTGGCGCTAACAGGTGGGAAGTTCACTCAGTTGAGGCACCACAAAGAAAGTTGTTTGAAATTAAACAGAAAATGGACTTAGTGGTGAGATCAGACTTCTCACCACAAAGTAGCTCATGAGGTAGAGCAGTTTGTCCACTAATCCAAAGATTGGTAGTTAGATTCCTGGTTCCTCCTTGGGCAAGCTATTGCCATTGATGCGCGAGTGTATGTGTTTAGCTGATGAGCAGGTGGCATCTGGTAAAGTTGCCTTGGTGCCCTTTGTATTAATGTATGTGTAAATCATAGATTTCATATAAAGATGAGACAATGTGTCTCCACTACCTCCCATTGCACAAAAATGAAGCCAAAATGTCCCGGATACGGCCGCTGTCATCTTGCGCTCGAGCCAGAGTCTCCTCAGCAGTAATCTCTGTGGTGTCGAGTTCCTGCCCATATGCCCGTTCAACCAGTTGCGAGGAGCAACATTGATCGCAAGCACAGCGATTGACACACATAGTTGACAATCATGACATCAAATCCCTTTTTTATAGCATCAACTGGGTTTATAAGAACCAGGTAATATGACAGAAAACATCTTAGAGAAAAAAATCATTTGACCAGTACTTTCAGTTTTCAGTTTGGCCCATGTCTCATTAACCTTCATGGAGGGGGGGTTGCTCTCTATAGTGTAAAAGCGCTCTACAGGAAATTTTCACTCAAAAATGAAAATTCAGTCTTTATCCACTCAGCCTCATGTCAATGGAAAGTTGGGTAAACTTTTATAGTCCACAAAACACTGCTGGAGGTTCACAGGGAAAAGGCGTTGTGCTCATCTACCAAACTGTAGAAAATGGTGACCAGGATCAAACATTGAAAAACAAACAAACAAAATACCCAACATAATAAAGCCACAAAATGTCTCCATACTGCTCGTCCGAACTAATCCAAGTGTCCTTAAGCCTCGACGTGCCAAGTTGTTTTAAAATACATCACTGGCGTCATGTTTTTAGCCTTGTTGTAGCCTGTAGTTCCTAGCGTGGGAGCTGCATTCACGTATGTGAGCTTGCTACCAGGAAGCCTCCCTCACATACAGTAATTTTAAATCCAACAGAGGGACTTGTCGCTTGCTGCTAAGTCCACAAGTCTCTCTGTGTGTCCCGTTAAGTGGTCAGAAGTCTAGAAAGGCATTACACATATGCAAGTCTGCTCACCACTTACTCAGAACCACATCTGTTTCTGTCACAACTTCATTTTATCATTAAGAACAAATAAATACTTTGAGCCAGTGCATCAATAACAGTATATATTTAAATAAATAATTTAGATTTAACACTCCTTTAGCAGCAGATGCACTTATATTGCTATCAAAACTTTCAGGTTAACCCTTTGAGACTTGAGCAAATTGTTTTAATTTCTTTCAAAAACATAGCAAGACATGAGCCATTAATTAGCAAATAATAATAATAATAATAATAATAATGAATAAATAAATAGATACAAAAAGTTACAGGAAGATTTCCTGAAAATTAAAAATGATAAAAAAACAACAACAATAAGAAAATGGCCCTATAAAAAGTGTTGAATTTGTTTTATTAGTTTTTGTTTCCTCTAACATAATTTTAAATATAAAATTATTATAATTAAAGATATAGTTTTCTTTTTCTTTGATTCATTTCTAATAATCCTCTCCCCTTTATTAAAAAAAAAATGATGAGGTAAAATTTATTTCAGTTTGTGGGACATTTATTGGCAAGTTGGTCATTTCCCTATTTACCCATGTTTTCAAAAGAAATCAAACCCATTTGCTCAGTTTTCAAAGCTTTGGATACATCTGTATCAATATATTGATTGAATGAGCAACGATCATCACATCAATGCAAAGTGTAAACATCGATCCATATCATCCTCTTTCAGGCGCACCCTTAGACTTTATGTCTTCCAGAGTATTACTGTAAAACTGAAAGAGAAAGTGATACCAAGACCGACCTGTGAATGGCAGCAAAATGCCGTAAGGCATCAAGACTGCCAGAAATCTAAAAGAAGAAGAAGGCACGCCCTTATTTTGAAAGTCTGTCACGTCACACATCGTCCAGCAGATCTTGGCAAGCAGCCGAGAGAAAGATAATGAGGATATATGACTATAATGTAGTCGTGAATAAAACATCAGTGTGGAAATGTTTTGTTTTTGAAGAAACTGCGCATTAACACGTCATATGTAAGCAAAAGCCCCACTGAGGAAACAAGAAGTACCTGCCAGGCCACTTCAATAACTTCTTGCTAATGTTACATTAGCTGCTCTGTTTCAGCAATGTTGACTGAAAAAACGTGCATGTAGACTGAAGGTCATCCATGCTGTTCTGTCAGGAGAGGCATGGACTTAAAACAGTGGCAACTAGGACAAAGCATAAATAATAGTAAGCTGGTTAAGTTATGAGTAGAGCAGAAGCCCACTAGTTGCTAAGCTAATTTCTGCAATGTAAAATGCCATAGGCTTATGCTAATAACATTAGCATGTTGTGTATGTTGGGGAAATGTGATCTACAAAAGACAGTCGTTTTGTCTATGATCCTTGACAGTCATTATTGAGGCTTATACTTCAGTGACAAGATATTGTTGTTAATCCATGTTTTGGGGATGTTGGGAGAAGTTTGTCTTCACGCCAGACAGCCCTGAAGTTTTTGCGTTTATCTCTTGAATGGATTAGTGGCTCTTACAGTATCTGTTGTCCACAGCTGCTTTATACTGTGTGACAAGTTTCTCCCTCACACCATGAAATCCCTGCAGGCAGCGAGACTCATGCTGATAAATCTGCAGCTCTGACTGAAGAAGTGACGCAGCAGAGCACAGAGCCATTACACACGACCCCCATCTGACTTCATCAAATCACGTGCACAGGACACCAGACTGCTCCACACTAACCACACACACCTCTACACATATCAGATTGGTCTGTTGTAACCTTATACTCTGCCTGTTTATGTAGGAGAAGTGAGATAACAGCAGGTCAGCAGTCCCGTGCGTCATTTCTTTCTTTCCAACTTTCCTTTTTAGTAGAAGTGATGTGTCATATTTTATTTTTGACATGCATAACAATGCTGCTGTCACATTTTACAGGATGATGTGACCATTTATGACGTTTGATACGGACTAATGCGGTCATAGTAACTGCTTCATCAACAGTTATGTTCAGTTCTTTTCTTAAGCTACTGTTTTTCTACTTTTCTATGACTGATGCTTTTTAGAATTATTTTTAATGCTTGAGGCGAAGATGAGCAATTGTTTATGTTTGACAGTGTCCTACTTTGTGTTGTTAACATTTCCACTACCCCTGAAGTGACGCGTTTTTCCTTTGGATGCTGTAAATGCACCTCTAATTAGCAAATACAGGGTTGAATGCGTCATGGAGCTTAAGTGCATTCAGCAGATATTTGACAAAGAGCGGTGGGTTTTAGGTGAGACCAGTGTGAGGACACATCTGAAAAGATGCTTCTCAGGCCTTGATAAAAGCGCTCTCGTGACGTACGGTCTGGTTTCCGCATGGAAAGTGTAGTTTTTATGGCTCAGGCACTGTGATACTCCTGACTGAAAGCTTTATGTTTTCGGGTTGTCCCTTTGTCCCTTTCTTGTGATATATCATGAACTATTTGAGGTAATCTCTTCAAATTTAGCACAAACCTCCACTTGGACTTATTGATAAACTGATTAGATTTTGGTGGTCATAGGTCAAAGGTCAGAGTCACTGTGCCCTGGTCTGTCTCATTTTTATGAACACAATATCTCAAGAACAACTCGAGGGATTTTTTTTTCAAATTTGGCACAAACGTTGGGCTCAACACTGAAACGATTCAAATTTGGTGGTCAAAGGTGAAGGTCACTGTAACCTCACAAAACATGTTTTTGGCGTGATACATGATAAGTGACATTTTATATTCAAAAGGTCAAAGGTCAGTTTCATCCTGGAAACATGGTCTGCAAAAAACCTTTTTGGCCATTATCCAATGTTATCCAACGTTATAGATACATAAATAGATAGATACCCATATTATACATGATTAGCATATTCATAGAGCAGTATCTGGACTCTGGACAACTGGACTCTGTAATGTATGGAAATTCCTACAGTGATAGGCGACCTTGAATGCATCATTGTAGATGCCGCGAGGATTCACAGGCACGGGAGTTCGGTGAACAAGGTGTGTTTTGTTGGTGTTGTATCATGGCCTTGCACGTTAATAAAGCGGCATAGGTGTTCCAAGTTACAAGCGTTCTTCGATCTTATTAGATGTCCAGCAGACATTACATGGTGTCAGAAGTGACGGAAAGTGACCAGAACCGATCGACATGACGAAGTTTAATCCTCCAGAGGAGTTTAAGTTTGCAAGCCCCGGGGAATGGCGGAGTGGAAGCTTAACGGTTTTCGGCGCTTCAGGACAGCGGCTAAGCTAAACAGAGAGAGGGGGAAGTCCAGGTCTGCTACGCTCATTTCGCGATGGGCAGTGAAGCAGAGAAAATATTCAGCTCATTCCAGTTTGAAGAAGAGGATGACAAGAAAGACTACAACGCCGTTTGAAGAAATTAAGCGACTACTTCATTCCTAGGCGAATTTAATACCCGAACGGGCATGCTTTTATCAGCACGGAGCCAGCTACCGGTGAGAAAGCAGAAGCATACATAAGAGTACTGTATGAGCTAGCAGAAAACTGTGAGTTTGGCGACCAAAGAGATGAACACATCCGAGATAGACTGGTCGTGGGCATTAGAGACAAGGAGTTGTCTCAGAAGTTTCAGCTCACTGCAGACTTGACGCTAGCACAAGTTATCCAGCAAGTCGCCAGCAAGGAGGTTGCTAAACAGATTAGCCTCCAGACCAACCACGAACTACAGGTGGCTAATGTTAACCGGCAGACAAGGACAGGAACAACACAGGAGAGGAACCACGGCAGCGGAGCTACAAGCGGTCCTAAGGGCGTACAGAACTGTGGTAGGTGCGGCACCCAGCATTACAATAAAAAGAAATGCCCGGCTGTTAAGAGCACATGTAAAAAGTGCAACAAGAGAGGACACTGAGCGCAGTGTGTCGTGCCAAAACACTGAAGTCACAGAAAGCATGGGACAGTTTCAGTTTCTGGGGCGAGGTTAGTGAAACAGCTAGCCATGACAAATGGACTGTTACTCTTAACATTGGAAATGCACCTAGCCTTTAAAATAGATCTGAGGGGCAGATGTGACCGTCATAAGTGAAAAGACATTTAAGACTCTTCCCAAAACCTATAGACTGGGCCCTGCAGAGATACCCTTTGTTGGACCAGGGGTGAGCTCAAATGTATAGGTTGGTTCAAAGCTAATACAGTCTACAAAGGTAAAAGAATACACTTTTCCTGTGTATGTGATTAAAGGAAACAGCAGCAGTTTGCTCCAGCCGCCCAGAAGCAGTAAATATAGGTTTAGTTAAGAGAGTGGACATGTCAGCACTGTGTTGAACCAGACCTGCTAAAGACTGAACCTGTTAAAATCATGCTCAAAGAGGATGCACAGCCATCGCCCGTGCATACTGCCAGGCCGTGTGCCACTACCACTTATGCCTCTAGTAAAGAAGGAGCTGCTCGGTTGGAAAATGAGGGCATCATCGAAAAGGTGACACAGCCCACAGAGTGGTGTGCTGCCATGGTCCCAGTTCTAAAGCCTAACAGGAAGAGGTCCGATGCTGTGCAGACCTAAGGAAGCTTCATCGTGCAGTGAAAGAGAAAAGTATGTGCTACCTACCATAGAGGAAATCATGCCACGGCTCTCAGGGTGAAAGTGTTCCCCATCACTGGAGCGCCGCCAGTGGATTTACCAAATTCCCCTGCATGAAGAAAGCACGCAAACTGACCACCTTCATCACTCCCTTTGGGAGGTATGCTTTCCATGAACTACCCTTTGGAATAACAAGCGCTCCAGAAATATTCCAGCGGAAAATGGCAGAGACTATACAAGGGCTGGAAGGAACAGAGGTCTACATGGGCGACATCCTAGTACCAGGAGAAACTGAGGAGATCCACAATAGGCGCTTGGAGCAGGTACTTGAAGTGATAAAGGCGGCCGACCTCAAACTGAACAAAGAAAATGCAAGTTCAGACAGCGGCAGATTAGTTTCCTGGGGCACATCTTTGATGAAAGCGATTGAGACCTGACCCGGAGAAAGTGATTGGCATCCAAAAATTCCCACAACCCCAAAATGTGTCAGAGCTCAAGCGGTTTTGGGAATGGTCAACTTCATGGGCAAATTCATCCCAGAGCTCTCTACAGAAGGACAACCACTCTATGCACTGCTGAACTCGAGGGTGGAATGGCTGTGGGGACCAGCGCGGCAGACTGCCTTCAGAGACTGAAGACAGCCTTAGCATCGGCACCTGTACTGCGCTTTCTACGATGCTAAAAGCCCACAGTGGTGTCGGCTGGCCAGCAGCTATGGGCTCGGAGGAGTCCTGTTACAGCAAGCATGATGAGGACTGGAAACCTGTAGCCTACTGCTCCAGGAGGCTCAGGGATGCTGAGACCAGGTATGCCCAAATAGAAAAGGAATGTTTGGCTAGTGTTTGGGCATGTGAGCACTTTGACAAATATCTGTTAGGACTTGACAGCTTTAAACTGATTACAGACCAAGCCCCTAGTACCCTTAATGAACAGCAAAGACCTTGATAACGTCCCCATAAGGTGCCAGAGACTGTTGATGAGACTGATGCGCTTTAGCAGAGGCTGTGTATGCACCTGGAAAGACATTGGCAGTAGCTGACGCTCTATCCGGGGCCCTGTGCAGAGTCCGGGTCATGAGAAGTCCAGCGGCGATGTGGATCACACATAGACTCAGTCCTGAGCCATGTTCAGCATCACCACACAGGATGCAAGAGATCCAGAGACCACACAGCCACCGACCGCGGCTGCAAGCAGTGAGCCAGTTCATCCAGTTAGGGTGGCCAGATTATGAAAAGACAGTACCAGCATCAGTCAGGGATTTCTATAAGGTGAGAGGGAGTTATCAGTGATAGATGGGTTAGTCATCAGAGGAAAAGCGTGTTATAATCCACCTGCATGAGAATAGAGATAGTGGAAGATTCATGATGGTCATCAAGGGCTAGTTAAATGCAGAGAGAGCCAATCAGTCAGTATGGTGGCCAAGAATCTCACAGGACATAATAACTAAAGTAACTCAGTGCAAGTTTTGCAGGGAGAACAGAAACACACAGAGAAAAGAGCCATTAAAGCCAACCGAGCTACCTTCAGACCTTGGCAAAAGTAGGTGTAGATTTGTAGGCACAAGAAACAGTCTTATCTGGTAGTGTCAGACTACTATTCAGGTATTTAGAGCTCCTGCACCTACCTGTGACCACCAGCAGTCAGGTTATAGAAAAGCTAAAAGCCACATTTGCAGGTATGGTATTCCAGAGGTTCTAGTAAGTGACAACGGACCACAGCTAGTCTCAGAGGAATTTAGGCAGTTCAGCGAGAAATATGACTTTATTCACATAACATCCAGTCCACATTACGCTCAGAGTAATGGACAAGCCGAAGGGCTGTACAGATAGCGAGGATTCTTAGGCAGGAAGACCCCTCCTGGCTCTGATGGTCTACAGAGCACGCCGTCATCATCCACTGGAGCCAGTCCTGCTGAGTTGCTGATGGGTGTAAATCCGGACAACTTTACCTACACTGTCTGGAAATCTGGACCCGAACTGGCCTGATAAGGAGGAAATCAGGCAAGCAGATGCTGCAGCCAAGCAGAGACAAGCGTACCACTACGACCGAAGGGCAGGTGCGAGTCTCCCCTGCTGAACCCAGGAGACAGAGTTCTCTTGAAACTGGACAATGAGAAACAATGGTCAACACCAGGTACTGTTAGTGGAGTCAGTTCCACTCCTAGATCTTATGTGGTGGACACAGCTCAAGGAGGACAGTACAGGAGAAATCGACGCCATTTGTTGAGTGTTCCTTCAGTACCAGTGCACGCCCCTCCATCCACAGAGCAGGCTACTGTTGAGATGACTGAGATTCTGGGACTGAAATAGACATGGAACCATAGCACTAAGCACCTTACCTTGGTGGGAACAGCAGCCCCATCCCCAGGGACAAGTGACTGTGACTTCGCTCTGGTAAGTGGGTAAGCCAGCCTGGCTGGATTGGTGAGACATATCTTAAAAAAAAAAAAAAAAAAACTGTGATAACGGTAAAACAAATGAAAGAAATTGACAGAGAAGTGTGTTGTAAATTAAGTAAGATAAGTCAAATGGATAAATCTTATTGTTCATAATTTGTAGTCATGTTCTTATGTAGATTGCAAATTTCATGAGAGATAGAAAAGATTGTTAAGTTGTAAGGAGCCTCTCAGACTAAAGATGTTATTGAATTTGGCAAACATAAGGGAGAGAATATATCCTTGTGGGGGAGATGTAATGTATGGAAATTCCTACAGTGATAGGCGACCTTAGATATGCATCATTGTAGATGCCTTGATTCACAGCACGGGAGTTCGGTGAACTAGGTGTGTTTTGTTGGTGTTGTATCATGGCGCAGCAACGTTAATAGCGGCATGAGTGTTCCAAGTTACAGAAGCGTTCTTCGTCTTATTAGATGTCCAGCAGACATTACAGACTCTGGATCATATTTTTGTTGGAGCCCAACCAATACTGGATTTTAAGAGCTGGTGCTAACTCAGATATAGAGTAAGAAATCCTGATAATTATATATCAGCGAGTATTTTATCCATCCATACAGGGACTTTTCTCGAATTCAAGGACATATGGGACTGAGCGTGGATCTGTGTTAAGGGGGGCACGGGAATCCTCCTCTGTGATTTATTTATTTATTTATTTATTTATTTTTTTATGAAGAGGATCTATTTGTATGGCATTTAAAAAATGCACGCTGGTTATCACATTTAGACTGAAAACCTTTTTTTTCTACTTCTCCATATCAATTATGAATTGTTATGTTAAAAATATTAGTAATGCATATAACTGATAGAAACAGAATATTTTACAACTGCTATCATTAAAATGTGTTTACTAGAGCAAAAATATTTAAAACTGGGATTTTGATCAACAATATATTATTTTTGAAGAATAAAAATGTATTTGATTCAGGGCTTTTTATTGATAGGCCTATTCCTCATTTTGAAATGTTTATAATTATGGGGCTCGGGGGCTGTGCATTAATCATTTAGGATGTGACACCCCTGTATGTATTTCTATTTCTACATATATTCATATCTATCTATCTCTACATTGCAGATATCCCTAAAAAGTGGTTATCAATCACGTGCGACAAAGATATGTAATGAAGGCAGGATATATTACAGTTTTTCAGTAAATATTACTGTCAAAAGTGACATCGGTGCATCAAACCTGTCAGCTCACTGGGAATATAATCATAAATTAGATGAAGCATCTTTTTCCTGGATTTTGTTCTGTAAAAATACTCTTTCACATTGGCTCATATCAGACACCATATATACGCAGATACAGATATATCTCTGAGAGACCAATATCGGCTGATCAAATCGGCCGACCTATATATCGGTCAGGCTCTAACTTTTGGTCCTCGATAAAAATACACAAGCCAGAGAGAAAAATCTGGGATACAACTTCATATCTCTGATTACCAGTATTCTTTTCATCGCAGTGCATCATTAGTCTGTTTCTGATCATTTGAGAGCACAAACATGGCTTTTTCTGAGGCAAGTTATCAATCAAAATGATTGTAGATACTGCTGTGACAAAATACTCCTCCCTCCTCCTCTCCTTCTCTTTCCTTTCTCATCGCTTCCTTCTCCCATCTCCCACGCCTGAGGGATTTCACATCTCCCTGCACAGGGGTTGGGTGGAAACACGCTCTTGCTGATGCAACCTCCTGCCTGCTCTGTGCTCTATTTACTTTGGCCCGTCTGTCTGTTTCTGCCAGACTCCATTTTTAGTTAATCATCTCTGTTTATGTTGGGGAATTCACTGTATCCCTTTTGCAGCAAGCACAGAGAAAAACATAAAGAAAATATTTAGTCTGTGCTTCAAATGAAATTCAAAAGTAAACTTAGATGTTGTTGTATTGGGGTGAAACAATGATAACACCCGCGCTCCCGACAAACAGCACGGCGCTGGCACGTACCCACGCAGATTTTACACATTGTGGCTTTCAGTCAGAAAGTTTCTGATCATTAAGACTTAGAACAATTCGTCCTGGATCGATCCTTCATCCTCTTTGTTCCTTGAGTGCCGGGCACACTCAGGGCCCGTGCTCGTCTTTAAAGACACAGGCAGTCACACTGGTGTCATGTGGGATCTCATTATTCTCCAGCATCAGGAGCAACTCTTTGAATGTGAACGCCACAGATTACGTCACAGTCAGGGCGGATCAGTCGCTGGATACAAATTCCCAATCCCTGCATGTCCGATGTTCTTTCAGAACTAGAATTCTCTTCCAGGCATGACGGCTGCTTCCGCTGTTGGTGGAGAAAACCAAATCAACTTTATCACCGTGGCCATATACAACGGGCTGAAAAAGGAAGCTCTAAGACAAGCATCAACAAAAAACAATAGCTTTGAACTTTTATCCTTTCAGTTTGAAAAACTTCAGCCAGTAGTACGTACGTCAATTCATTATTTAACCCTTTGAAACCTGAACAAATTGGTTTGATTTCTTTCAAAAACATAGGTAAAAGGTAATGAGCAATGAAGAAACTGCCCAAAATTATAAAGGAACAAGTGACAATTGCAAGAAAATGACCTGAAAATTAGTTTAAAAAAGTAAAAAACAAAACAAAAACACTGGAAAAAGTGCTTAAAAATATAACAATCTTGTAACCTAATTTTAAATATGTAATTATTATAATTCTAAATATAGTTACTTTTTCTTTAGTTATCTTTTTCTTTTCCCCTTATAGTTTTCTAAAAATAATTTTCTGGATCTACAAATTTCCTGTCAAGTTACTCATTTTCCTTTTTCCCATGCTGTTGAAATAAATTTCACCAATCTGTTCAGTGTTAGAAGTTCTGAATACTTGTGAAAGGCGTCTGAAAGCAGTACAAGAAAAGCTATGTAGATTCAGGTTTCAAAGGGTTACCATTCAGCTCATTCGATCTTTTTGTCAAGCCAGGTCAAATTGTCCAGTTTCTACAGTCAGAAATAAGGCTTATGGTGTTAAGGCGATATGGAGTTAATATAATAACGTGATATTTTAAGGCTATATCAGGATACACTGTATAACTTGATATTTTAAAAATGGCTTTAAACGAATGTTAACCGTAAAATCACTAAAATCCATACAATAGTAACCCAAAGATGAGCATGATGGGTCCCCTTTAAGTTGAGCTGAGTTTTGCATTGAAACTAATGAACACTCCAAACAAACCATTCAGTGTAAGTTTAAGAAAGTGAAACTCTTAAATCAGCCTGATAACATTTCAAGATTCCTGCAGAAAAAGTCTAAAAAACTTCATCAGTTGAAAAATAAGGGAAGTGGAAGAAGTGGTGTTACAATGTCTCAAATCAATCTGTCAGTAACCTTAAAAATGCGAAGACATGCAAAGTAGGATTTTTATGAATAATGTTTTTCTGACGTTTCATTGCAAAATCTCAAAAAATGGGTACGTTTTTAGAGAAAAACAAAAAACAATGCCTCTCGCATTGACCACCAAAAATTCACGTTTCATGTTACAATAAATATTTAGGCTAAATTCTCCCTAGCCTTAAGTATTTCATGTCGAATTATGTTTTTTTGTTTGCTTTTTTTTGGTGCATTTTACGTGCTTTTCATTCTTATTTTTTTTTAAATAATTTTGGATTTGTCCATGCACATGGCACAAATTTTAGCAAGGTTGTGTATTTTTGTTTAATCTGTGAATTTTCAGCTTTGTTGAGTCCAACACTGTAGAAACAAAATTGCTACATTCAGACTGTTAAGTGCATAAAATGCGCCGTTGAAACCCATTTCGATCCTGCAGCCATCAAAGCATAAAAACATGCACTGTATTATTTCTGGGTGTCCTTCTGGGCTTTTGCCTTGGAATTTGTAATTTTTACTATTTTCCACACGATGATATCACTTTTTACGATATGGAGAAAATGCATGCTATTTTTACTCTGTAAACTGTCACAGTCAGTAGTGCTGCAAATCACTGACATATCCCCGACTATGATCATGAAAAAATAAAAATAAAAAGCATGTAGTATATTGAAAATAATTCATTGTTTTTTTGCTCCATATAAAACACAGTGTTATTATGACAAAATCCTGGCATTTATAAGGTTAAAATTTTGAGAATTAATGAATATTTAATATTTATGATTAGGACTGATGTTGGTAAAAAAAACAAATAAAACTCAGTGAAAGTAGAAAGTAATATTAATGTATTTTTTATAGCCTTATTTTAAAAAGTGCATTTTGTTTGCAGAGCAGTATGAATATAAGTATTTGACAAAAAATAATAATGTATAAAAATCAATGTTGCAGCTAATCATTGACATATCCTTGTCTGTGATAATCCAAAAAAAAAAAAAATACTATATATATATACTTAGCATGTAGTATATTCAAAATAATTCAGTTTTTATGTATTTTTTCATCAAAAAATATAGCGGTATCATGACAACAACCTGGCATTTAAAGGGTTAAAATTCTGAAAAGTATTGAATATGTGATATTTATGATTAGAAGCGATGTTGTTAACTCAATGAAAGTCGAAAATTAATGTAAAATATACATACCCGCTCTCCTCCAGGTGTGCTCTGGCTTGCGGCGAGCCCCAGCGTCGAGCTGCGTGTCTGTCGAGGCTCCGAACGGCCACCTGCTGTGACTTACAGTTGGGCCGACCTGTCAGAGCTAACCACGCGCAGTAAACAATAACCCCCCTGCCAGACGCTGCAGAAATACGACCGTGCTCCCCACCGCCTGCATCCTCCCCTCTGACTGTAAACTCAGCCAAAATACACTTATCAACGTGCTCAGTGGTTGTAATCCTTGAAGCTCTCATTTTTCATTTGAGTGTTTTATCCGCTGATTGTCTCTCTTGTAGGCTGTAAAACGAGCACTGTGGAGGCCAAACGCTTTTATTGCTTTGTCTCGTCTGTGAGCACCTCTTTGTTGTCTGTCCAACTCTTATCAGCAGCTTCTCTTTGTCTGTGTTTTTTTTCAGGTTTTGTATGCAGAAGAGTGCCAAGTTGGTGCCGGGGGTGACGTTAGACCTCATCGAGAAGTAAGTGGCACTCCACTGCCGTTCTAAATAAACACAAAAATAATCTCTCTGTCGCACCTCTTTCCCTCCGACTGTCTGTCTCTCTCAAGAGGGCGCAGTCTAGAGAGATCATTATCCTGTTTTCCCCGTGTCTGTCTCTCTTCGTCTATCTCCCTGTCTGTCTCGTTTGCTCTCTCCTCCTCATTGTCAGCCCTCTCTCTGTTGTTTTCCATCCTGCAGGTAGAATCCTCTGCCTTTGTTTCCCCCCTCACAGCCAAAGCGGCAGTAGTTTGGCAGATTTAAAGCTGCACATTTCTTCAGTAAACCTGTGGGTGCCAGGCGGCTGCGTGCAGAACATCTCTTGCTCTTAGGCACATATTGAGTGATATTAGCGCTCAATATGGATGTCATATCCAAAGTTTTAGTAGTTTCACAGAACCATCAGGGGTGGCTTTTCTTTCTTTTTTTCCCTTCCTTACGTGCGGGGGAGAGTAAAATGACACCCATAAACTAAGTTGGTTGAGGAGGTTTTAGAAGCATTAAGTAACTTAAAAGCAGACTGTCATAGCTCAGCAGAAAAATACACCTTTTTTGGAGAGTGCCTTGAGGTGCTACACTTGAAGAGCGGCTTAGCAGTCTCTGCATGACGTCTGCTGAAGGTTAATAATCATTGCGTGTACACACACGTGCACACATGGCACCTGCACATCTGTACCTTCCACTTGACTTAATTAGTTCTTGGCTGAGGGTTTATGCAGAGACACTGTGTGCTTCTGTGCTCTTTCCTGTCCTGTGTGTCCTTGAGAGCTGTTGTCATTGTTTGAAAACAGTGTGTGTGCTTATTCAGACTCCATCTGACAGGAGCTGTCCCACAGTCACTACGTTTACATGCACAAAGTAATCCAGACTTTCTACCAAAAAGTCTATATTTCTGCAAAGCTGTTTGTGTGGCTAATGTCAATGAATTTTCCTCCAAGGGGCTGTTTACAGTTCTTACATGAAAAATTATACTTTTGTTACCGTTTGGCCTTTTGTTCACACAACAACAGCGTTTCGGAGGCCTGAAGATGCAATGTTTTGAAACCAGGTTCCTGAGTGTAATCTTTTGAAAACGCCACCCCTTCTGTCGCCATGTAAACTGGCAATGCGCGGGTCCTGTGAGAACGAGGACGTGACGACCCCACTTCACACTTCTGTGGTGTGTCATTACAAAGTTACACTGCCAGCTACTGGCCTGGCATGCATACTGAAGCGTTATTGGTTGTTTTTGTGGATCCGTGTACACTAGGATCCTTTTCACGATGTTATCATATGAACGCAGGATTTTTGCATATTAAGTAGGGCCTCTCTCATCTAAAATTAACATGCCCTAAAGTGTCATTTACCATGTCATGTTTATAGAAAAGTGAAACAGCTGAGGCTGCTTATCATTTTGCTTCTTTGCATCAAAATAGGATGTTTTTTCAAAGTTTCCTTGCCGCTGGTGAACTTGTTGCACCGTGTGAAGAAAGCCTGCCTCTTTTTTTCCTTCAACCACCTTCTTAAAAGATCAGAGTGGTGATGTTTGTACAGATCCAAAAACCTGTGGATATCCAAGTCTTTCATAATATTTAAAAGCAGCTGTGTTTCTCCTTCTGACCAGAAATGTTGAATTTTCTTTTGGACATGCATCTCTAAACCTCAGCCTTTTTCTCTGTTGAGGAGTTGGTTTGTGTACAATGTGACCATGTACAATCACGGACATGACAACGAAAGTAAACCTTAAACACGCAAGAGGCCGTGTATTGAAAACTGTGCCAAAAAAAAACCAAAACTATTGAGACACATTTTCCAACTGTGCTGTATACATGTCCAAATAATGCTGTTAAAAACCAAATAATTGGGGAACATGCCATACGTCTTAATTGGAAAATGAAAAAATAAGCCCTAATACCAAGACACATCTTCAACTGTACTGAGCATGTCCAGAAATCTCTTTTATTAGTAAGATTAATTTCCTCCATGAGGTCGTCAAATAGAAGAAATGAGCAATGTTACCCCATCAAAACACCTTCTACAGATTGACAGGTTATTCCATATGAGGAGTGACTTTGTTTGTATTGTATAGGCTTCACTTCTGGGTAAGTCTCATTTCGTCTGCCTTTATATACAGTCTGTGCTGTACACAATCAGATATTCAGTTTTATTGGGAAATATGTCACAGTGCAGAAGCTTAAGACACTAGTTTCCATTTCACGGCGACGTCAGTGTTGTAAAAAAGGCAATTTTTTTCATTCATTCTATTTCCATCATGCCACTTGATTGTGGGATTTCGCAATGCAGTGTATAATCACACACTGGAGTGAAATGATGCCGCCATCGTTTATTTCTGTGTAAAAATGCAGGGGTGCTATAAAGAAGGGACTTTGTTGCCGCCCTATAGTGCAATCTCAGTGTAAAAGCAGCTTCTGTCTGCACAGATTTTTTCCTTTATTAAAAGCCTTCTAGTACTCAAAAGACCCCATTCCTTTCTTTTCTGGTAGGCTTTTAAATTAAAACATCTCTAGAGCCCCCTTTCCACTGCACAAAAAACCCACTAACCAACTTTTTACTACTTTTGATAAAATGGAAAAAAAGTTACTATCAGCATTCACACCTGCATCATATGACTCTGTAGTAGCCAGAGGTCTTTATCAGCTCCAGGTCTGATAGGCATTGATGGAAACACAACACAACCAACTAGATGCATTGATGCCCCGGCAAAAGAATACTGTCCGACATCGCACAACCAGTGCTAATATATTGATCTAAATTGGTTGGCACCAAGTTTGAAGGAGAGATTGAATAAGTAAGAGATAGATGAATAACAACTGCAAAGTTTTCACAGGCCTCCATCCATGCTGCTCTCTACTGTTATCCTGTTCTCCAGTCTGTCTGCGATATCGAACTCTACACACCACAAAAAAAACAAAACACACACACACACAGAAAGGTGTACTTGTCTGTTGCAGAGCCGTGTAAACAGCTCTCCTCTACTGGCAGTGGGAGAGGAGTCTATAGCTTTGATAGTACCTTTTGCACACACTAAAGAAGGCACTAATTAGTCCTATGTTCCTACAAGAGCAATGAGGATTATCCATAATTTGAACATGTTTCTCATTTCTTCACGTCTTATGTGTCACTGTTCCTCCTTCTTTTATCATTTAATCATCTTTAACAATTAGTAATTTTTACTTGCAGTTACTTTCAGTTTTTCTTTGATTTTCTTTTCACCGCCTTGGGCCTGTTCCTATTCCTCTTCTGTCAAAGACCCCTTCCCCCACAGCGGATAAGAATTACGCAGATTCCCCAGTACTGTATGTTGAGCTATTGGAGTACGGGAAACCACTAGAGCGCTGACGAACATCTTTGAAGAAGAAAAACCTTTTTCCATTTCGTCTTTCACTGTTTTTTTCCACATTCTCAACCTCGCCAACATCAGTCGGTGGGTTTGACAACACTGAAGCTCTCCATTCATGCACAAGTTCTCATGTCCTCTTCATCTTTTATCGCTCGTCTCAGCAGAATAAAGAACGAGCTTCTGTGGTGAGGGGATAAAGTAATTTATGACCCGCTCGCTGTAAGGGGAGTTTTAGCACCCACAAACGTCACAGCAGTTTACGTCAAAGACGGAGCTGTTAAAAGCACCTGATTTCATTGTTCCGTTGGGCATTAGTAACACTGAATAGAAACATCAGAGACGTGACAGTTAAACAATGGTTTGGGAGTCAGTCTGCAACCTTGAGATTAAAATTCAAACAGGTTTCTGTCAAGGACAGACAAACTGTGATCTGAATCTAAAGCTACAGTCACCAACCAATCACATGTTGGGCTTGAATGAAGTCACCCTTAGACCAACTCATGCTAAAGGAGTCCTTAATGCAGTCATCCTATATTCAGGGTTTGTTTTATCATGAAAAAGCTGCAACAGTCATGGAATTCGTAAATAGCAATTACCAGGCCTGGAAAAGTTTTGGAAAACTAACTTGGAACTTGGACATTTCGGTCTTTAAAATTTGCCTCAAATTGCAGAAGAAGTCGTGAAAATGTATCAGTAAAAATGTTTATGAACCCTGGTTATTGTAGACTTGATTGCTGTGATGACCTCTCAGTGTCCGTGGCTACGACAAGCAGAAAATGCTTTCTCTTTTCCTTTTAAAGAAAAGCTCCCTTCAGGCTGTGGGGTGAAGCCGTCACACACAGGCTGTTGTGCTGGTGCGTTTTTTAAGATCCAGTGCTGTGCTACTCATGTTAGCTGTCTGCTTTAGACACGTACACAGCACGGCTGTATTCTAATACAAAGCCAGTGAGGTTAAGAGACAGAGCTTTGCAGCAGAAAAGTGCTGACCTGTTCTGTGTTAGTCTGTATGCTCCACCAAAATTGGATTTGAGATGTTGTCGATTCCAAACAATATTGAAAAACTAATAAAATGTCAAATTCATGAGGTAGGTGACCTTGAAGTGAAGTACAAGCATGGAAATATTAAAGGTGGGATTTCATACAAGAAAAAAAACAACAACTGAAAGTACAAGGTTTGAAACTTCCAGAATATTTGTGGAAAGAATTTAAGTAAAATTATGAAGTCAAAAATCTCATTCACTAAAATGCCCCAATGAAGTGGTGAGAGAAAAAAGGTTTTACTGCACGCTCTTGATGTTTCAGCCCTGAACATGACTGCAGATGGCTTTTTTAATCAGTGGGGGGTCAGTGGGAACCCTGATGCTTGAGTTGCGGTTTTGCTTCATTGCATGTTGTCCAGAGGGCTGAATGTTGACTCAGCTGATGTCCCTTACAGTTAAATAATGGATAGTCTCAGAGCTCATAAATGAAAAATGGAAGCAAACACACTTGCCATCTCACCTCTCTGCTCTGTAAAGCTGGGATGTAATTCTGACTGAAGCCTAATGATACAGTCCAAACATTTTTAAGGGATGCTTCATGAAAACAGGAAATATCACAGAAACAGCCTTTCAAACAGACATTTTCAGGATTCAACAGAAGACAACTACATGATATTAGCCGTTCTACACTGACTGATCAAAGCGGGATTATAACGTTAAGCCAGAAAGACATGACCATGAGCGGCTCAAGTGTGACATTTTGATGACGTGTTTATGTTTGCGACCCACCGGTATAATGCAGGTTATAGCAGCTAATTCAGAGAAGAACAGCAGCATGAGATTCAGCAGATTCTGGAGCTCCTTTCCCTCCAAGCAGAGGCTGAGATCATCTGTCATATCAGAGACAGTTAATGATTGTAACAGACATGTTATGCTTTTGTTATTGTTTATAAAGCACTGCCGATTCATGTGTTACATGTCACACTTGTCATGCCTTTTTTGATCACGGGATGATGCTGCTGTGGTTTGGTTCTGTGTAAAAGTGCAGTGGTGTTGTAAAGGGCGGGACTTCATACAAGGCCTAAAGCCAATTTCAGGTTTGCACATTAAGCGTGAGCTACAGTATGTCAAGCTTAAAGCGCAATCTCTGTCTAAAAGCGGCCATTAACTTGTCAGATGACTTTGTAGTATCCTACTAACAACAACACCTAAATCCCACCAGATTTCTTTTCTTTGGAGGCTTCAGCAGAGATGCAGGGCAGCTTGTTATTGCTCTTCTATGGTGATTGTTCTCAAATAGTATTCAAAGCAGCTTTGTTTCCTTTGTTATCATTTTGCTGCGTCCAAATGACTCACATGGTCCCGAGCATGAGCATGAGCTAATGGGCATTACACTCACTGACCACTCACTGGGCACGTCTTCACACCTTTAAAGGTCATGCACAGTTGGAAAGCTTGTATCGGACACTCATGGCTCTGGAAATATTACAAACATTAGTTACGTAATGCATTCAGCATAATGTCAGCTTTGAGTAGTTGTGTGCTGTTGATTTGTTTATTAATTTGATCATTCCTCTGTCTCTCCTCCATCTGTGCGCCCTTCTGTCTCTGCTGCCCACATACATCCAACACACATTCTGGCCGCGTCCAATCACAATGGGCTTTTAGATAAGAGAGTCACGATGCGAGCGCATGTGGATTTTACCTGCTTACAGTACGCTCGGATCTGTCTGCGGCTCCAGGACCTCCCACTACTTCCCTCACATTCAGCTCCACCAGGCTTCCTTTCACACACACTCATCACTGCTTTTTCATCTCTCCTGGGGCCGACACAAGTGTGGTGGGTTGATCCCGATTCACAGTCTCCCTCTGAGTCTTTCACGGAGCGTCCCCACCCCCGACCCCCCAGCGGGCAGGGCCTATCCACCCCCTTTAGTGTCTGACACCGTCTGTACTCCACTCAGTGGGAGGTCTCTAGAGTTACTCTTCATTAGTGGAGGAATCATATCACTGAAAGCACCTCAGAATTTATTATGCCCAGGAGATTCGTTATTGATCCCTTAAGGTAATACTTTATTCCCACGCTCCACAGAGATGTCAGAGAGAAGAATCTGCTCTCCAGCAGCATCCCTGCAGGTGCTTCTGTACAATTTGGCTCGTTGCTCAACAGAAGAGCAACAGCTTTTCTTCAGGACTGTGTGACCCTGTTATTGTATCCAGACATATTCAGATTGTTTATTGATCCAGCTCAGGTAAGGCTCCATGTTAGGCATTAGAAGCTATAAAGTACCTTTTATATTTCTGCCCTATATCAAAGTTCAGTGGTAGCAATGGAGCCAGTTTTATAAAGCTTCACTGATACCCTTTTCTCACCAAAATTAGCATGTGCACACAGGTTTTTCAAACATGGGTGAACTCACCGCTTCAGAGCGGCCTTTTTGTCAGCTTGTGTATGTCTGTGAGTGTCAGTTGTCTTTGTGGTGTGACCGTGCGACATCACAGACAGGCAGGATAACAGGTAAACAGTAGACAGCAGTAGCATCAGTGATTTTAGAAAACTTTTCAGTGGTTTCTTCTCTTTACTTTTCTCTTACTGATGAAGACACCCTTTCAAACCAGCTGCAGATTTATTTGGATCGGTGTTTTATCACTGTTTTAGGAGGAGACTGACGGTAATTAGTGACTGTGCATCATTGCATCTCGCTGGTTAAGGAGCTGAAAGTAGCGTGTTCACTCGAGTGTTGTGTTCCCATCAATGCCGATCGGAGCTGGAGGCAATAAAAACTCATGTTTACTGCAAAGTCATTTGACCTGGGTGTGAATGCTGTATTTTCGTTACATTAAAAAGGCCTGCTTAATACCCATACACACCTGCAGCTCACCTGCAGTGCTGTGCTATGTCTTTTCAAAAGCCATCACGTGGCTTCATGTGTCATTTAAAGGCTTTGTAATCTTGTGGTGTACTGGGGTGTTGTAGACGTGACACACAGTGGCTCACATTTCTATGGTTGGCAAGGCTCTGTGTGAACTTGTCACTAGTAAGATAGGTTAAGTGAGGCTGTTTTTCATCACCACTCTGGTGAGGTACCTCACACACTGATCCAGTGCTAAATCTGCCTTTCATCCAAAAACTTGTGTCGTAAATTCCACGGCTTATTTATTCAGTTGTATGCACAAGCTTGAATAACATGTATTTTTAACAAAACCTTGTGATTTAGAACACTGGTGCACAAACAGTCTCATGCATGGTTGAGTAGGCATGCTCAGGGCGAGCTACATACATGCAGAAGGATTTTAAATTGTAAGGTTTTAGCGAAACTATTGCTCAGCAAAGATGGGAAATACAATCAGACTTTATCTATTTAAACCCCTTTTTTTTCTTTTTTTACAGCCCTCTTGTTTACTATGCCAGTATAACTTCTTCTTAGGTGCTCACGGTTTCTGTAAAATGAGCTCAATGACTGAATGGTAGAGAATCTTACCAACCTAGCCATGTGTTTAGCATGTAAACACTAACAAAAGTTTACAGCTAACTAAGTTCCTAAGGGTAGCTAAAAACCCCTTACTTATACATGTAAAGAACTTCTATAAAATGAACTGCATGGCAACCAGACTAGGGTTGAGACAGGCCTTTATTTGTCAAAATGTGTCTTTACAGCGGACAAGTAAAAAGGACTGGGGGTTTATATTTGAGGTTTTACGGTAGGCACAAGTGGAAACATGAATGAAGCAGAAAATTTAGCATAACTAAAATGGATCAAAACCAAGAAATTGTTTCAAATGCTGAGTATTTTGATGGATGACATGAGAGTGAACACCTCTGAAGGCATGTTTCCAGCCTGTTTAATAATTCATCCATCAACAATATCTGTCCATCCGTTCACCAATACACCGTCCTTTTTCCCTCCTGAAAGATATTACACTGAGTGGATACGGAGCGAGGATATGAACTGCTGAGTGTTCATCCTTAGTGCTGACTTGCCAAACACCTCTGGCAGCCACTCAAAGTGCTCAGGAGCTGGCCGGCCCTCGTGGTTATACAGTGGGGTTGTACCTGCCAGGAACCTCACAGCTGCTATTATTTGTCATTTAGAGGTGGAAATGGGAGGTTCAGGGCAGGAGAAGGTCACACTCTGAGTGTAGTTAGAAGTCATTTGTTGGGCTGCTGATTGACTTTATATGCCAGGTGCCAGACTTTTGGGCCTAATATACGTTGTCAAAGTCATGATTTGCTCTTATTGATTGGTGTTTAGCAAGTTATGTATCAGTATATAGTATGTCAGTTATTGTTAGATAATTCATAGAACTATATTTGATTCTTCTATATCAAGGAAAAGACATGCTCTTGGCAGCGCTCCAGTACACCAACTAATGATAATAAAACCACAGTGGGAACAAAGTGTTTGGGAGTGACAGGAGGTGATGACATTCCTGGAAAGGAGAGAAAATTGGAAGAAAACACTTCAACATATCAATGTTGTGCAATAAATGTCACAATTTTTGACCCAGTCAGGCCAAGACCCTATTATTTTAGATACACCCATCAGCCAAAACATCAAAACCTCTGGTGGGTGAAGTGAAAAACTTTGATAATCTCATCACAATGCAAAGATTTGTTGGAAAAAAATGTGTCCTTGCATACAGTTCACTTCAAGCACTTCATCCACCCTTACACCGTTTCAGACCAAGTTCAACCCCTCATCGCAACCACACTTTCCAAAGGCTGTGCCCCCCCAGCAGGACAGTGCCCCGTGGCCTCTGAACATGACAGTACGGTCAAGGCATCCACCTAGCCTCAAATTTCCCCACATCACAATCTGAGCAAGCATTTGTAGGATGCGCTAGTATCCCAGATTTACCCTTGATCCATGGTGAGGCCTCTTTGGATCAGACTCTGACCTGTTGAGGCATGGACACAAGATGCAGTATAAGCTGCATGAGTTGTGTGAGCGAAGTGCATTTTCACTAAAACCTTACAATTTAAAATCCTTCTGCATGTATGTAGCTCGCCCTGAGCATGCCTGCTTCACTGTGCATGAGACTGTTTGTGCACCAGTGTTCTAAATCACAAGTTTTTGTTAAAAATACATATTATTCAAGCTTGAGCATACAACTGAATACATGAGACTTGGATTATACTACACAAGTTTTTAAATAGCTATTTTGGTTTTTTCTGCAGCTGTTAAACTTGGATGGCTATGACTTTGATTCATCAGGACTTTTCTCCGTTTTTGGATTCTTTGTTTAGCGTGGAGGCATGCGAGTAAAGCTCAATTCTAGGTAATACCACATGAAGAATTGATATACAGAAGGTCATTTTGGAGATGAAGTAATCCTTTAAACATACAAAGACATCCTTGCCTGTAAGTAGCACTGTTAGCTTTAATGTTCAGAGTTGTGAAAGTTTTAAGAAGTGCTTTAATTTCTCCTCACTTTTCTCTACATTCTTACATTCATTTAAAGCATGTCATCTCTTTTCTCTTTACTCCGACACAAATGACTCACTTGCTCACATTAACTGTAATAACTGAGTCAGCTCGTGTTTGCCCTCATCCTCCTGTCTTCTCCCTCAGCTTTACATAGTGTTCTCTAAAAAGCATCGACTCAGTGTGGTAAAGGTAATTTTCTCGGCTTAGCTACAGTGATTACTGTCATGTCATCTTGGGCTGTCTGAAAGAGATTCCCCTGCTCTCATTTCCATGTTGCTCCCACTCTCCTGTCACAGAATCACATTTTGTAATGCCAGATTCTGAGCAGAGGGGTTCTGTAAAAACAGATGAATGTTGGCTGACTTGACACGTGTTTCTCTAACACACTATATACGTAGATACACTGCTGTGTGGATACTGTACCGTAGTCATGCTCACTTAAGACTTAGGAGTGTTTCAGGACTTCTAATATCCTCAGATAATGAGATGTCAATCGCTGATTCTGTTCCTCCATTTAAGTACAAAAAAAATCCTCTCACAAAATATGACACAGTAACTTTAAATACATTAATGCTCTGTGAGTGAAGTGTGTTTACCAATCTCATGGAAAGCAGTGATAATGACACACTAGAACAAACAATGAGTGGGTTTCCATTAACCCTCAAATTGTGCAAATTGAAATTACGAATATAAAATTGTTTTTACACGAAAAAGTCATATTTCGAAAAACTGCAATGGAAATACTTTTTTGGCTTTTCTAAGTCACATGATGCTATGGCTATGTGCTTGTCAGTCGGAACTGGCTCCCTCATGATGCAGCAGGAGCTACAAGAGCTGTTTCTGCATCACATAATTCTTCAAAAGTTGATCATCTTGAAGTTTTTAATCTGCAGTTCCTCTGTGAAATCGTGGACTATTACCTCCCAGAAATCCCTCACATGTGGCTGCTCCCACGTATAAGGGGCTCACCTCTTCATTATGGCTCCATAACACGCCTATGTGGCCTTGTATTGGAAATAATGACAGCTAGTGTGGTGGCTGCAATAGAAATAAAGCTGCTGATGTTTGAGCATCCATCACCATGCTTCTTAGAATGTTATCACCAGAGGAGAAGTCACAGAACATCACTCAGTGGAAACAGTCATCTCGCAATTGTGTTTTATTGACAATAATAATATATATTGAAAATATCACTTAGTTTTTGCACAAATCTGTAATGGAAACCTGCCTAATAATACAGTATTGACACATTAGATGGCAAATAAACACATAGAAAAAATAAAAATGAACACAAAAGCTTTCATTTACATCACAAAAAAAGAAGTAAACACTCTGACTGTGCTTTGGTGTTGTGACAAGAAACTTTTGTGTCCTCAGCTTTTAGCACCTACTGTAACTTCTTCCAACTTCTCTCTGTTCTGGTGATAGCCGTGGCCGAATGCATTATGTTTCAGGTTGTTCGCCCATCTGCAATATCTTCGAATGTGGAACAGACACCCACTGTGTTGTGTGGATGTGCCGATCAGCTTGTTCGATTTTGGTGTTGGTTTTTCATGCTCTTATTATGACAACATTTCACACAGTTGTCTAAAAGGATAAATTAATGGAAGTGATGGAATTTTATATCCACAAGGTCAAAGGTCAACTTCATTTTGACATCATAATGTCCTGAAAATACACTTTCCAGGTAATTACTCATCATATCTTAGGATCAGAAGGAAAGACATTTAGTCGGACACTGAACTGGTGACACTAATCTTAGTTGTCCACCTTAAAACTGTGCTGATTGTAGAGATCATCTGTGTGTGAAGCATCCATGTTTTCACAGACATGGACATAAGCTAAAACCGAAGTGTAAAACTGTGAGGTGGTAATTCTGCTTTATTTATGAAAAGGCATCCATTTTTAGATCCTGCAGCTATTGGTGCCAAATACCAGCAAAGGTCATTTAGTTGTGAATGTAATTAAGGATAATAAGGGGATAGGACGAGCTCCTACCAGCTGACCAGATGCTGTGGTCAGTTTGCAGGTTAACAATATTAAAACACAAAATTTGCAAAATCAGATTTCCCAAACCAAATGTGTCAGCAGAGGTGTTAAATGTCATCGATCAGACAGAGTTACAGGAAGTATTCTTCTATTGGGCCGATGCTTCTGGGATCAGTTTGTCTCCCTGTGTACATCTCAGGTATAATCTTAACAAAATACCTTATTCTCTGTGTGCTTGTACCTGCTGTAGCTCTGTGTCTCAGCTCTCGGCCAACAGTAGCTCTTGTGTGTATAAGCAAACATGAATATCCAAAGTTTCATTCATCGTTAGTCTCTGTGAGTGAGAGCCTAAATGCCTGTAAATATGAATGTCTTCAGATGTGTTGTGATAATGGTAGTGAGCAGTTGCCACTTTGTGCTCTGAGTCAGCTGTGGGACATACAGTGAGCATGGCTGACACACTGCCATCTGTGTTGTCTTGTGTGTGCTGCAGGATTCCTGGCAGGCTCAACGACAGACGTACTCCCCTCGGAGAGCTCAACTGGATCTTCACAGCCATCACCGACACCATCGCCTGGAACGTGCTGCCTCGAGGTGAGGTTTTAAACACACTCTAACATACAGACACACACACACACACACACATTAGGGATGCACAGTTAAACTTGTTTCATCAAATGTCAACATTTTATTTTCCACAGTTACCAATCTTTGAAAATTTAGAACAACTGAGTCTGTTTTTGCAATTCAGGCCATCACTAACATCAGGTATGATATCACTGTACTCAACAAGGTAGTCAATAAAAATTAAAACACAATGACATTGCTAAGTCCCCTCCCCACTAACAATCATAGTTTGATAACTATAACTAGCATGGAGCACAGCAGGTCTGGGGTTAGGGTTAAAGTTTGAGTTGTGGTGTCTCTTTTTTTGGATGGACCGAAGCATGTGAGGCCAGCCCTATGAACAGGAAACTCTGTGAGTGAGTGAGTGATAAAGGTGACCATTGGTCAGTGTGACTGATGGTGTCCCATTGCTGTTTCCCCATTGGCTGTTTTTCTTTCGAAATAAATAGGCGCAGGCACCGTGGACACTCTGACAGGCGCTGACAGTCCTGTATTACTGTCACATTATTCCTCATTCTCTGTAAGCAGTGTCACATGGAAACATGATGGGAATAGCAAGTTAGACAGCTAACGAGCCATCCGCGGCCATTCTGTTAGTTTTGGACAGAGGAGGGAGAGGATCACCTCGTCAGTTTGTTTGAGGAACAATTGTGTCCGTAACATCTGAGCCTTACATTTATTTAAAGTTATTAACTGATTCGTGTAACAGTGTCAGAACAGGTGGCCCTGCCGTTATAAATTGAAGATGAAAATCAAACAACAATTGAAAATGAAGTGAGTATTACACGTTACAGTGTCAGACCAGCTGTTGCCAAGAATTATCTCTTTGTTAATCAGCGGCGAGAGGATGATTCACAAACTCTCTGTATCAGCGGAGCTTGGTTCTGATAGCAGCCAAAGGCAGCGCAGCCTCCACCGTTCACACGGGGACGTTCATCCCCGGGTCCAAGCAGAGCTGCCGCTCCAGAGAAAGCATCTCCACTCCGCTGTGTCAGTGTGTCTAACATTATGTGTACTGTTCTCCATTTCAAGATGTATTTAGGCTACATGAATTTTGGGCTGGAGCTCAACAACACATTTTGTACACCTCTGGTTCCCAACCTGGAGGCCAGACCCCAGTGTGAGTTCCCAAAGCTTCCCAGGGCGTTGTGAGGCCTTCTTCATTTTAAGGGCTAATTTTAAGGAACTTTTAAAAATATATAAAATAAAATTAATAGTAGGCCTATCTCAGCATTTCATTAATTTCTGCAAAGATACTGTAAGTAAATGCAGTTGTAATGTTTTTTATTTAGATTAATGTTCAAGATATCGGTTTTAAAGAAATGTAAGTATATGTAATGATTGTAAGTAAATCAAATCCTATAAAAAGTTTAAATTAGTTAGTTCCAATATCAGGAAAAGTATACCAGCCATATACTAGGTTTTAACCCTGGTCTTGTCTCTCTAAAACACATATAACAAGTTTGTTTCAACCTCACTCCTTCTTCACTTAAACTGTTTCTTTACACTTCTCAAATGATAAAAGGAAATTGCCTAAAAAGTGCTTAAAAGTTATAATAATTTGGTAAACTAACTAATAATATATGTTTATGATCATTATAAATATATAGCTGTCTCAACTTTTTCCTTAGCCTCTTAAAAAAAAGAACATTTCTAAAACTACTAATTTCTTGAAATTTGAGGGGCATTTCTTTCCAGGTTGCTCTCTGCCCTTTTTCTCTTTTTTTAAAAGATTATAGGCTTTTAGCCTTTATTTGACTGAACAGATATTAGTGTGAAAGGGAGAGGAGAGAGAAGAAGAGAATGAGGTGACGACATGCAGCTAAGGCCGAGGCCGAAATTGATCCCACGGCCGCCAAGGCGAGGACGCAGCCTGTGTACATGGGATTCCTGCTCTACCACCCGAGCTACTAGACGCCCCTTTTCCCATGTTTTTGAGAGAACTCTAATCAGTTTGCTCGGGGTTCATGGGTTTATATACTTGTGAAAGGCATCTAAATGCAGTAGAAGAAAAGTGATTTCAGTCTAGGTTTTCAAAGGGTTAATCAGCAGCCCATTGCTTCAAAAGTTATAATGAGTGATATATGATTAATATGTATGGTAAATCATTGTAAACTCTATGCAGAGAAATGCAGGTGACTTCACTTTTGGGACTTAGTTTATAGCAATATCGTTGTGCTCTCAGATGTGACATTAACTTTGGTGAGTACAATACTATCATAAGTAAAAGAAACTGGGCCAAAACTATGAAAACAAGTACTGGTGTTAAAGGTGATGGAAAGACACACTTCTAAAGTAACGGCGCAGTTTTGAAACTGTTAAAAAACAATCTTTACTTCAGCATGTCTAGCCAATGATGAAAAATGAAAAGAGCCGCATGTTTCAGCTCACTGGGAGCCCAAACTGGGACACCTAATAAAAAACAGCAGTGAAGCATCAGCAATACTAAAACTTTGGGAAACTCCCCAGTGGTTGAAAATAGTGAAGATGTTGATATAAAATGCCAGGAGTGCAGTCAGTGCAGGTTGGCTCCTCAAATGGAGATTAATTGTGTTTAGAGAGTGGAGTGCAGTAACTGGGGATATCATTTTAACCGTAATTTGGCGACCGTCACAGCAAGTATTTACACACACACACACACACACACAGAAGCAAATCTGTATGATGACAACACATTCATACTCACACACACACACACACACACACACACACACACACACACTGCCACTTACTATTGCCTACAGGCTCAGCTTACACAGTTGGACATACTCACAAACCCTTACTTTTTGACATGCATTTATATTTTGCATGCAGCATATTTGGCACTGCTCACCTGTCTCTTGTATGCAGCTCACATACACACTCTCACACACACACAAACTCACACATACACACTCACAAGCAGACTCCCCTGAGACAAACTTTCCCAGCTAGAATAGAAATGTGACAATGCTGATGGCTGCCAAAGCCTTTTAAACCCCTGGGGCTCAGCTGTTAATGAAGCAGCCCACATCAGAGAGTCTCCCTGTAATGAAGGTGCTACACACTTAATCCACACACACACACACACACACACACTGTGTACCCTTACACACACACACACACACACACACACACACACAGCTGCACAAACACTCCAACATTTAAACAGTGGAACACTAACAGCAGGAAAATAAGTTTTCAGACACTGTCTCTCATATAATATCTCCGACACACACACACACACACACCTCTTCCCTCCCTCACACAAACAGGGGAATCACAGTCATAAGCCAGAGATTGGCAGGGGATTGGCTTGGCCCCGTTAAAGTGAATTAGTGAATACATTAATGAGCTGATGAGAATGTGACTGCGACCCGCCGATTTAATCTGCAAACCACTGTCCTCGATATCCTGTAAGCACACACACACACTGTTTTTCCACAAAGTGGCCACTTTGCTGTAAATAGACTTCCTTTTTTCACCCAGTTTTGGTTTTCATTCACTCACTCAACTCCACATGTTCCTCTCTAGTAATCCAGTGTTGATTTTTGCTGCTGTTTTAGATTTGGTCTTAGTCTTGAGACAAAAATGCTTCAAGGTTTTCCTCAGATTTTACATTTTTTATACATAGTTATAGTCTAGTTTTGGTTGCCTAACAAGATGTTCTTTGTTTCTTTGTAAACTAACCCAGTTCGACAAATTCAGGTATCAGACATTAGAATAATTTGACAGGTTGTGTTGAAATTTCATTCAGATGTAATTTTTTTTCTACAACTACAAATAATCCAAGACCCAGACCCCGTATGATGAAAGACATAAATGGTCTAAAGTTTCCCTCGCCCGGACTCAGGTCACCGGGCCCCCCCTCCCTGTAGCCAGGCCGATAGCAGTGGGGCTCGATGGTAAGCATCTGTTGGCCGGGCCTTTACCCATGGGGCCTGGCCGGGCACAGCCTGAAGAGCGATGTGAGTTGGGCTGCAGCCAGAGGCGGGGACCTTGACGGTCCGATCCTCGGCTGCAGAAGCTAGCTCTAGGGACGTGGAACGTCACCTCTCTTGTGAAGAAGGAGCCTGAGCCCGTGCATGAGGTTGAGAAGTTGCGACTAGATATAGTCGGCCTCACCTTGACACATAGCTTGGGCTCTGGAACCAGTCTTCTCGAGAGGGGTTGGACTCTCTTCCACTCTGGAGTTGCCACTGATGAGAGGCACCGGGCAGGTGTGGCAATACTTACCCCTAATTACCCCACTAATTTGAGCCAACTGGGATTTGTAGGGTTCATTGGCAGTTTCATTATAAACTCTGACTTATTGATCTCACTGGTAAGAAGTATAGAACTAACTTTATTTCAGCCTGAGTTCTTTTTAAATCTGAAACACATTAGTCTAGAGGTGAAATGGGTTGGGTTAAGGGGTTTGGTTAGGTTACGGGGGTGTGTAA
Source organism: Plectropomus leopardus (assembly GCF_026936395.1). Classification (NCBI taxonomy): domain Eukaryota; kingdom Metazoa; phylum Chordata; class Actinopteri; order Perciformes; family Serranidae; genus Plectropomus; species Plectropomus leopardus. The sequence continues at coordinate 3,692,079 of NC_142178.1, forward strand.
GAGTTAGGGTTAGGTTGGCTGAAAAGGGCCAGCAAACATTACTCTGGTTAGGAAGGTGGCGGAGACTTGAAACTTGTGTCTCCCTCCCTATCTCCAGGTGGGCTTTCCAATGGGGGTAGAGTAATGTCCATATGACCCTTCTGTTCCAGGGTTATTTCAGTTTTAATCTCTGAATATATGTGTATCTCAGCAACTGAAGGGCGTAGAGAGATGGGACCAGGACTGGTGTGTTTAATACCCCTGAATTAGAGCAGATGCCACTGTCTCCCAAATTCCTACGAGCTTGGTTAGGGAGTTTTAAGGTGAAAAAGTTTTCTGATTCTAAATGAATGGGCTTGTTCCTGCAGAAAGTGTTTGGGAGCAAGTTTCAGGCCATTTGGAGTTGATTGGTTGCACTTTTGCAGTAACATTTTTGAAAATCTTGTTTAGCTAGGGTTAGCAGGTTGGTTTAAGGGGTTCATTTAAAGGGTTTTAAATCCAGGTCCTCTCACGTAGTTGGTCATTAGATTAAACTTTCAGCTGTCAGAGAAAACTGCTCCGAGTTCAGACTGTTTGCATCCAGCACAGCTACACCAACAGATAACTTAGCCTCCTACAACAGCGGTAAAACCATCAATCTTCTCTAGACAGTCCGGACCTGAGTGGATCCTGTGGGGATCAGATGTGAAAAGTGGCGTCTGTTCACTCCGCTGTAGCTTAGTTTAGTCTAACAGCCACCACTGCAACCAACAGACTCCACAAATCCATTCAACAGCTCCATCATCCACAGTCAAACACACATGGCTGCTAACCCAGCAATGTTTCCACAACATTTGCCAATGTTACCTACAAGTTGTAATAATGTTCAAGGAATGTTCCTGTGAAGTTAAATGCTGACTGAGACATAATGCTATAACTGCAACATTCTGAGGATGTTTTGATGATGTTGAGAGGAGACAAATCATAGAGTGTGCTTTTTTATAAAACGTTCCCACAATGTACCATGAGAACAAAGAAAGAACGTTTTAAAAGCAACATTCTGAAAATGTTATTGTGGACTGAGATTACAGACCTTTTTCTTTTTAGATGGAAATGGAATGGGATATGATATATCAAGAAAAAAATAATAATTTGGGGATGTTTATAGAGAATGTTGCCCAAACTTTAAGAAGAATCTTCAGGGAACTAAATGAAATCTTGCCGCTGAAAACGTTACTGAAACATTCAGTGCTTGCATGGTACCGTTCTGAGAACGTTTTTAGAACCAGAAATTGCTATCTGGGTATTGACTGCTAAACTACAGCTCACAACCTGCACCACCAGCTGATGCTGCTCTGATGTCAGTATTTTGCATGCTGGTGCAGACTATTTACTGGAGTTTACAGCCAGTTGCTGATAATGTTCAGCATTAGACAATAATTGCATGTGCGGTCACTGTTGATGATTTGTTGTCGTCATAGTTTTTGTCAGTGAAATTAACACAGTTGTAATCCTGTCCATTATTTTTCTGTCTTCAGATTTGTTCCAGAAGTTGTTTCGCCAGGACCTGCTTGTGGCCAGCTTGTTTCGAAATTTTCTGTTAGCAGAGCGGATAATGAGGTCGTACAACTGCACGCCGGTCAGCAGTCCCCGTCTGCCCCCTACATACATGCACGCTATGTGGTAAGACACACACACACACACACACACAGTGCACAGGGCTGATGTCATGCACACACTGACACAGATGTCCATAGTTTTGTAGAGCAGAAGGTGAGAGGAAGAAGTCATCCTTGAGTGTTGAGAAAGGCGCTTATAAATAAAATGTATTATAATTATTATCCATAAGGCTTTGCTGTTTGTTCATACACTGTGAATTTAACGGATGAACAGACTTTGGAACATGCATTCTTTGATGAGACAAGAGAGATAGTGCTGTGTTATTTGTGTTATGTTGATTTAATGCCTCTAAAACTGCCATTGAGAGATTATGCAGTGCTTTCAACTCAGTCAGTTGTGCAAAAATAACAAAAATGCCTCAGGGTTTCTTTGCCCAAAGTTATGGCCTTGTTTATTGAATGAAAACTCCTTTTTAAATCAGCTTTCACTGTTAAAAACAGCTTGTAACAATATACTTTGTGGTGATGTGACCATTCAGTTTTGTTTAGTATTTGTATTGCTCTGCACTGGCGATAGACATGGTTGGAGGAAATATGTGTTGAGCTTTTCTGTCCCATTCACATGAACATAATGTCTCAAGAATGCCTAGAGTGAATTTTTTCAAATTTGGCACAAATGTCGGCTTGGACTTATCTATGAATTGATTTCATTTTGGTGGTCATAAAGGTCAAGGTCATTCAAGTGATCTCAATCACGTGAACGCAATATCTCAAAAGCTTATTCAGGAATTTTTTATTCAGATTTGGCACAAATGTACACTTTGACTCATTGATGAACTGATTATATTTTGGTGGTCAAAGGTCAAGGTCACCGTGTTCTTGCATCCGTCTCATTGTGAACATATTATCTCGGGAACACCTTGAGGGAATTTCCTCAAATTTGGCACAATATTTGGTGCAAAGTTGTCACACTTTGAGTCAAGGATGATGAACTGCTGTGTCAAAGGTCAAGGTCACTGTAAGCTCGTCTGTTGAATTCTTGTCAGTGTGATATCTCAAGCACACCTTAAGAGAATTTTATCAATTTTGGCACAAATGTTAACTTGAACTCAAGCATGAACTGAGTCAACGTCACTTTGGCCCTGCGTCCGTCTCATTCTCGTGAACAAAGGCCTTGAAGAAGTTTCCTCAAATTTCACACAAACAGCCACTTGGACTCAAGAACGAACTGATTACAATTTAGTGGTTAAAGGTCAAGGTCACAGGAACTTCACAAAACATGTTTTTGTTTATAACTCAAGAACTGATAAACTAAAAATGACAAAATTTCACACAAATGTCTAATGATGAAGTGATGACATTTTATATCCAAAAAGTCAAAGGTCAACTTCACTTCAACGTCATAATGTTTGGCAAAAACACCTTTCTGGCAGTTACCCATTGTCACAACTGACACTGAACTGGTGACTGTAATCTGTAAACTGTGCTGATTGTAGAGATCTTCTGTGCTGTCAATTGAAGCATCTATGTTTTCACAAACATGGATGTAAACAGTAACTTCAACTTGAATGGTTCTCAGAGGTGTACATCTGTAAGATGGCTATTCTACGTTCTTGTTACTGTGGACAGTTGCAAAAGCAGATGAAACAGGTTTTGAAGCAAAAACTGTTGAACTTGACTTAACACACAGGCTGAAAGCAGGGGCTAACGGCTAGCTTGTTTCATCAGAAGTGCATTCTAACAACTCCAAAGTTGTTCTGCTGTATCTTCTACCGTACACATTGCACCCTGTGGATATATCAAAGGTAGAGGTAGAAAACATGGTGCTGGTTTAACAAGGAGCTAGCCTACCCGTTGGAGTTGATTATAGAGGAACAACAGCTTGGAGTGGTGACTGCACCTAAGTGTCTCTCCTCACAGTCGAGAGGCTGCCAGCTTCACACACTTTCCTGACTCTCAACAAAACCCAGTTGAGGTGTTTGGGTGGCTAGCTTGTAGGTGAACAAATTACTACATGACAAAAAAGACCATTTTCATGAGTTGACACATATTGTTTTCCTTTTTCCTCAGAGGCTAGCTCCTCCCTGTTTCCAGCTGAGGCTAAGTGAAGTTAAACATCTTGGATCAGTTTTTCTCTTGATTTAACAGATAGAAACATTGATAGTTATCTTCTCAACAAACTCTCAGTAATAAAACAAACAAGTGTGTGTTTGCCACATTGTCAGAGTATACCTGATGGAGGCACAGCTGTGGTTGAAAATAATGTGAGAATGAATTGGAGGAAGACTTTTGGATTCACATTGGAATGTGCTAACTAAAAGATAATGGTATCAGAAACAAACTCAGGACGCCTGCTTTGTTTATGCACAGGTTGTTAAAGGTATCCTAAAAAAATGTATAGACTGATATAAAAGTTATCCCTCTCAATCATGACTTATGACCCACTCTCAGTGTGTGGCAGTGTAGTTGTCTGCAGAGACTCTGCCTGGATTTTCTTATTTTCCTCTTATTTTGCTGTGGTCCAGAAGTCCTCACAGCACGCAGGTGAAGTCAGAACTTAATAAAAAGTTAGCAACCAGCTCTTAGCAGCATGCATCCCAAAGGAAGCTACAAAAATCATGGACTCAGCTTTGGTTCACTAAAAAACATAGTGAACAAAATGGACAAAGCTCATTCCAAAAGCAGAGTGATGGTTTTTACTTTCACTTTTGCTAGTGATACAGTGATATATATATATATATATATATATATATACATATATATCCATTGATATATTGGTATCCATTGAAACCCGGAGCAACATCACTTTGGTTGTGCTGCATTCAGTCTTTCACAATATTTAAACCTTTTAACCCTAAACAAATTCATTGAAAATAGGCAATGAGCACCTTGGTAAGAAATGTTCCAAAAATTGCAATAAATTAGTAGATGTAGAAAATTATTAAAAAATATTTAAAAAAAAAACAAAAAGCTAGGGAAATGTCAAGGGAAAAAAGAAAGAAATATTGGAAAAAACTATACTTATAATTATCAGTATTATCAGTACATATTTTAAATTATGTTTCAGAATTATTATGTGTTTTAAGCACTTTTTACAAATCATGTTTGCCTTTTTTTCTTTTTTGTAATTTCCAGGAACATTTCTTTTGCTTTTTTACTAAATTTTTGCTATTTTTGGGTCATTTACTCTGATGTTGCTCAGGGCCTTCTTCCTGTGTTCATGAAAGAAAAACTGCTAATTTATATCCTTAGTCCCTTGGCAGGTAACATGTTATAGAAATTTCACATATTTTATGGTGTTATATCATGTCCATAGGATTGCCTTTGCTGCATTTAAATAAGCAATATTACTGCCAGCAGCATCATAGTCAGACCTCACATGTGGAGCATATGAGGTCTGACTATGATGATGCTGGTCCGGCATCATAGTGGATGCTGCTGGATGCAGGATGCTGCTGGTCCATCAGTTATTTACATAAACAAGTTATATTAAGCAACATCTGTTTCCCATAGTTCAGGCCACTTTTTTTCACACAAAACAAGACAACTAAGTGAAATGCTTTGATTACTTTCACAACTCAAAATAAATGCTGTTGAGGAAGTGCGAGCCAAAATATGTAGGTGTTTTGCTTCTGCATACACATACACCAGTATGCAGTATCATTTCAGTGGTGTCGTTTCTCAGGTTGTTTCTGTACGTTGACGGTTGCCGGTGTTGTTGTATGTATTGCTCTGTGCTTCATACCAGAGACGGATATGTTCGCTGACAGCACCCTCAGCCAACCTGAATGCCATGCAGACTGACACAAAACAAGTTGCATATGAGGAAAGGGCACGGCTATTGCTTCAACCACCCATACATACACAGAAATACACACACACACACACACAACCTGCAGCCCGATACGTCCTCTTTGACTGAAAGCTACAAGATAACACCTGTTCTCTGGGGGCTAGTGAAGAACATGTCGGACGTCTCAGGCTGTGTTAGACGTGGCAGATTTTGGTTATAAGCAGTGTTACCACGCTCAATAAATCTAAACCAGTCTTAAAGGACCTTTTTGTAATTAACAGCCAGCCAGTCCAACTATATGGGAGGGCAGTATTTCTCGCTTTAAATGACGTAATTGTAATTACAGTCATCAGTTATAAATACTTGTATCTATTTTTTTTTTTTAAAGATTATTTTTTGGGGCTTTTATTGCCTCTAATTGACAGGACAGTGTGAGTGTGAAAGGGGTAGAGAGAGAGAGGGAGGCATGTAGCAAAGGACCGAGGCCGGACTCAAATCCACGGCCGCTGTGGTGAAGATACAGCCTCTGTACATGAGGTGCCGCTCTATCCACTGAGCCACCAGGCACCCCAACACTGTATCTATTGACTCTGTGCTCCGGCTATATGCATATGTCTGTGCACGTTGTCTTGTGTGTTCTTGCGACGTCACGGACAGGCAGGAGAACAGGTAAAGAGCAGACAGGAACAGAGGTCTTTGAAAACTTTTCAGGGGCTTCTTCTCATTATTAATGTCATACTTATTGAGTCCTCCTTTTAAACTTGCTGTAGATGTGTTTGGATCTGAGTTTTAAGCGCTGCTTAAGAGGAAACGGACAGCAAATAGTGACGGCGCGTCATCATACCTCGTCCGTTAGGGTGCTGAAATTACCCCGTTCATCTGAATGTTGAGTTCCTATCAATGCCGATCGAAGGCGATAAAAACCCGTGCCTACTGCAGAGTCATTTGACCCAAGTGTGAATGCTGATGGTACGCAGTCCCATTGCATTAAAAGCCAGATGTTAGCAGGTGACAGGAATGAGGCTTTCGACATAAATTCAAAGGTTTGACTTCTTCAAACTCTGTTGATAGAGTCAGTTCATTTTTTTAATTGGTTAAACTAAAATTATGTCCAGATCTTACAAAGTGCACCTTTAAAACGGGTGTCTTTTTATCAGTATTAACCAACACAAATCTAAGAATTTAAAGCATAGTTCAAACCAAAGACTTTTTTATTTCAGGTGATTCAGAAAAGACATATTTCACAAAACTGCAAGGAAACATTTTTTTGGCTTTTCTAGGTCACATGATGCTATGTCTATGTGCTTGTCAGTATGAACTGGCTCCCTCATGATGCAGCAGGAGCTATAAGAGGTGTTATTGTGTCACATAACTCTTCAAAAGTTGAACAGATCATCTGGAAGTTCTGAATCCACAATTCCTCTGTGAAATCGTGGACTATCAGCTCCCAGAAATCCCTTATACGTGGTCACTCCCACGTATAAGGGGCTTGCCTTCAAATTATTGCTCGCACAACACGCCTATGTGGCCTTGGATTGGAAATAATGATGGCTAGTGTGGTTTATAGCTTTATAGAAATAAAGCTGCTAATGTTTGAATATCCATCACCATGTTTCTTGGAATGTTATCACCAGAGGAGAAGTCACAGAACATTCAGTGGCTCATCATCTCAAAATTGTGTTTAATTGGCATTTTGAACATATTGCTTAAGTTTTGTGCAAATCTGTAATGAAAACCTGGCTAGTTTTTTGTTGATGTGACCAGCTGACTGCGCTACAAGCTGATTGACTCTTAAAAATGGTAACAGACCCTACGTTCTAAAACCAGCTACTGATGAGTTGACAAGCTGAGTGTCAGGAGGCATCATCAGCTGGCTTTGGTCAAGCTCAGGTGGGCCAGTGAACACCCTACAATGCTTTTGTCTTGTCCAGAGTTCTTTGTCTGAACTGGAATGTTGTCCCTTTTACCTACACAGCTAGAGACACAAGTGTTTTACAATCCCCACCATCTTCCTGATTTGACCTCCATATATTCTCATTAGGAGATTTTGTGTACAAACACAAAGAGGTGCTTAGAAGCCATTGACTCTACATGCTCCTCCACACTGTGTGAGAAACATTATCCCATCATCTATCTCCCTTTAGTTACACAAACACTTCTCCCACTATCTATTGTTCCCATCTTGGTCTTCTATAAATGCCTCCCTCCATCTCTCCCACTCATTATCTGGCTTGTGTTACAAAAAAAAGAAGAAAAAACACTCTCTCACTCTGTTGCCTAGAGGAGCGACTTGTTGTGTAACACCCTGGCATCACTTGTTATAAAGAACACTGCTCCTTGCTCCTTGAGCAAGCAATAGTCTTTCTTTCTCGCTCGCACCCATTATTTTAGATTGTGGGTATATTGCAGTGTTTACCGCCAAAGAAATTGGGAGTTGCACTTTGTTTCACAGCAACACATGCAGTATTAAGGAGGACAGGATAACGACAGAGAGGGTGTTTTAAGAGCGGAGGAAGGAAGACTGAGAGAACGATAAAAAATGGAAGTGCCAGGGATAAAAGGCGAGTAGAAAAATAAAAGTTTGGATCAGCAGAGATGGGGCGGGGGGGTGGTGGTGGGGGCAATGGAGAGGGAGTATTAAGCAATTTGGGGGCTGGTTGATCGATGTTGGTGCCCGAACACAAACAGCAATTGTTATTCAAATGGAGCAGAATAGGGGAGAGCAGATAAACCCAAGGCTGATTACTCCCCTGTGGGCAGTTAAAGAGTGTGTGTGCGTGTGTGTGTGTGTGTGCGCGCGTTCGCGTTCCTTTTATATGTGTGTCTTTGTGAGTGAGCGTCGCTGCAACACTCTGAGCAGGCAACAGAAAAAAGAGCTTAGTCAGCCGCCAACTGGTCCCCTACACTCTGTTGTCGGCCATCCCCTCATCTCACACACCATGCACACACACACACACACACACACACGGAAAGCTTTTGGTGATGAGTTACTCATTCGTATTGGCAGGAATCATCCGAGTTAATGCTGTCATCTGAAACGGTGCGGCAGCCTCCTCCCTGTGAGCATGTCTTTGCTGATTAGACTGCACTGTTTCCTCACTGTTGGATTACATAAACACCAGTGGGAATGGATATATGCTGCTGACATTTCTACACTTTCTGATTCCAGTTCTTTGAGTTATGAAACCTGAAAATATGTTTACAATATACTTCCTTGTTGAAGGAAAGCATGTGAGTCACCTTTATTTGTATCATCTTGCCTTTGTTGTTTAGGACATTAGGACCAAAGTTTATTTGCCTTTTAAAAATGATAGGTGTGCATTTTGGTGAATATGGGTGTGGTTTCAATTCAAAAAAAAAAAAAGAAAAACTTTATGAGCATCAAAATCTCCTCGAAGAGACTAATTTCACTATCAAGATGTAATCCATTCGGGGCAATAACATTTGGAAAGTCTAAAAGAGCCGCATGATGAAATCATTCTATTTCCATTAAACTTAGTGGAACACTAAACCAAAAGTAGACAAGTAGTAGTAATCAGGCCGAATGGCTCAAATCCTGATATTAAGTCATTTTTTAGGGTTGTGGGAAAAACAATCTACCCACTGTTTTACAGATATCTCCTTCACAGTGTCAGTCTCTGAGAATAAGTGATTTTCATCATCGTGTGAAGAACCCAGATGTTCTATGCATTCCCTGCATGATTTTGTTGATGACGTGCGCTCACACACACACACAGTACACACTCTCAAAAACACACACAGCACACATTCACAAACACACACAGCCAAACACATCATCCTCTGTTGTCTTTCACCTGGAGATAATTACGGGAAAATGTAAAAGCTTCTTGTGAGATTTAATTATTTCAGTGCTTTCTTCTATCTGTGGATACCTCAAGATGACCTTTAAATCTACAAAAGTACAAAATAAGAAAAGATGAGCTCATTCTCAACAGTCAGCACTACCCTCAGCTGTTATATCTCTTCTTTTGTGTGTGTGTGTGTGTGTGTGTGTGTGTTTGTGTGTGTGTGTGTGAGAGAGAAAGATGAACCTTATAGCATATTTAAAAAACAAGCAAACAAACAGGTCAAAGTTGATCAAACAGATAATAAATGAAACCAAAAGAATGGAGTAACATTTGGCCTCATGCAGCAACATTCTCTAAAATTTCAGTTAAGAGAAAATATAAAAGAAGTCAACCCCAGATGCACCAAACGCTTTAACCATTCAAATCTGCTCTGACCAAGTGAGCTCAATGATGAATCCCACTGATCATATGTCACCTGTTAGCACAAGTAACGCCACTCAAACACTATATAAGGGCAGGTTTTCTGCTGTAGAGAAACTGATGTAGGCCTACTGTTAAATAAACTTATATAAATATATAAGTATAAAAAGTAAAAGTACACATGCACAGAGGTTTTAATAAATGTAAAAAAAATCTAAATAATTGAAATAATCAAAAGAAAAAGCAGCACGTCCTCATACACACAATATATAAGAGAAGCTGGAACCATGAAATGTTTTTTGCATGAAAAATGACATCATGAAAGAAAAAATTGACAGTTAATTCTCTAAATTATCAACTAATTGTTTTAGGTGCACTTGTGTATTTTGATATCTTTGGTCTGTGTGAAAAAATCTTAATTTGTGAAGTAGTTATCTAATAATAAAGAGGAGTACAAAGTATAATAATTCCCTCTGAAGTGTAGTGAAGTAGAAGTGGAAAGTGGCATTAAATTAAAATACACAAGTAACATAAATTCCTCAGATGTGTACTTAAGTACAGCATTTGAGTAAATATACTTAGTTACATTACACCACTGGTCAGTGGACGGAAGCACAGTAACTGAAATTACAGTAACTGGGATTATTGCACCAAGTAGTATCTCATCAACCCTGAAATGTAATAATCCAGTCATTGTAATTACTCTGAACCTCAACTACACTGATTAAATGATATTCATCCATTGTTAAATCCTCCTCAAATATAAAACTTACTTTTCCTTGTGTTTGACAACAATTTGTGGAGTTTTTCTCTATCTTGACCACTCGTACAATTTTCTCTTACCTAAGAGAAAAGCAAAAATAAGAAAATTAGTGAATCCCAAAAATCAATGGGTACTAACAAAATAAGAACAAATCCAGGATATGAGCAAAAATAACAGAAAATGTTTTAGTATATTGTTTGACCCATTAAGTCCTACAACCCTTTTATATAATCAATTAATCTCATACAGATGAGTAAAACAGCATTAAACCGGCAATTTTTTATTTTTTTTTAAACTGCACACAATCAGCAGTCGTGCGAGTTAATAGTGCATTCAGCAGCGCTGCCACTTCATCACGTATAAAGCTCTGAGTGGGTGACATTCTGAAAAAATGAAGTTAAGTGTGATGCAGAGAGGATGAGGTTTCCACTGAAGTGGAGATGATTGCATAGCAGCGGTCAGCCCAGATAATATGAGGATGAGGTTGTGGGCACCGTCACGGACAACAGCTGAGACATTTGAACCTGACACTGTGAAACTTTCGCTGATCGGTCGTACCCTTGTGTGTGAAATTTTGTTTTCCCACACACTGAACTTGCAAAAAGGGTTACTGGTTCCAGTCTGTAAATAACTTCCCCTCATTAACAACCACCACTTGGACTGGAGTAAATTGGTGTTTTAGTCATTTTAAAGCCATGCTGTAAACAAACACTGTAGCAGACGCTCAGCAAATAAGTTAAATGGAACAAAAAAACCCCATAAAACTGCACTCATCTCTGCATCCAGAAGTGCCAATTCTTTCATGTTTTATAGTTTTAAAATACTTCAGCAATATCATATATAGCAGTGCCATGTGTTTGAGTGGAATGTTAACACATATGACAGACATACAAATAGAGTTCTTGCTTCAGTTCCGTTGGATACACACGCCATCCATCTCAGCTTTTCCCTGATCTCATTTCTATAAAGTGGAGCCTTCATATGGCAGCAAACCTGTTCTTAATAATGCAGTAATATCTGTTTTGCACAGTTGACATTTTTTCTGGGAGGCTAAATGTTGTGCCTGCTGCTGCAGCTGAATTTATAAACGGCTGAATTAGTAGCAGCTGACATGAATGCTGGAATAAATGGCCTGTTTGTTGACTTTAAGAACAGTTTAAAAGTGGTTGATGGAGTGGACTTATAGTTTAGTTTTCCAATTAGACAGCAATTCTTTCACAGCTGTATGCTGCACTCTGTGTTTGCAGGACAGAATGGAGATCAATTTGACCTTTAAAGGGATTGTTCCGTTTGGGTTTTTTTAAGTGGGGTTGTATGGCGTGCTGTCCATAGTTGGTGTAATACATATAGTAGATGTCAGCTGGTATGCTCCCAGTTTGGAGAAGCAGGCTGGAGTCCGACACAGAAACTAGGCAGTGTACTGCTGTGGAGGGGCCAGTTAGTTAGTGTTATTATGCCTCCAAGAAGATGACAGTCGTGGCTTGAGACATTTCCGTCCGTCCGTCCGTCCATCCCATTCCCGTAAATACGACATCTCGAGAACGCCATGGGGGAATTTCAAGTGCCACTTCATAGGCAACTGAACTTGCTTGAGTTTCTTGAGGACGTTTCACCTCTCTGCAGGCTTCTATAGACCGGCAGGCTTCAAACGCTGTGAGGGTGTGAAACCTTACAGGGTGGTTGAGGTCACATGTGAGCATGTGAGTTTCAGAGTTGTACAACTTGGAGCTGAAGCTCCGAAACTCAGAGCTGACATGTGACCTGAAAAAAGCCTTTCAGATAAGAGGTGAAAGGTCTCCAAGAAAGTCATGCAAGTCTATCTGCCCTATGATATCACGCTTAAAATTACCGCCATCTGGATGACTGAGCATGTTCACCAGCCTTGAAGGACTTTCTTTGACATAAACACCCACTTGGACTCAAGGACGAACTGCTTGGATTTTGGAGGTCATAGGTGAAAGGTCAATGTGACTTAGCATCCATCTCATTCTCGTGAAGGCAATATCTGAAGAAGGCCTTAAGGGAAACGGTGCTGATTGTAGAGATCTTCTGTGCTGCTGGGGGAAGCATCCATGTTTTCACAGATGTGGATGTAAACTGTAAGTGCAGCTTCCCTCGTGTGTGCGTGCCTCATACAACCACAAGATAGTTGTATTAGATTGTATATAAACTGGGATAGTTGTCCAAATCATAGTGAGCTGTTTATAAAATTTGGGAAGTCGTTTATATAGAATGTGAATGTATATGTAGGGTTAGGACTAAATAAGTGTGTACCTTTTCCTGCTCCTTCGCAAAAATATGATACGTTTAAGTGAAGTTTAAGTGGGTTGATAAGTTCTTTATTGAGATTGATGTTTAGGTTTTGTTTTTGTTTGTTCCACTTGGCCATTAGGCTTGTTTGCTTTTGATTGTTTTGTTTTGCTTAATAATAATAACAATAGTAATAATAATAATAAACTTTATTTGTATAGCACCTTTCATACAAGTGATGCAGGCCAACGTTCTTATAACAAAGAAATGACTTGCACGAGTGCTTCACATGAAGAGACATAGAAGACATAAAAACATAATAAAACCCACAAGTAAAAATAAAATAAGATCACAACAGAATAGATAGAATGCATTTTCGCATGGATAAAACCCACTTGATATTACTAGTAAAAGTAAGATAGAGCTAAAAGGGGGTATAAAATGCATAAAATTAAGGAAAATATGAGATTTTAAGGAGGTGCAGCTGTGCGATTGGAGAAGCAAAATGCAAAGCCGTGAGGTCAGAGCGAGTTAAATGCTAAACTGATGCGTTTTTAGTTTTAAAAAATTTTTTTTTTAAAAAATAGCAAATATTTACAGGCAGTGTGTTCCAGAGATTTGGGGAATATCTGTCTACTTTGTTTTTTTTTTTTATTTTTTTTTACAAGTTTGAAATTAATATTCATTCATAAGTCCTGTGACTCAGATGAACCTGAACCAGCTGTTTTAAGATGCCAAAACTGTCACACAATAACCCAAACTAACTACCTGTTTGAGGCTTTTTTAAATCATTGTCTCACATTATGGTAAAGCAGGGAAAATGTTATATTTATAGCGGAAATTCAAGCTGATGTAGATTTAGCTATCAGCAGCACTACATTACTTAGCTGTCATGTCGGACTTCAGCCTGCTTCTCCAAACTGCAGGTGTGCATCTTCTGCATTTGAATAAATACCTCATACAACCTCACTATGAAAAATCAAAACTCCCTTTAACCCCATGCTGTTGACCACAGCGCAGCTCCATTTTACGCTCCCAGCTCGCGGTAAAAGCTGTCTGAGCAGCCAAACGAGTCTGAGACAGAATGAACTCTGTGTCACTCATTCAGCATCACATTACATCGCAGCACATCTGCTGGGAACATGACTCAACCCCTAACTCACGCTAACTGAGAGGAAAAAGCCCCGCCGAGGCCCCAAGCTCAATTTGCTGCGAGAAAAAGGAGCGGGGGAAAGTGGAAGGAAAGCGAGACAGACAGACAGACTAGAGACGCTGCGATAGATGTGAGTTACGTAACCCTATGAATTAGATATGATGACCATGAGAGAACGCTGGTGTTTAGAAAGGGATTAAAGCTCCTTGCTGCCCTCCGCAGGACCTTAGGCTGAGAATCTAGAATCTAAGAGGTGTGTGTGTGTGTGTGTGTGTGTGTGTGTGTGTGTGTGTGTGTGTGTGTGTGTGTGTGTGTGTGTGTGTGTGTGTGAGTGAGTGAGTGAGTGAGTGAGTGAGTGAGTGAGAGAGAGAGTGTGTGAGTGAGAGAGAGAGCGTGCGTGCGTATGTGCGCGCACGGGGAAGAGGCGAGGGAGACAATGTGAGGCGAGGAGACTGAGATATATTGGAGGAGCGGGGGAAAAGGAAAGCCGTGACCGAGGGTCTCAGTGCTGAGGCGCATTTGTTTGTGTTGCTGCAGGTCATAATGAGTTTTGAATTGCAACAAATGTGAATGTTTTTCGGGTGAATAATTAATGTGGTCATTCTCCGTGTCTCTGCAGGCAAGCGTGGGACCTGGCCGTGGACATCTGTCTCTCTCAGCTGCCTACCATCATCGAGGAGGGCACCGCCTTCAGAGTAAGTGTGTGTGTGTGCGTGTGTGTGTGTGTGTGTGAGAGAGAGAGAGAGAGAGAGAGAGAGAGAGAGAGCAGGCCAGCCATCAGGAATTTTGAGCCAGGGGGACACATTTTTAAAAGCAGAGGATGTCACGTGTGTCCTGGGCCGGAAAAATGTCCTTTAATGAATCAGTAGAGGAAAGTAAATCAAACACTGGCCGAGGATATTATTTTAAGGTAAAATGAGACCAAATCATGGGTAAATAAAGTGAATCATTTCATCAAATATTGGTCAAATTGTGTGCAGAACTAAAACAGTCAGTACGTTTACATGATGTTAGAAAAAGTGCAATTATTGTTGTTAGTCCCACTTAAAACTGGATTTAAATAATACATGTAAACTCATACATGGGACTCACACCCAGATAATTCGATTTGAAGCCGAGCTATTTCGTCATATAAACACCTCAGTTGGACTTTTAACTGGACCAGGCGTTTTGTGCGTGCTCTTTGTTGCTGCTCCGTCCTCCCTCTGTCCACACCTGGACATCACTTAGCAACTGTGCCTGTGTTGTGGGACTGTTCTTTATTTATCAGAGGAGGGGGGTGGTTGGGGTGTGACTTTTTTAATACATATATGTGTGTGTGTGTGTGTGTGTGTGTGTGTGTGTGTTTCTCTGTGTGTGTGTGTATATATATCTTTTTTATTTAGTGATGCAGTGCATTTGAGAACAAGTGAGGACATGACGAAAACAACATTATGTGGGAGACATGACATTATGTGTATACACTTAGCACGGCAAAGACAGGACAAGACAGAAACAAGCATCAACCTCGGGCATACTGTCACATGATGTTGAGGGTGTTAAAAGGCTGTGTGTGTGTGTCTGTGTCTGTGTCTGTGTCTGTGAATGGTAAATGGTTTGGAAAATAACTGGGTGGGGGAAGTGTAAAGCCTAAGGAGAGAAATGTATAGGGGAAATAAGCTAAGTAGAAAAATAAGTGATTAGATAAATGAATAAATGGATGAACAAAAAGGTTGGCGAGAACAGAGGTAAGAGAAAGAGAAAAAGAAAAAAAACTTTAAAAAACAACCACTTTTCTCCTTGTTTCCACCCCCAACCTTATTACAAATAAATATATAATACTACCATTTTAAAGTTGTATGTCCCTCACCTAAGCCGAAATTAAAAACACAAGTCTCTCCTCAGTGCTTACATTCTTTTTAAATGCCTGGCCCATTTTGCAGCACCCCTTCCCCACTCATAAAAAACGAACAGTCCCAATCTGTAAGCACAGAGGGAGGCCAGCACAGTGACCAGGAGCGCGTGCATCTACAGTCTGACTGAGGTCTTTACATGATGGAATAGCTCAACTTCTAGTCGCATTATCTGGGTGTGTTAGTCCAATTTAAGTCTGACTAACATGTTTCCATGTAATTTTAAAGTCCAGTTATAGTGGGACTAACACAATAATACCACTTCTTTCTAACATCATGTGACCGTACTGAATGATACATCAGTAAATACATTGTTATACTTGGTCCCATGCAGTGGTTAATCATAGACCCTTAGGCCAGGGTCATCTGTACCCTTAGCTGCCCCCCCTTGACGGTGGGCCTGTATGTGGGACATTTTCAGCTTCACTTATAGGTGTAAAGATGCTCTGTTACTGGTTACTGGTCACCTCGCAGTGATGTATGGCTCTTATCTCCGATCAGTCCACCACTGATGCTTAAACATCAACTGTTCTTGTTTGTACCGCAACTTCTGCTCCATGAGAATCTACAGCAGCTCTATTAATCTCCCAAATACACACTCACACACACACAGTCCCAGTGGAGAACACAATAAAACGTCAGGTCCAATAATTCAAGTGTGAATGTCAAATAAAAGCATTTCTGAAAGCACTGGCCCTGCACTTGGAGACAGTTTGTTGTTATATTTCCTGGCATGGCGGGGGATTGTAATGGAGATGCTGAGAGTAATGGAAACACACTGCAAGAAGCTTATTAAGCCGATGATGACTTCACATATCTGGGTCAAGACATTTTTGAGCAGACACCAACTGCTGGACAGAGCAGAGATCAGCAACATGTGCTCTGTGATGCAAACTAATCCAAAAACTCTCAAAGTGAGACCAGAGCAGCTTTTATCAGAGACTCTCCTCCACCTGGCCCCTCGGTGTTGGGCATCTTCTCCATCGCTCCCCAAGGAGCAGTTTTCCATTCTCGATCCTCCTCTCCTCTCTCCTGCACTTCGGCCGAAAAACACTTACCAGCACCGTAATTGAGCCTCTGAGGACTACTAAAGGAAATCTTCCCTCTCGGTCTCGCTCCCGCTTTCAGGAGCCTTTAATCCGTCTTTGATGTGCCTCATTTTCTTGGTCTGTGTCACAACTGAATTTAGAGCTGTAGAAAAAATATAGTGCATAGTAGATTTTTTATATTATGTTTATTTTATAGATTTTTTTATTCTCCCTCTGTTATTGCTTTCGGAGCTCACGGTCCTCACCATCAGCAGAAAAAACCACTCAGTCCGTTTCCTTTCACCCTTTAGATCAGAAAATATGTCGTTGTATCTATTATCAAGTAGATAGCAAAATCCCGTTTTTGTCCCCGTCACGTTAGTTTTAAGATTTTCCTCCCAAAATGTTCTCTGACTGTCCAGCAAAGCCATCGTCATTCTCTGATTTGTTGTCAACTATGATCGTGTACCAAGAGCAAAAGGCCTCATTCACCAACTGTCCTTAAAGCCTCTCTAAACTTGGCTTATATCAAAGCTGAGCGTCTCATTAAGTATCTACAAAAAATTTGATTGAAAATAAATGTTCCCAACTATTAAAGTTAAAAAGTTAAAAACAGCTCATTTTGAGAAGAACAGCATATCTGCAGACTGTGTGGACGTTTTGATTGACACCTCCTTGGATCCCACCTTTGTCAACTGTCTCTCGTCGACAAGGTGACAGCCATTGAGCAAAGCAGAGTCGGCGTGGTACAGCTCTATCTGTTCTTTGTTTTTGGCAATGTTTTTTTTTTTTTTTTTTTAACGTTACTTTTTTATTTTACAGCATACGTTGCAAGCCCTTCTCTGGGTACAGCATTCACTGAGTGAGCCGTACATGCATCATATTTTGTGTTGTTTCATATGCAGTACTGATGTTATTAAATGTGGCAGCTCACTTTCTGCAAAAGTTAGGGTGTTTTTTTAATATGTAGCCCAGGGCTCCTCCCTCTTTAGAGTTTTTTGGCCATTCTTGACATAATTCTTTTGACTTTTCTTTTCACAGCCCTGTAGCCCCCTGCCTTGTCATAGCATGCTTAGAGCATGTTGTTTATCTGTGCTTATTAGGATCAACTGGCACATGCTTTTATTTAACACAAGGATTCATCATTATAAGAACATAGGTGTAAGCAATTCTATAGTTTAACCCTTTGAAACCTGAGCAAATTGCGCCGATTTCTTAAAAAAAAAAATGTTTACAAGAAATGGGCCAAAGAATTAGCAAAACAATTGTTACAAGAAAATTACCTGACAAAAAGTACACACAAAAGAAGTAAAAGGTTAAAGACAAACAAACAAAAAGGAAAAAAAAGGAAATGATTTCAAGATTTATTTTTCTTTTTTTCTGCAACATAATAGAAAAGTATATATATACATTTCTGGACATTTTCCACTTGTTTTTTTGATAATACATAATAATCCCCTCAACTAATTTTCAGATCATTTCCTTTTCACTTTTTAGTTTTTTGTGTTTTTTTTGCAGTTCAAATTGCCAAATTGCTCATCATTTTTTTAAATAAATCAAACCGGTTTTCTAAGATGTCAGGGGTTTAAAATCTAATAAAAGGCATCTGAATGCTGCACAAAAAACCTGATGCTGATCCAGATGTTAACGGCTTAAAAACACATTGTGAATCTGATGTAGATTTTTCATAGGACCTTTCTCAAGAAGAAATTCAAGAAAAAAAAATTGGGAAGATTTGGGTGAATGAGGCCTAATAAGCTTAGGAAGCAGCAGCATGTTGTGATGATTGTGCTATTTTTGCCCTGGGTGTTGTCTTTCAGGCTGTCTGATTCACTTTAGTGGTGGAGTTTCGTGGGTCTGTATGCAGCCTGAGAAAAGACATTACTCTGGGCTGAAATAATCACCTTCACCTTCTCTGCATTATTTTAGTTTAAAAAAAAAACAAGTTCCTTGAAGAAGGCTTTACAAGCTATTAAAAGCTATTTCTAAATTAAATTAACAAAAGTCATAAATAGCTCTTTTTGCCTGCTGTAGGCAGTCATGTTAGTTAGAAAATGGTTTTGTACCTGATTGCAGATTACACCTTACTAAAACTCAGTCATTTAAATTGGCCGATATATCTATTACTTTTCTGATGCTTATCCAGTTCAGATTATGTGAACTAAATGTATTATATCATAAGAATGTGATGCAATATCTGGGATATTATAATAATAACTAGTTTTCCATCATGCATTCATACCTTGAGGGGTATCAGATTTCTTTCTATGTGTTCTATTAAAATTGAGTATTGATCAAATCAGTAAAGCACACAGTTTATTTTCAGTAAAGATTCCATTATAACTTTATATATCATAAACTGAAAGTAGGCTTAGTGAAACATTACAGAGTCAGAATGATATCTACTATTTTAGGCCTTGTAAATACAGGAACTCAGTCTCTAATCTCGGCCTATAACACCCACACAGCGCTTTTTTTTCTCATCTGTTGGTGAGTGTGTGTACCGAGTTATTAAGCTTTGATTATGCACAAATTAATTTGGCCATCCAGCCGCGAAGTGTTGATATTTCCCTTCTCTACATCCATCAGCAGTCTGCACCACGCTGTCGTAATTCCCGCTGCAATATTAACACTCGGCGTGATCAAAAACTCTGCGGCCAGCAACCAATCAATCAGGCAAAGTGCCATGGCAGCAGAGAGAGAGAGAGAGAGAGGGAGAAGGTGATCATGATAGATCAGGATTTATGTTGTTACTGCAGTGCAGTGTCACTTCTTAGTTCATTGTGTCAGGGCGCTATCAAATGATAAGCTAGTCACTGCAGACTGGATCGTTACTCTGTGTGTGTGTGTGTGTGTGTGTGTGTGTGTGTGTGTGTGTGTGTGTGTGTGTGTGTGTGTGTGTGTGTGTGTGTGTGTGTGTGTGTGTGTGTGTACGTGCGTGTCTGTGTGTGAATGAAAGAAAGAAAGAGACAGTAATTTCTTATAAATCATTCTAAACATTGTGTGTGTTTTTTGTCCACAGCACAGTCCTTTCTTTGCGGAGCAGCTGACGGCGTTCCAGGTGTGGCTGACGATGGGCGTGGAGAACAGAAACCCTCCTGAGCAGCTCCCAATTGTTCTGCAGGTACAAGTGCACACACATACACACACACACACACACACACACACACACACACACACACACACACACACCTCTTGCCTCTTTCTATCTTTTGATAATCTCTTTTTCAATCATAGTTTGCTTCATTGACATGTAAATACATTTGGGTTTACCAAAGCGTATAAAGAAAAAAAGTGAAAAAAATCAATGCCTTTATTGGTCCCCAGTGGGCAAATTGCAGAAAAAAAATAAGAGCATCAAAGAAAAGCAGCAGTCATCATTTTGATAGAGAGGGATCTTTAAAAAAAGAATTATGAACAGTGAACATTAGAGAAAATCATTGAAATTGTTGTCTGATAAAGTTTTATGTTCATAAAATGTTTGTATCAAATTACACATATTACATACAGCATTAAAGGAATACTTCACTTACAAAATGATCATTCATATTACTCACCCTGTTTTTTTTGCATTCATAAAGAAAACTTCTTACTTCTTCTTATGTAATGAATAAGAATCCAAAAACAGTTAACATTGTTTATAAATTTAAGTGATTGGAGACCATGTTCAACCACAGCAAAACCCTACAGCTGGTGCAGTATAATCCAGGACCCATGTATCCAGTTGGATGCTGGGAACTTCCAAAACACATTCCATTACATCGCCATCAGCCCTCTCCAACACAGACAGAACTCTCTCTTTGAGTCCCGCTCAGAATGGGTTCAAGTCATGTCATCTAAAATTATCATGGCATAATGACAAAAACCTGGCATTTAAAGGGTTGACATTCTTAAAATTAATGAATATTTGATATTTATGACTAGGACTGATGTTGGTTAAAAAAAGAAATTAACTCATTGTAAGCAGAAAATCATATTTATGTATGATATTTTTTATAGCCTGAATCTTGAAAGTGCATTTTGTTTGCAGAGCGGTGAGCATTTCACACTGCACAAAAGATAATAATGTGCGATTATCAATGTTATTGCTAATCACTGACATATCCCAGGCTGTGATAATAATAAAAAAATCTACTTAGTGTGACGTGCATTAAAAATAATTTCTTTTTGTGTTTTTTTTTTTTTTCCATCTATGAATCATGGTGGCATCATAATAAAAACCTGGCATTTAAAGGATTGAAATTCTAAACAAACTTTTGACATATGATCCAGACTGATGTTGGTTAGATTTAACTCAATGAAAGTAGAAAATCATATTAATATATAGCATCTTTTAAAGCTTTATTGTGAAAAGCACATTTTGTGCGTGGAGTAATATGATTGTGTGTATTATTAAAGCGGGCCCTAAGGATTAAAAAAAATATTGTTCCCATCAGTCACTTGGACACAAAAACACAGGAAAATAGTATCCAGGTTGAAAAATACCACAGTTACCCTTTTAACATACAGCACGTGCACCGTTTTTTAATAGTAGGGATGAAGCCATGCTGCTGAATTTAAAATGCGTGTGATTGTCAGTGTGTGCATATTTTTCTCCGTTCCTTATTTGCGTAACACCTTGACTGCAATCTCCTTTAGTGCGATGAGTAAGCACTGTGCATCATCACGCTGTGTGTAAGAGCTGTGAGACACGCCGTCATGCTATTCGATGATGCACATGCACGCCTAAATCACATCACTGACGTCTCTTGCCAAATGTGTGTGAACACGCTGCTGTTACCGTAACATCATAATTTCAGAGACGTGGTAATCCCTCTGCAAAATCTGTTAATCCTTCCTGGATGAAATGACTGTTGTCAAGACAACGGTGCACCGTATCTCTCATCCCTGAGCTCTGTTGTCCTCCCCGCACTCATTTCATTAAAGAGCATTATTGATGGAGCACTCTCTGTTGCCCATTTCTTGTCGCTCATTGCATCTTTCAAATTGGAGCCAGATTATATTTTGGCATTGATTCGTAAATCCTCCAAGAATACGCCAGTCTTTTAAACTTCATTCTTATGCAACCGTGTGCTTAAAAGGGTATAAAACCTGTTTATGTGTCCATCCATTACATCAGAGAGCATGAAGGAGCCTTGAGATTACTCTGCCCTCACGGTGGAGAGCTGCATAATGTTGCGTAATCTTAAAGGCTATTGCTGCTTTACTTCCTCGCTCTCTTTAAAGTCCACATCAACAGCACACACACACACATGCCTTCACACAGCATCCAGCGCTCTCCAATCAGTCTGCCTTTTCCTCGGCTTTTAACGGGTCCCGACAGAACTGCTGTATGGACGGGCTGCAGCTCGCAGCGCGCTGAGTCAGCATGAAATTACCATTCAACACGGACAGCAGCACACCACTACTACGCTGTGATATAATACTACACCACAACTGTACAGCCCTGCGGGATGCTGCTGCTGGTGGTGGTGGGAGGATGAGAGGGAGGGAGGGGAGAAACATCCGACTCCTGTAACTCAACAGCTCACAGTGAGCGTTTTAGCCAGATTTCGCCCCAATTAAAGCATCCCGAACAAATTTAACACCACCAAAGGGAACACTGCAGTCGCTGCTCTAGTCACAGACTTTGTTGCAGAGTTGTAATGAAGAAAACTGGCCCGCAAAGCTCAATTTGCAGGGAGAGTTTAACGGTGCATATCTCACTTTTCTGCTAACAGATGTAAAGTGGCGACCTGAGGAGAGTGTCTTGGAAAAAAAAAAGGGGGGGATGAAGATGAATAAAGGGAGAGAGAAGGGAGCGGGGAGAGGTAATAGTACAGAAAGTGTTGCTGTAATGGTGATATTCCAAGCTAATGGGAGACTGTTGGCAGGTGATGTGTGTTTTTAATCAAGAAGCTCTTGCAGCACTGAGTTTGCTGGTGCATAATGAAGAATAAAGCCCTTTTTAAACATTGAATCTGCATAATCGTTGGCTTCATCCACATGTTTATCTGAAAGGAATGACATTTCAGCGTTCAAACAAAGAGTTCACTTACATATATGATTGCTTGATGATGTGAGCGAGCAGCTACTGACAGAACGCTTGATTTCAGACCTGTGGAAAGAATATCGAAGTGTGAATACTGCTCTCCAGAGACATTTAGTCGTGCAGAACATGAGGCAGTGAGTAAAGAAACAAAACAGCTTTATGCATTATTTGTATCAGCATATTCCACCATTACATTGGATGAAATGTGGTTCTCTGTATTCCATATTCACTCTTTACAATTCACTTTTTGTCTTTTAGTTATTTAAAATCTGTAATCCAGTTCCCAAAGCCATCAGTATTGACTACTACTGTTTTTCTACATACTGAATTATAATTTTAATGCTGAATTAACACAAACAGATGACGTCACTGCCTTTAAAGAAAAGCTCCATCCCCAAAATTACTATTTATACATTAATTACTTTCGCTTTGTTACATTGAATTCATGCGGAAAAGGTTGTTTATCTCACATACTTCAATCATGAACGAAGAATCCAAAAACAGCAAACACTGTGGATGAACCAATGTCATTGGGTCTGCATTTAGGAAGAGCAAAACTATGTCAAACATTTCTGTTTACAAACTGTGACACGACTCATGCAGTATAATCTAAGTCTTTCTTTCCATTGAACGAAAACAAAAAACAAAAAATGCTAACATTCGCTAACATGTTGGTTTTTAATATAATGGGAAAGGTTACAATTGGCAGTCACACCCAGGTCAAATGATTCTGCGGCAGGTATTTATCGGCATTGATGGGAACACAACACCTGGGTGAACACACTAATTTTGGCCCCTTAACCGGTGAGAGACAGTGACGTGCTGACACAAATTACCGTCTGTCTCCACTTAAGCAGCGCTCAAACATGGATCAAAATTAGTCTGCACCAAGTTTAAAAGAGAGACTGAATAAGTCAGAGATACATAAAGTCAACTAACCACCGTAAAGTTTTCACAGTCCTCTGTCCATGCTCCTTTATGTTGTTTGTTTACCCGTTCTCCGGCCTGTCCTTTATGTTGAATGCAACACACACGCTCACACACTCTCACACAAACACACGCACACATGCACACATACAGAAAGACAAACGTATCTGTTACAGAGCACTGTACACAGCTCTGCTCTACTTGCAATGGAAAAGGAGTCTGATCACCTATTTTTAGCAGGTTCATCCATGTTTGAAACAACCTGCATGCACATGCTAATTTTGGTGGAGAAGGGGTGTAGTAATTCTACCCATAATGTTGTCAAACTCAAAATCACAGTCTGTCAGTGGCAAAAACAAACACTTTTAGTGGAAGTAAATTGATTGTGCCAAATGCCCCAAGTGTTTATATTGCAGCCTGTTTAGGGAGTGCTGCCACACTCTACACTAGATCTCACCAATCTCAAAAACTTTGTTCCCATAAGTCACTTAGACACAAAAATATAGTAAAATGGCATTGAGGTTGAACAATAATACCGTTACCCTTTAACCCTTCAAACTCATAGCAACACCACTTTTCTTTTTCTGCTTTAAGACACCTTTTACAGGTATTGAAACCTTTAACACCTGAGCAAATTGGTGTGATTACTATGAAAAACATTGAGAAAAAAAACAATGAGCAACTTGTCAAGAAATGCTCATCAAATTGCAGGACATCTGTAGATTTAGAAAATTATTTTATAAAAGCTACTGAGAAATTTCTTGGGAAAAAAGATAAAAACTAGAGAAAACAATATTTAAAGTTAAAGAATTATTAGAATAATTGGGTCATTTCTTCTTTCTCTCCCTTTTTGCCTTTTTGAAAGAAGCCAAGCCATTTTGCTCAGGTATCAAAGGGTTAATGTGCAGTTTTTATCGTGTTTAAAAATCTGCTTGTGTTTGTGACTGTGCACAAAATACTTAACGACCTGCGTCAAATCAGTTTGAAAAAATGGAATGGAGAGAAAGGGATTTTTTAAGCTTGCAGCAGGAGAGGTGTAAGATTCTATTCTTGCTGGCTTGCTAGTTCTTATAGAGCTCACACCTACGTAAAACACACACACACACACACACACACACACAGTTGTCCATGTTCCCACGCTCTTCCTTGGAGCTGGAGGTAACCCTGGGCCGGTGTTCCCCCGGCCTCCTTCTGTTCATGTGGTCACGCTCAGCAGGATAAAGTCACGGAAGATGCTATTAATACAAAACGTGTCGGTGGATATGTGTGCTTGTGTGTGTACCTGGGTTTCTCCATATGCTTGTTCCCACACTCACTGTTGGACAATCACATAGGGCGTGGACCGGTGTCCAGCCCTCACACCGACTCTCTGCTGCACTGAATTTAGTGCTGCGTCAACTACATATGTATACATTTTTAGCACATACCATATGCCTCCTTAAAATAGTTTTCCGTGGCACAAACTTTCTGCATCGTGATCCCGTTTGGCGTCACTGTCATGCATGTAAACCAAAATGCACACACACTCTCGGGTGTCATCCTAAACCTGTATCTTCTCAAGAAGCCAAGGGAAATGGCAGCCAAGAGGACGCACCCAGTCACCCACACATATATCCCCACAATGCTAACACACACATACACACACACACACACACACGCACAAAGTAAACAAGAGCAACCTGGTGCCAGTAGTGGTGGGAGAGCCACCTGTTTCACTCCACCTCCTCACCCTTTCTGCCGTTTCTCCTGCTGTCCTTCCTCCCTCTCCGCCTCCTTCTCTTCCTCAGTTAATCTCTGTCTTCCTCTTGGTTTTGGAGGCAGCACAGTTGACCTCTGACCTCTGCTCTGTTTTAGGTCCTCCTCAGTCAGGTGCATCGGCTACGAGCACTAGACCTGCTGGGACGGTTTCTGGATCTGGGTCCCTGGGCCGTCAGTCTGGTACGTTTACAGCCTGAAAGATCACATGCATACCCCTAAAACTTTTTATTAAAACACTATAGATATTAAAGGTCCAGTTTGTAGGATTTAGTGGCATCTAGTGGTGAAGTTGGAGATTGCAAACAACTGAAACTTCCTCCGTGGGCCAAGTGTGTGAGAGAACTTCCGTGGCCAAAGGGAAAATGCAAATGGCCCTTTCTAGAACCAAGAGGCAGCTTTCCATTAACCCTCAAATTGTGCAAACTGAAGTTGCAACTATAAATACGCCATTTACTATTGATTAAGCCTTTTAAACTCGAGCAGATTGGTATAGTATTCTTTCATAAACACTGGTAGAGGGCAATGAGAAACTTAACAAAAAATGGCCCAAAAATTTGCTCGAATTTAGTAAAAAAAAAAAAAAAAAAAGTTAAATCAGAAAATCACCTTAAAATAACCCCCAAAAAAGTTTAAAGACAAAAACCACAACAAAAATAAAAATAAAAAGTGCTTATAAAAAAATATTTATTTTATATATTTTACTTTTTTCTGTAACATAAGTTTAAAATTATGATAAATACAGCATTTTCCCTTTTTTGATAATTTTCTAATGATTTTCGGTAATTGTCACCTTTTACTAATCTCTTGCAGTTTGTGGCACATTTCTTGCCCATTGACTTTTATTAACCAGAGGGTTAAATAATTCAGGCCTAGTGATATACACTTTTTTACATTAATCAAAGGCTGCACAGTAATGCTGTATTCTATATAGTTTACTTAAATTGACATAATCACTGGGACAGTTGCCTTCCTTAATGCCTTGTGCCATCACTCACACTCCGAGTTGATACAGTCGCATACTGAATGTTCCAAAAGACCCACTCATCTTATTGACAGACTGAACTAACAGACATCTGGACTGAAGTCAAAATCATGATTCTCATCCCAGCTCCTCCTCACCTTAACTCCCCTCCTCTGTACATGTTGACATTTCAGACCACAGGTGTGTCTTTATGGTCAAACTTGGATAAACACATTCAGCAGTGGTGCCCGGACCATAACTGCAACATCACTACTGCTCTATAAACACCAGTGCTCTGTGTGTGTGTTTGTGTATGTGTTTCAGGCGCTGTCAGTGGGAATCTTCCCATATGTATTAAAGCTGCTCCAGAGCTCAGCCAGAGAGCTGCGGCCTCTGCTGGTCTTCATCTGGGCTAAAATCCTCGCTGTTGACAGTGTAAGTTATGTAAAACACTCCCAAATATTAACATCATACTGCATCATCTTTTCTAAACTCTTACTGTATTAAAGTTTTTGTTTCATCAGCTTTTTTTCTTTCTTTTTTTTTCACATCACAGGCTATTTGTAGTTATTAAATCTGTCTGCTGCACATGACGACTAATACAAGGAGGGAAAGACAGAAATTAAAAAGATGGGAGGAATGTTTCAGATTCAGATGTCTTCTGTGTAAAGGCATGAACAATGATGTCATGGGCTTAAATACTCTATATGGCCAAAGGTCTGTGGACACCATGATAAATTATTTTAGTTCAGGTGTTTTTAGCCACACCAGTTGCTAAACGTGCATGAAATCCTGCCATCTTCAAAGACTATTTATTTTTAGACTGGGTTGATAAGAGCTTAGTGACTTTAAAAGTGGCACAGTCTTAGCATCAGTCAGTTTGAGAAAACTCTACCCTATTAGATCTGCCTCAGTCAACTGTAAGTGCTATTATTGTGAGTTGGAAGAGTCTCGGAGCAACAACAGCTCAGCCTCAAAGTGGTAGACCACACGTAAAAATCGCTTGTCATCTGCTGCATCACTCACAACAGAGTTTTAAACTGTCACTGGAAGCAAAGTCAACACTAAGACTGTGCCTCTGGAGCTTCATGAAATGGGTTTCTGTGGCCAGGCAGCTGCATGAAAGTCTCATATCAGCATTTGCAATGCCAAGCATCAGCTGAAGTAGTGGCAAGCACACCACAACTGGACTCTGGAGCCCTGGAAACATGGTCTTTGGAGTAATGAATCATGCGTTACTATGTGGCAGTTGTTGTGCCTATTGTCAAGTAATGGATCTGAGGCTTTTTTCTGGGTTTAAGCTAGGCCTTTTAGTTCAAGTGAAGGGTCTTCTTAATGTCACAGGATACAGATATTTAAGTCAAATGGGCACCTCCAACTTTATGGCAAGAGTTTGGGGAAAGCCTTTGGTCCTGCAGCATGACTGTGCCCCTGTGCACAAGGCGAGGTCCAACAAGACAACGTTAAATTAGTTTGTTTGGAGGAACTTGATTAGTCTGCACAGAAGCCTGGCCTCAACGCTATAACACCAATTGTGAGCCCAGCCTTCTCCTACAACATAATTGCCTCACCTTATGAATGCTTTTTGTGTTGAATGGGTACAAATTTCCAAAAACACACTCTAAAAGTCTTGTGGAAAGCCTTCAAAGAAGAGTGGCCATCTAAATATACACAAAGGCAGGTCTGACTCTGTATTAATCCCCATAGTTTAAGAATGGGATGTCCAACAAGCTTAAAAACCTAGTGTACTTCATTAAAACAATATAATTAAGGTCATTCTATGTTGATTCCTGGTCGATTGGTTACTTGGCTGGCTGGCTGGCTTATTGGTTGGTTGGTTGGTTGGTTGGTTGGCTGACTTACTGGTTGGCTTGTTGGTTGGTTGTTTGGCTAGCTGGTTGGTTGGTTGACTGGCTTATTGGTTGGTTAGCTGGCTGGCCAGCTTGTTGGCTGGTTGGCTGGCTTACTGGCTGGCTTGTTGGTTGGTTGGTTTGATTGGTCAGCTAGCTGGCCATCTGGTTGGTTGGTAGGGCAGTTGTTTGGTTGGTCAGTTGGTTGGGGGATTTGATTCAAAATCCGGTCTGAAATTTGTAAATCTGCTACACTTTTAAAAGTGTTCTTTTTCCATAATGAAATGTCATTCCATTTTTGCAAAACACTGTCAGTCTAACATTTTTTAAAGGAAAAAATTGATGGTGTTCTCCCACACACTTTTTTGCTAATGTTTCACTCAAACAGTAACTGTGATGTTGATCAGTAAGCTCAACTGCAAGTTATGTTTCATATTGCAGCAGGCAATAAATAAATAATAAATACACTTGTTTTATTGTGCAGTTTAGTGTGTAAAAAGTATGCATTTACCCTTCTCTCTCGTATCTCTGTCTCTGCAGTCATGTCAAGCTGACTTGGTGAAAGACAATGGACACAAGTACTTCCTGTCGGTGTTGGCCGACAGTTACATGCCAGTGAGTATCCAACAATCCCTTTTAGAAAGAAAGTGACTCATGTTAGATTTTCTGTAAATATAATATAAAGGGATATATCTCTTCTTTTTTGTGATTTTGACGCTTAGTTCCTTTCTTTCTAACAGGCTGAGCATCGAACCATGGCTGTTTTCATATTGGCTGTTATCGTCAACAGCTACAACACGGGACAGGTGTGTGTGGGAGCATGTTTGGATATGTGTGTATTTCTGCACCGTTGTCCATTTGCTTGCTCGAGGCCCAAAGGCAGAAGGAATCATTCATTTACTTCCCTCACCAGAACCTCTGCAGGTTCTTTTGGGGCCGGCCGTCATTTTGAGAGATGACTCTATCGCCCATTGTGTATTTCTGGGAGATATTGGTTATGTGACAGTTTTGTCACCAACAGTCACCTTTATAATTTCCGTCTCCGTCCCAACCACCACCATAGTGACACTTTATCACCGCAAGTGTCACTTTGGCCTGTTCCCTGCCCCCCGGTATTCAGTCCCAGAAGCCTTTTGTGCCTGATGCTGATCAAACATCTAAGGTTGGGATGTTGGGATGATGTAGCTTGTCATTTCATGGAGTACACACACACACACACACACACAATTGCTTACACACAGAAATATTCCACCAACACTCCCTTCTGCGTCCTCCCCCCTGCTCTCTGCAGTGATTTTTCTGTCTTGTTGTGAATGCTATTTGACATATTTTTTCTTCATTACTTTACAGTACTTCTCTCTCTGAACATTATATAAATGTGACAAATCAGAAAAGCTATATGTGCTCTGAGGCTCAGAAACAGCCATTCTTCTTACATTGCATGCTACCTAAATGCTCCTACCTCTCTCACAGGCCTGTAAATAATAGATGTTCCCCAACATTACAGAGAGACTCTCTGCCTGCTCCACATCTCCATTATTTATCCCTCTTACTTTCAACAACAGCGCTCATTACTGCAGTATCGCTGTTGTGAACATGTCAGCGAGTACTGGTGTCTTAATATTCCAGCTCTCAGGGTTCAGCTGGAAGGCTCGATCAGAGCTGGGGGAGCAACGCGGCTGAGGCACATGAAAAAAGTAGATGGCATCATGTCGCTGTTGGTGAAAGATTTGTTGTGACGCCTCAATCTGCAGGAGACAAAGAAGGATTCTAGGCACACTAAATGGGTCCTCGTTGTGGTGCATCTGGGTATAAGGTGTGGCAGTAAAGGATTTTATGTTCCCAGGGAACATCAGAGTTCTGATGCATCTCTTGTTGTGACACAGAAATGACACATTTACAGTAACTTCTTAGTTTCAACAAATGGCTTTATTTCAACTAATGCAGAAGAAACCTGACCAACAAGTCTGGATTTCTGATTTTCAGTTTTTAAGTATATATTTTTTTATATTTCAGTCATTCTGGTCCTTGTTCTCTGATCTGCCCCATCTTGTTTGCTGCTTGCTGGTAATGCAAACTCAACACTTCCTCTATTATAGCCCCTTTCCCACTGCACAAAAACAAGCTTACACCTGCCAACATCTGGCTTTTTAATGTAATGGGAACAGTTACGATAGGCATTCACACCCACAACAAGTAACTCTGCAGTAGTCTCGGGTAGTTATCGGCTCTTGCTCTGATTGGAATTGATGGAAACACAACACCTGAGTGTATGCGCTAATTTTAGCCCATTAACTGGCGAGGTGCAAAGACACGCTGTCACAAAATACCTTGTGTCTCCACCCAAAAGCACTCGCACATCGTTCCAAATTATTTCGCACCAAAAGACAGACTGACTTAATACCAAATATAAAAGAGAAGTAACTACCGTAACATTTTCACTGGCCTACATGCTTTCTTCTACTGGTCTCCTTCTTTCATATGATACCAGAAGCATCACTCTTGCTTTGGAAGAGGTAAGAAGGCTGCCAGGAATAGGCAGGGATCATGTTATCTGAGCCACTGCAAGGCTTTTACTTTAAAACATTTATACAGGAAGAGTTGCATTTTATTAATAGCAGCTTAACTCTAATAGTAAAATCTGCAGAATGGAACAGATTGGAATCAGTTGACAAATGAAAACTGAAAACTTCCTGCATATTATTTTCGACTTAAGACTATCAGGAGCTAACGTGAAACATACAGAAAGTGTTAGGTTTGACTGACAGTAGACACTCAATAAAAAAATGACAAAGTGGGAATGATTAGAATTAAAAAGTGAATCAAAACAGTATTTCTGTGAAAAGGAGAAACTGATGGTCATTTATTTCTTTGTGGCATCCCACCATAATTAAAACATCGGCTGCTTTGTGTTGATTTGCACTGGATTTGAGTATATATACTGTTAGGCCATTTATTGCACCCCACTCAGAGTGCAGAACATACTCTTGGCACAGATGGAGAAGCAGAATCTCAAATGAAAGTCAAACTTTTATGTCATGTGTTTATGACACGGGTTCTAAAAGTTGGCATTCTCTTGTCTCTGCAGCAGCTGATTCTCTTATCCATCGATCTGATTTGATCAGCTGTAATCAGATGAATTGATCAGTCATGCACTATGCTTGGCCAGTTTGTAATATTTCATACCTTCCTGAAATTTCACTAGAGGGTATACGGTATATGACAGAATGAGTGTACCACGCTAACAACCCCACCAAGCTTTTCTGACTAATAAATACACAATAGAAACCCACAAAATTTTATGAGAAGTAATATTCTCACACCTAATTTCCTTACTAAACAGAACTGTTGCTATACACCTTTAGAATTCAATTTTCTCAGTCACTGAAGACTGAAGAGGCTTAATTGCTAACTACTATTGTTAACTTATCATAAAACATGTTTCATTCTAACTTGAAAGAAAAGAAATAAAACTCACCTAAACCATCTTGGTTATTCTTGCAAGTAATCTAGTTAGTAAGTTTACTGTTTCAATAATCGCCAGCTCCGGTTTGGTCAAAATAAATCCTTAATTTACCAACTGATATGTGTAAAAAAACATGCCATTATTCCCCATGGTCTCTCTATAACCCCCTCTATAGCCAAAATATATTTTGCATTGACTTTACTGTCCTTGTGGTAGTAACTCCAACCGAGCCTGTCTTTTAGTTTTGTGATGCTTGACACACATTTTCTTTTATCCTTTCACAAAGATCAGCATCCTGTACAGCCAATCAACACGCTGTCTTTGTGTTACCTCCAGAGTAGAAGAACGCAACACAAAGGCAACTGAAACAGGACAAAAAGGAGAGCACTTGTCAATGCTGTGCACAAAGAGATTCAATCAAAAAGAAAGTTTAAAAAGGGTTTAGAATCGACGATACCAGCTCTTACGTTGTTCTTTAGACAGCCCCAAACCTTGATGCACCAATTACCTTCTGTTCATAAAAAAACTTGAAGAGGGCTGAAGGGCTTCAAAGGAATAAGTCATACTGCTACACACCTCATAAGCTATTTGTCCATCACACAGTGTGAGGTTACAGGTTAGTGATGATTAACTGGCTAATGAGGAACAAATGTGCTCTCAGCCTGCAGCCTCTGCAGATGGTTAAGACTGTTCTATGATGCACATATTGTCATTTTATTTTTTTTTAAAAAAAGGATACAGGCAGGTCAGTGTGGACTACAACAAGCCCAGAGCCTACTCCACACAACAGGACAAAGTTTGAATGTTTTAATTGGTGGTGACTCATTGGAAATGATGTCTTACACAAATGGCCTTTCTGCTCTTGTTACGTCATCCCTCACTGTCCTTAAAATCTCTTTTAAATGAGCGTAGGTATAAGCAGCTTTTAAAATTTTAAGTAACCACTCACCATTCGATATCACTCCTTCTCCTCTCACTCTCCACTCCCACACCAGGAGGCCTGTCTACAGGGCAACCTCATAGCCAACTGCCTGGAGCAGCTGTCAGACCCTCACCCGCTGCTCCGCCAGTGGGTGGCCATTTGCCTGGGCCGTATTTGGCAGAACTTTGACCCGGCGCGCTGGTGTGGAGTTCGGGACAGCGCCCATGAGAAGCTCTACACCCTGCTGTCGGATCCCATCCCAGAGGTGAGAGGTTAATACCAGAGTTTATGTACAACACACACACACACAGTACAAGCACTGAAAAATGGCACTTACAAAAAGCCATAATATCCTGCTTTGCAATGATAAAATCACATCAATCAATCAATTAGACTTTATTTGTATAGCACATTTCATTAAAACAAAAGTGCCTCCACCCACACACATACAGTATAGAAATAGAAACACAACTTTGTAATTAAATAAAGCACGATAAAATACAAGTTCTCATTTGAACCAGGACCTGAGGAAACGCTACCACAAGAGAGGAAACAATCATAATAATAAATATATATGTATATATATGTATATATATGTATATATATATATATATATATATATATATGTACTGTACATATAAAATGCGATTATCCAATGTTAGTAATCTTGTCATTTACATTTGATTAAATAAATCTAAAGCTGTCATGATAAAAGTTGGTTGAAGGTTTTCACACACATATAACTGGAAAAAATACAAACTAACATTCATCCCATAGACTTTGGAACACATCCAAAAAAATGAAAAAATATAGTTATTTAGGAATCCTAATTTTCTTATATAATACAATCACTGTACTGGCTTTTTTATGTAGTTTTTTTTTTTTATGTAGTCTTTAGTGTCAACTGGCAGAGCTATATAAAGCTGCAGATTTGATGAAAAGTTATGTACCTGCTTGCATCTCCCGGCTCCCAAAGCAGCTCTCTTGACTCCTCCTCACCATGGATGCAAAGAGAACTCCAATCTATTGCTGTTGCTTTGCCTTATGTTATGTGTCAAAGAATGGATCGGGAGAGACTAGTTGTTGAGGCTGAGAAACATCCCATCTATACGACCCACAATCACATAATAATGACGACGATAGCAAAAAATATATAAATAACCTGGTAAGCCACTGAGAAATAAAGTTTAATGAGTGTGTGTCCACACATGGTTTTAAGCTAATGCATAGCTGAAAAAAGTACTGGTCTTAAAGTAATTGTAAGCCACTTTTACACGGAGATGGCGCTATCGGGCCACAATGAACTCCCCCCTTTATGCCGCCTCTGCACTTTAAACAGAACCAGCCAACGGCAGCATCATTCAGCTCCTGTGTGTGATTGTACACTGCATTGCAGCATCTCGCGATCAAAAGAGGCGTGACAGGCATGAATTTTAACACACGAGTGTCCGCCTCTAGCATGACATAAAACATATGCGTCGGCAGTGCTTTCTAAACAACACATCAAATAAGGAACAACACATCAATCACAATGACTTACTGTCTCTGTTAAGTGAAGCATAACATGTTTTCTGAGCATTTACAACCAATTTTGAATCCAGCACTTTCTAATAACTGAAATGCTGCCTGAAGCACCTGAGCTGCCTGAATTGCGGGGGGAACATGTATATAAATGATAGTGATAATGTAAATAATGATAGTGTCTTCAGGATATAAGCTTAGTTTTGCCTGAATATGTAACCAGATCACCTCTAAAAACTGAGAAAAAAGGGGTCCCAGAATGGAACCCTGGGGGACACCTTTAGTTATCTCAACAAAATCAGACTTGTAGCCCTCTGCATAGACACAATGGAAAAATGTCTTGGAATCCTCTGGTATTCACAAATTTCTTCAGGACTAACCTGTTTGTAGAGACAAGTAAGATTACATTTTGTGAAAGAAAAACACACATGGAGCAGACACACACAGGCAAACAGTTTGGACCCAAACAGGCCGGTCAGCATCTGACTGGGGCAGTCGTGTGTGGACCAGAGGGACAGCGAGACAGAGTTTGCCCTGAAGTTCACCCAGACACTTGCTGCCCTCACTCACACACTGCACAAATTTGCATGCATTCACACACACACATGTACACACAGAGAACATCTGTTTCCAGCAGTAACTTCCTCCTTCGCTTGGACAGACAGCTGCTTTGGCCATAGGGTTGAAACTGAGGTCTGCAAACACATCTGTCTGTCCACACACACACACACACACACACAGAAAAAGCACTTGTAGTTTGGCTGCATTTTCAAGTTGTTAATTTATTTGACATTAAGACTTTTCAGAGTGCGTATTATTTAAGCCCACTGAGACTCAGACTGACTGATCATAACTGACTGCATCAAATTGTAAAGAACATTTACAAATCAGTTTCTACATTTAAAAATTCTCCTCTGGTGTTAGATTAAGACGCGTCACATGCTGCAGTATCTCCATGTGAGGAGGATGAGCAGTGGAACAGGGACAGAAAGTGAAAGGAGGCGCAGAGCTCTGTGACTAAGCAGAGTGTTTAATTAAGTTTAAGGAAAAGTCTGAGGGGACATGGCTAAGATAACGCTGTTGTTAAGTCGTAGTTTGCAAGTCACTAAAGCACACACACACATACTTATTACACAACAGTACACTTATTAAAATAAGGCAGATGTTGATTAGTCAACCTCAGTGTCCCTGGACTAGGAGAAAGGTAAAAAAGCTTCTAAAAATACTGCCCTTCTACTTGGATATTATGTGAAATAAGATGAGAAAATGTCAGATGTCAATTGTTAAGGATCCATTTATATGGATGATTTTAAAAAAATTAAAATACCTGTTATTCATCTTGCAAATACTCGTGTAGTGCAACAGTTCAGCCTGTTTGTGAAGACAAGAGGCACCTATCATGTGCGCATAACACAATGCTGGATGGCGTCAGGTGAGAACATTGCCAGACAGAACCGGCCTGTTGGCACCGGCTACATCCACATAATACGTACACAGGTGGTGTCACTTGAGAACATGGCCGGAGTGAACCTGTTGTGTCCACATGAAATGCAGTAGGAGTCAGGTTAAATTGCTGAAATGTGGATGGGTCCGACAAACTAGGACTTTCACGCAGGAGTCCATAGTTTGCTTCCCATGTGAATACACGTCCAGCCGCTGGTTACCATCTGCCGTTTATGTCGAAACATAATCACGTGCCGCATCATCCCACCATGCGCATTTGTTGACATCACAGTAGCAGCATTCTGGAATGTAAAGAGCAGATGGAGAGGGATACCTAAATCGTAATCAGCAAAAATGGAAATCCACTGCAAAGCTGCAACATGTGATGAGTTGGGATGACAGTGTGTTGGACAGATTCTGAGTTTGTGATGTATTTATTACGGTTACACTTCTTACGCTTCCTTCTTGGCGAGGTTTCTTATGTGAAAAAAAAAACCCTTAATGAGACTTGAGTTTCACAAAGATTTGTTAAAAAAAAGTGTAAAATAAGACAATGCTCTGTTGGTTCACTTTTTGTTTAATGCATTTTCTGTTTGTGGTGTATTTACTGTGTAGCCTTCAAGCATCTCACTTCTAATTTTCTTTTTCAGTATGCCAGTGCAGATACTGGCTAGCACAGTGGTGGCAGGACGTGTGCAGGAGCTGGAAACAATATCATACACACCTCTACAGTCAAACATGAAAAGGTCAAAAACTAATATTGTAAAGTAAATGCCCTGGTGGCCTAGAGTCCAGTCATGGACCTATTCTCTATGTTGTTTCCCATTTTCCTTTATCAATACAGGCATTAAATGCCCCTCAAAAATATACTTAAAGGTGTCTGATCATTTGAAGTGGGGTTGTATGGCATATTTATCCATAATCAGTGTATTAAGCAGATGTCAGTCACGCCTCCAGTTTGGAGAAGCAAACTAGAGAGCTTACTCATAAGTTCAGCTGAGTACTATTGTGGATAGGGGCAGCGGAAAAACACATTTTAGCCATTCAAAAAATGTGATATAAACTTGTGTGCCAAATAAATTCAAGACTTAATTGTGAGACCAACGAGAAGTTGCGGTATCTGCACGCCAGTGTTTACATGTTTCCTGGAAGCCTCCCTCACAAACAGTGCTTTTAAATCTGACAAAGTGACTTTTTGCTTGTTGCTTACTCCCAAAAGCCTCTCTCTCTGTGAGGGAGGCTTCCGGGCTTCCAAAATGACCACTGATGTAGATTAACATATCTCAGTGTGGATGGTAAAATAAAAATCTGTAAATTGGCAGATGAAGATGCTTTCCAGTATTATAGTCGTGTGTTTTATTTTGCTTAAGTGTCACCGTGTTTTTATTACTGTCTTTTCATTCAGGTTTTAGACAGAAAATTACAATATGTTCATCTGAAATGTTTCAGCTGATCATTTTAATTGGAGTGCAGCAATCCGTATCAAAGCAACATCTGCGTGCTGGAGAATCACTAAAGCTGCGTCACAACATCAGACAGGAGCTGCGATGATGCATTTTGATCCCTGTTGAAAATAAAGTTTTCTGTCGCCACAACAAACAATGTGCCCAAATATTCATCCCTGGTTCAGTTTGTGAATCCAGTCCCTCATGGAAAATTCCTTGTGTGTGATGGCAAGTTTGGATTAAACATCCAATGAAGCAGGCAGAGGAAGTAATGAGTTACAGAGACAAACAGCAGCTCAGTGGAGCACACAGCACTGATCATCTCCACTGTGTTTCATGGTGATACGCTGAGAGAAAACTGAAATATAATTATCTCTAAAACTTTTACCAGTGGCCTCACAAAACACTTTTTTGAATTAGTTTGGCAATCAGATAGTTGATGGCAAAGGGCCGAACACACAGACCTCAGACAGTTAACCCTTTTTCACAATCTGTTTCAACCTTCGAAATCTGAGAAAACCTGTTTGATGAGTAAAAAGGAAATGACCAACCTAGCAAGAAATGTCGCACACATTTCAAGATATTAGTAAAAGGTGACAAGAGAATGATCTCAAAATTAGTTGTAACACAAGAAAGGGAAATTAGAAAAATATAAAGAAAATAAACTACATTTGTAAACACAAAAACTTTTGAAGCACATTTTTTAAAATAATTGGTGTCATTTTCTTTTTTTTTCTTATTTTAAGGTTATTTACTTGAAACTTTTGTTTACTAATTTCTTGCTCATTTTTGGGCCACGTCTGTCATTTAATTGCTTATTACCTTCTCATGTTTTTAAAAGAAATCAAAGCAATTTGCCCTTGTTCCACACATGAGATAAAATATGTGAAAACCTAGCGAGAATTGTGACACACATTTAAAAAAAAAAAAATTAGTAGAAGGTTACAAAAGAATGACCTCAAAATGAGTTGGAAAAAGGAAGGGATGTTAAAAAAATATAGAAAAAACTGGGGAAAATGTCTATAAAGCTACACTCATAATTACCATATTATATTTATATTATTTTATATTTAAAAATAAATAAATAAATAAATATATTTTTAATAATTGGTGTCATTTTCATGTTTCCTTTGTGTTAATTTTCAGGTCATTTTTGTTAAAATTTTTTACTAATTTCTTGTTAATTATTTGGCCGCATGTTGTTTAGTTGCACATAACCTTCTCTCCATGTTTTTGAAAGAAATCAAACCAACTGGTCAAGGTTTCAGAAGGCTAAAAAGAGGCTGATTTGTGCATAGATCAGACTGACATCCCCATTGACATTGTAACAGTGGATTGTGAATTGTGGTGTTTGTGCTGCTGCAGGTGAGGTGCGCGGCTGTCTTTGCTCTGGGGACGTTTGTGGGAAACTCTGCTGAGAGGACAGACCACTCCACCACAATCGACCACAACGTGGCCATGATGCTGGCCCAGCTCATCAACGATGGCAGCCCTGTGGTCCGCAAGGTCACTGCAACACAGTCACACTCACACATCCACTGACCCATTCGCATACGAATTACATACAGTTTAATATAGCCTCGAGCACAAACTCCAGGGTTTCAGTCAGCATGGACCTTTGAGTCTAGAGAGCTGGGTAAAGTCAAGACCTCTGACAGTTTATGACAACTGCTATAAAGATATCAACAGGTTTTAGGACAGTCGGACAGATGCTCATTTATTTACAGACAAATCCTTTCAGGAATACACTCTTTATTAAAATCACTGTTGCTTCCTTTTGGTCAATTGCTGAAACCTTTTGGGGACATGCTTCAACGGCTTATTTAAAAAAAAAACAAAAATCATTGAGTTTGGTGATTTTTCTACTAATGGTCACTGATTTATGGCCAAATTTTACAAGGCCAATGCAATTGTTTAGAACTGGTGGTGTGCCGATGGAGCGATTTCAAAATAATGTGGCAAATATGGTTCAACATTATTGTTTAACATACTCTGCAAGTTTTGTCATGATTGGAAAATCAATTTCTGATTTATAGTCTGATTTGTGTTGTGCCACGCCCATTTTTTTTCTATTTGTGGCGCCCCCTAGTGGTAAATTTGTTCGAGACTTTCAAGTTATGTAGCCAGTACTTAGGTGGACAACTCATGCAAGTTTGGTGACGATTGAGCATTCAGTTTTGAACACAGTAGGTCTTCCATTAAGCATCTTCAAATGACAATGACGCATCAACAAGCTTTAATAAATTTTGACAAGCTTGGTCCAATGACAATTCCCAGATAGTATGGTATGTATTTCACCTTCAAAGACCTATCAAATTTGTGAAAACATCACTAAAGAAAAACATTTGAATAAATAAATCTACACAAAAACAATAGGGTGTCGTTATATGTTTAAAGAGTAAGAAAGTCAATTTAAAATCCAGACACAGGTAGAAACGGTGGTCCCAAAATATATAAACAACAATGGTTACGTTTAGTTTTGTCCTTCATATTTTATGCAGTTAAAAAGACTTTATTCAGTCCTAGTACTAGCACGGTCTATGTCGAGCTTATTATTTGGATAAAGCAAACAAATGGACCGTAGCCCTGAGGACAGAGTTTAAAGGAGTAGTTAAAAAATTGGTTGAAATATATCCAATTGCATTCAAAACTCCTGCTTGTCTTGAAGATGTCAAGAAATGAAGTTAAAGAAAATGATCATCAGTGAAACTGAATGATCCTCATGTTTCCCTTTTTTTTTCATTTGCATGTGACAGGAACTGGTGGTAGCACTGAGTCACCTGGTGGTCCAGTATGAAAGCAACTTCTGTACTGTTGCCCTGCAGTTTATAGAAGAGGAGAAGAACTACACAGTGCCATCACCAGCCAACACTGCAGGTACTGTGCACACACACACAGACACACAAACACACACACACACACACACACACACCCCCAAACACTCACACCGAGTGCTTACTTAATCTAGTCTGATCATGAATTGTCACTTATTGTAATGTTACCCCCATCAGAACAACATTAATTTTCACTTGTCTGAGATTGTCCTGGCTCTTACATGATGCACGTCCATCTGTGTTTACGTGCAGAGCCCGGTAACCTGACCCCAGTGAGGGACAGCCCGGCCATCCCACGCCTGCGATCAGTCAACTCCTACACCAACATCCGAGCTGCCACCACTGCCCGCAACCTGAACAAGAGCCTGCAGAACCTTAACGTCAACGAAGACGGTAGGAGGCAGAAAGTGCTGGGGAACAGAGTGAGACAGAAAACAAGGCAGATGGGAGAGAGATAAATAAGATGAAGCAGAAATTTAGATGAGTCTGTGGGAGGAGTGAATGAAGACAAAGAAGGAGATTTAGTCAGCTGAATGACAGAAATGAATCCAAGGAGAGACCATCAGCACATTCCATGAGGTTTTCTTCCTCTGCATTACTTTGGACCATAAATTTAACAGTCCTCAGCCTTCATACTTTCCTCTAGCATTGACAGTCATTAGAGCAACATAGTGAGCATCAGTGAGGGACCTACACAGAGGCTGAGACCACGTGGTTCAGAAGAGATAACAGTTCAGTTTGTGTTCTGTTGGTATTGATTTCAGTCCAGCTTTCACATGCACAAATAACTCCTCTTCCTTGACATGCAAGTCTAATGAGTGTGTCTTGTGGCTAAATGCCAGAACTCACATGGACCCATGAGTAGAGCTGCACAAATCAGTTCTGTAATAAGCAAAATTAAAATTT
Source organism: Plectropomus leopardus (assembly GCF_026936395.1). Lineage (NCBI taxonomy): Eukaryota > Metazoa > Chordata > Actinopteri > Perciformes > Serranidae > Plectropomus > Plectropomus leopardus. Next base: position 3,732,828 of record NC_142178.1, read on the forward strand.
TGGCTCACAAGGTAATGCTCCCTCTTCAGTGGTGAACTTTGCCCCTTTCCCAAAGCAAACCCTGTCTGCCGACACTTCAGTATGAAGTGACACTCCACATGAACTAACTCTTGCAGCTGAGGAGGGCACTCCACATTTAGGGATTAAGTAGCAGCAGCACCCATGGAAACAGATTTTAAGGAGAAAAACGTGTCAAATTTGCTTCAATTAAGGTTTTTTCTTGATTAACGCCCCCAAAAAGCCTTTGTAATTGCCAAATCCTTTGTCTCCTCAGAGTTTTTTAATTTCTAATTTAAAGAGTTTGATTGTAGGGCTCCAATTGGCCTGGATTTGATTTGAGCATGTATGAATCTCTTATATCTTTATCACAGTCCTTTAGAGTTCTTCATTTATGAAGCAACTCTTTCCAAAATAACTTAACTTTGGATTTTGCTTTATCAGCTCCTCCTTGCTATTGGCCACAGATTTCATTGTTGCTCAAACTCCGCTTCTAATATTCTGTCGTCTTGTTTTTTCTTAACAATAGTGCCCTAGATAGCTGCCTATCTTCCATGGAGTGTTGCCAGCTTTCTTTCAGCCCCTATGTTAACCAACCGTGTGATAGTTTCAGCATCTGGTCTATTTTTTACGTGGGCCATGAGCGAATGAACACTCATAATGTATTGTCAGTTATATAAAATGTATATTAAGTATGATATAAATTATCTGATTATGATAAAAGATAAGGATACCTTGTATCAGTGTTGCATTTAGCCCATGCACATTGTTTGATCATTTTTTAAATTATAACTGCACAAAATAAAAATAAAAAAACACAGCAAAAGTTCTGATGCTTTTCTATGGAGGTCCACAAGCAGGATGTCCGTCTTCATTGTGTAGCTGCATGAAATTGGATTGGATTGTGCCATTCAAGGGCGGAGTTATAGGTCAATTGACATATCGGGGTGCTTCCGTTAGTGATAAACTCAATCGCACCTTGAAAAAAAGTTTTGTCCCAGCTTTAGATTTTTTGATTCAGCTAGCCAACTTTCTTACACTGTATATTTACTCCCATATTTACCAAAAAAGCAAACAGGGACAACAAACATGTTTCAGTGGGATTAGGCTGAGCTCTCTGTCAGCTCAGCCTAATATGTCAGTCACCATGCAGACCTCAGCGAGCCATTCTGATCAGCAGCAGAGACTGGGAGCTGTCCACGGTGCTGAACTCTAGGCCTGATAAGCAGCAGGGACTGGGAGCTGTCCACGGTGCTGAACTCTAGGCCTGATAAGCAGCAGGGACTGGGAGCTGTCCACGGTGCTGAACTCTAGGCCTGATCAGCAGCAGGGACTGGGAGCTGTCCACGGTGCTGAACTGTAGTCCTGATCAGCAGCAGGGACTGGGAGCTGTCCATGGTGCTGAACTCTAGGCCTGTTGAGATCAGCTCAGAGAATTGGAACAGGGACGCACTGCCTACTCTTAACCATGAGCAGGAAACAGCCGTCACCATGGATACTGATAGATGGCTAGCTCACTGAGCTGTTCTATTGTATTATGTGGTCTCCCTGTGGATGTTTTACACATCCAGAATAATGAGCACTTGCTGCAAATGCTCTCCTTTTTTTTAACTGATGCCTGCAAATGCTGGAAAATATCAGGAACATGGAAAATATGTGATTATTTGACCTCGATGTGATTGTTTAATGACAGTGTGAACAGCACAAATCACATGGAATCTTATATTTTCCAATCAGATTTGGGCCACTTTCATGTGTGGTTTTAAATCAGACATAGATCTGACTTTTTCAAATGCAGCCTCAGTCTGAAAATGTTTTGGCGCTTTGAGCACCACAAGCCGAGTGCTATCTAGTCCCATTGTGTTGGAGAGGAGGCAGAAATCTCCAACACTTGACAGCTCAAACCAAACCAATCTAGTTGATAAATAGCGCTACAGGTAAGAGGAAAATATGTATTTTTGATTTGGGGCAGAAATTGCAGCAAAAAAAAAATCTGTGAAAGGTGGTGAGAAAATGACCTGAAAATTCAACTTAAAGAGAAGGAGAATCATTATAAAAATAACACATAACTAGGGAAAATATCAAGAAAAACAAAATTATACATTTAAAATTAGGTTACATAAAATATATTACATAAAATATTTTATTATTATATTTTCTGTTTGATTTTATCACTTTTTCTTGTCATTTTCTGTTTTGGTTCTTTTACTTTTCTTCCTAATCCTATTTTTGGGTAATTTTAGATTTTAACTACTTTCTTGCTCATTTTGGGGTCATTTCCTGTTCAGTTACTTGTTTTCGTAATTTATGTTTCTTGTGAGAAATAAGCCAGTCTACTCAGGTTTGAAAGGGTTAAATGGAGTTACAGAGCTCTAATTTTACTTTTTCTTTTTCTGATGACATGTTGAAAATAAGGAAGTTTAACTGTCAATTTATAGCAGTAGAACTATTTCTTATAAAATAGATGCATAATTTTGCTAGAATCTTTATGTTAATCGAAATGCTTGTGTAATAACTGAAGCCATGGTTGTGTCACCATAACGTCCATGTCCACAGCTCTGTGAACACATGACCTGCTGTCACCTCTGAGCTTTTAAAGCTCATGTTTGTGTCACCGCTGTGGCTCAGACAGCTAAAGTTAACCGCCCCCCCCCCCCCCCCCGTCTCCTGCTGCCAGATTGAGTCATGCATAAGCCCTGGGAGCAGTTAAATCACTGGCACTTGGTGAAGCGCGTAACCTGCTGCTGACACCATTTCTAATTCACACCCTCAGTGCTCATTCCAATATTCAGCGGTGTTTATCATCAATAAGCACCGAGCAGAGCGGATTTCCACTCTCTACCAATCTCCATTTGCACACTCAGGAGGATGCATAGTGTTTGGCTGTGTATGAGTCAGAGGAGTGTTTGGTGATAAGGAGACTTACAGCAGCGGAGGACTGAGCCTGACAGCTGATATGAAGTTACGAGCAGGTTCTCCAAGTATAAAGACTGCTTCCGCTCTTCACATAGCTCACACCTTGTTGGGTGTTGATTTGCCTATTGGCTTTTTACAACAATAATAACCACAATAAAGTTTATTTATAAGCACTTTACAGCAGCTAAAGTGCTTTCTGAACAAAACAAGAACCTGTTCGTGTTACATTTATGACACTCATGAACTTTTGTGCTGATTGGATGTGAAGCTAACAGTTTTGTGTGTTTCCTTCATTCAGGTGGACCAGCAGCCTTCTCTCCTGGTAACTTGAGCACCAGCAGCAGCGCTAGCAGCACCCTGGGGAGCCCCGACAATGACGAGTACATCCTGTCCTTTGAGACCATTGATAAAATGAGAAGGGTGTCCTCCTATTCGTCCCTCAACTCCCTTATAGGTAACAACGAGCATCCTGTCTGTTTTTTATTCCAAAACACACATATTTCATTGCTGTTTTTTGTTTTTTTTAAGTGAGATTGGAAGAATTTTTTTTATTGATAATGACAACAGTTTACAACTTAGGTAAATAGAACAGGAGCACATATCAAACAAATATAGCAAAAATTTGTAAACATATATGGCAAAAGATAGCAGATATATAGAATATTCAAACTATAATATACAAGATAGCAAAAACAAAACAGTAAATACGTTTGAAAAAAATCAAATTAAGTTGCATTGTCAGAAAATCTAAATTTGAAATATGGGAATGGGAAGAGGGTGATGAGCCACAGAAATTAGTTTAAAAAAAGAAAAGAAAAAGAATACCAGAAAAATATCCTGAAAAGAAGAGGGAAAATAGAAAAGTAATAACAAACATTATTGTTATTTAATTTCTTGTAATTAAAGTAGTTAAAAATATAGTTTCCTGGACATACGTGCATCTATAGACGGGTGACTTCATCAGGGCTGTGGCGTCATTACAGCAGGCCACAGACAGCTGCAGGGACAGTGTTACATGCTTTGACACACAGAAAGTGCCATTACATGAATGAACACTCCCAAGAGGGCTGAGTTTGAGGAAAAAACGGGGGAAATAAGTGACCAGGAGACTTTGATGGCACCAGAGAAGAAGACTGCAGGCTACCCCCAGAGAGGGAGAAAGCCTCAAACGAGGGAGGTGACAGAGAGGAAAGCTCCCAGTCCAAGAATAGATGAAGTGTAAAGAAGGTTTTCAGATGTGTAAAGGACAGCAGAGAGGAGCTGGAGTCACCCGAGGCCATCAAAGTGCTTTTCCTCGTACGCTGAACTTGAACCTGCTCATTTACCCCCCGCTCTCAGGTGATTGGCGGGCTCCACCATGCGTCCTGACAGCCAGTTTGTGTGCAAGCAGGAAAACCATTAACTCCCTCCCTCCCCCTCGGGAAAAGGGAAAGTGAAACGGGGGGTTCCCTTTTTCTTTCCTCTCTCTCTTTCTCTCTTGCTTTTTTTGTCATTGTTGCATTTCGAGTCTCAAACCACCTCTCAATCTCCCAGCCGCCCTGTCACATCCCAATATGTGCTTTTTGCACGGCACAATGGAAAATGAGTGGAAATGGGAAATGGAATGGAAAAGTAAATTGAGCTCTGGAGAGCAGTGAATTTGACTTGGCATGAAGGTAGGTTCAGGTACTCCAATGAAATTTCCTCTTCAGCATGTTTTCTTTGATTTGTTCTTTAAATGAAGGCCACCTTATTTTAGGTGGACCGGACTCTGGTGAGCTCGCCTCAGCTTCATATCAGTCTTTTGAGGAAACAGTTCAATTTCCTCAGCTGTTAAATTCAACTTTAACACAATCTGCTGAGTAAAGCTGGATGGATTTGCACTTATATGCATGTACATACTTTGTTTTAAAGTCATTTCATGCAAAGTAAATGCGATAAAATTATTTCTCTGCCCTCTTTAGGCCCCTGTGCTGGCAATAGCCGTGTCTTGAGGCATTGTAATTTTAGATTTTTTATCTGTATGTCTGTCCCATTCTGCTAAACAAGATATCTCAAAAAGGCCTTTAAGGATTTTTTTTTTTCAAATTTGGCACCAACTTCCACCTGGACTCAAGGATGAACTGATGAGATTTTGGTGATCATAGGTGAAAGGTCAATGTGACCTTGCATTTGTCTCATCTCATGAACGTGATATCTCACGAAGGTCTGGGATTAATTTCCTCAAATTTGGCATGAACATCCATTTCAGAAGGTCAAAAGTCAAGGTCACTGTGACCTCACAACACATGTTTTTGGCCATAACAAAATTTTACACAAATGTCTAACAGGATAAAATTCTGAAGTGATGAAACATTGTATATGCAGTAGGTCAAAGGTTAACTCCACTGTGACATCTTAATCTTCTGCAAAAACATTTTCTGGCCATTACTGACTGCCATAACTCTCAACTCAGATACTGAATTGGTGACAGTAATCTTGGGTGTCTACCTTGCAATTGTGCTGTTTGTATAGATCCTCTATTTTGCTGCTGGGAAGATGTTTGTTAAGCATCCATGTTTTCAAAGACACGGCTGTAACTTTAACAACTTTATGAGTTCATGGAGGCATACAACGGAAAGACAGTAATTCTAGTTTCTCTATGTTAAGATTGGGGCTGGGCAAAATGGCTTAATAACAACAATATTCTTATGCTGTATCACGATATATGATCTTTATCTTGATATTTTGAAATCTCATCTTAACTATTGTAAACTACCAAAATACAAAACTATTGAATAAACTACAGTTACAAATAAAGTAGCTGCTTCTGCCATAAAAAGAAGTTACATAAACTACTGTTATAATAAAGCTTACAAAATACTGTTATATTGTTAAATAAAGTAAAGTACAAAGTTAAGTTAAGTACTGTTAAAAAAAAAGTATTGTTTTATTTAAGTAAATCAGAGCAGAACCCATGGTGCTTTTATTTTTGAAGGACCTTGCTTGTCTCAGGCCAGAAGTGTTGATGGTTGTGCTGTGGACATGAAGCCTCTGGTCAACAGTTTGATGTTAACATTTGGCATACAGTTAAACTGTTATGGCAGTATGAGGATTCATTCACTGCAAGCTGGAAACAAACTAACAACTCTCCACTTCATTCATTTGTAAGATTTACAATTCGCTCTGGGGCTCCGTGGTCACAAAATGTGACTAAATATTTGCAATTGGAGCTCTGCAGAAAAGCACAAAGCCCCACCTGCTCACACTAGCCACTATCACTCTTTAAGTCAGACCAAAGCACCAGTAAACATGATGATTAATTCACTGTAAGCTGTAAACAAACTAACAGCTCTCAAGTTCAGATATTAATAATAATTGCAAGTCATAGTGGTTCTCCATGGAAAAGATGTCACCAAATATGTTTTTGGAGCGCTGCAGAAGCCCTGCTTATTGTGTGTGTGTCTGTTAGAGGCAGAGAGCCGTTGGAGAGAATGGGGAAAAAATGAAACACTGAAGCGAGCCTCATGCCAGTGGCTAAAAAAAATAAGACAGCTTATACTCAGTGTTCTCAATAAAGTCATTAAATACATCACACCTGGAGCAAGACACATTACATTGAGAATATTGAATTTATGGCCTACGTCTTGTTAAGATACATCAGTTCATTTCATCTGGGGATTTATTTGATAATCCCGAGTTTATCAAAGCCGTCTGTTCTTGTAGTATTTTCTTTTAGGGAACAGGTACTGTGTTACACCAAAGCTTTGGAGTTAATGTCTGACGAAACAACAACAATAAAAAACAGCCTAGCTCAGTGCTTGCTCTCATTACCCTTTTCATCCCACAAGTTTAGCATTCCATATTCAGTTAAACCTTTTTCAAGCTGCTTGTGGGCCTTTAATGCAGGCGTGAGGTCCCCGTGTAAACATGTTAAAAGACATATTGGCCCCTCGCCCACTAAGCTGTGCCCCCGCCACGGCTGCAGAGAGTTCCAGCCTCCCAGTGTGCTTGTTTCTGCTTGCACCTCGCAGTGTGTTGCATGTATAAACAAGCAGAGCAGATGAATGAACGTTGGGAGCAATATCCAGGAGCATAAAGAAAAGGTTGAAACACAAACTCGAGTGTTGAATTCGATGTTCTGTTGGCATTTATGTTTCCGTTGTCACTTAAATTTAATTATCTTACTCAGCCGAGACTTCACTTGTCATTGCAACTTTTTTTTTTATTGTTTACTCATTTGCTTCTATCTTTGTTTGGTTTGAAGATTTATTCATAAGACCCGTGGGGCTCTGTTTCTCATCTCGCCTGAAAAATGTATTAACTCATTTCTCTGCTTTTGGTACACAGCTGCATACATTCTCCCTTTTATCACATCTATGTTTTAACGCTGCAAACAAACAGAAACAAATGTCGAGAGGTAAAGTGGCCTGTGTATTCCACCATCTTAACCAAATTGAAACCATAAATGCTAAATGCAGCAGCTGCTGGACACTGGCCTGCAGGAAAGTAGCAGGATAACAACACTGTGTGGGAGTTGGAGCAGAGTTGCAGTAGTGATTTATTGATTTACATTTTAAGCATTCATTCTTTCTTTGTTTGTCTTTGCCGCCTTACTATAATTTGTACAAATCCTATTACAGTGTAAGAGCCGCAGCAGGCTCTCTGTGAGGCTGGAATGGCAAAGACAACCAAACTGTTAGATGGAACAAAGTTAAAGTTTGTTTAGATCTTTAGCAAGTGTGAGAAAGCAAATGTAAAAATGGAATTTGTCGTGACACTGATAACGTGCTGATTTTCAGCAGACTACAGAGCAGCTTCTTTCTCCAGGCTGTAAGACTCCTTAACTCCTCCTTCGACACCGAAAAGATGTAGCAGGATTTAGGATCAACTTTAATTTTTTTTCTCCTTAAACCATGTTTAAGGAAAAAGACCATAAATCTACCTTGTACCTTGTGTAACATGTACCATGTTTACCATCAGTAACCCAATTTGTGCTTTAAGCCCAAGTTAGTTAACCCTTTGAAACCTAAACAAATTGGCATGATTTCCTTCACAAACATGGGAAGAAAGCAATGAGCAACAAAAGAAGAAATTACACGAACAAATGCAAGAAATTAGTTAAAACTACAGGAAAATTGCGTCTGAGATTTTTAGCACAAAAACAAAAATGTCAGCCTCATTGTGGAGCTAGAACACAGGTAAACAATAGGTGTTTATCATAACATTCTAGAACTGTATCAATCTACACTTGCATCATAACATTCTAGAAGTTTAACATTCTACACTTGCATCATAACATTCTAGAAGTTTAACATTCTACACTTGCATCATAACATTCTAGAAGTTTAACATTCTACACTTGCATCATAACATTCTAGAACTCTTTCATTCTACAGTTACATCATAACATTGTAAAACTGTATCAATCTACAGTTACATCATAACATTCTAGAACTGTATCATTCTATGATTAAATCATAACATCCTAGAACTGTCACATTCTAGGACTGTATAATTCTACAATTTCATCATAATATTTTAGAACTTTAATATTCTCAAATTTCATAATAATATTCTAGAAGTGTAACATCCTACATTTACCACATAACATTTTGTAAAATGTTATGTATAATTAATCATTTTCTAGACCTGTATCAATCTACAATTACATCATAACATTCTAGAACTGTATCACTCTACAATTAAATCATAACATTCCACAAGAAAAACATTCTAGACCTGTTACATTCTAGAACTTTATCATTCTTCAGTTACATTATACCAGTCTAGTACTGAATCATTCTACAGTTAAATTATAATGTCCTAGAATTGTCACATTCTAGGACTGTATAATTCTTAAATTTCATCATTACATTTTAGAACTTTAGTGTTCCAAAATTTCCTAATAACATTCTAGAATTGTAACATTCTACATATAAATCATAATAATGATGAATCATTCTACAAGAATAACATTCCAGAAACCTAAAATTATAGAGCTGCACATCATAACATTCATAGCTGTAACATTCTACAATAACATTATAACATTCAAGAGCAATAATATTCCAGAAGTCTAAAATTTCCGAGCTGCAACATTTCACAGCTTACATTCTAAAATTGCATCATAACATGCTAAAAGTACAACATTCTAGAACTGCATCATTCTAAATTTACATCATACCAGTTGAGAATGGTGTCATTCTACAATTACATTTTAACCCTCAACAATTTCCTCAAAACATTCGAGGACGATAACATTTTAGACCTGTGGCATTCTAGAACTGCACATCATAACATTCTAGAACAATAACATTCCAGAACTTTAAATTTCCAGAACTGCAACATTCTCGGACCCTAACATTACACAACTAACATAAATTGCATCATAACATTCTAGATTTATAACATTCTAGAATTGCATCATGCCGCATTCAGATTATAATATTCTAGAACAGTGGCTCTAAACCATTTTTGGATTAGCGCTCCCCTTTCTGTTATCCAGGTCCCTTACTACCCACCTTCAGTAAAGTGTAGACAACCTGTATTCATGAAATATTAATGTTATATTATTAAAAAAGCATGCCAATGAATGCTTTAAAGCAGATCTGATTTATCAATTGGAATATCATTTTCATTAGTTTTTAAGAGAGCCAAAAAGCCATGTGAATAAAAGTTAAAGTCTAAACAAACTCTTAAACAAATGCAACAGTTAAAAAATTTAACATTTATACTCTGGGGAGCATGAATTTGGGAACAAAATTGAATGAAAATACATCCAATATTATTTCTGTGATTTTTTTTTTTGTTTTATTGGCATCCAATGTACAGCATATATCAATGAACAAGCAGGTCATTCTAAAAAGTTTGATAAACTTGTGTGATAATGATAATAAAACTATTGTCCCACTGAGGGGACCAAAAGCTGGGTCCAGATCTGGGACATCAGCACTCCATAAAGCAGCTATACTGCCAGGAATACATCCAGTAGTTGTCGAGATACTTTATTTTGGTATAAGGGAAGCTATGGGTCTGAGGTGGAACACGTCATCCATTAGTCACAGGGTTGTCGGTTTGATGCCCAGCTCCTGTCCACAAGTCAATGTGTCCTTGAGCAAGACACGTTGCACCTGGTAGCTCCTTTACATCGTTGTCTGTCTTGACGGGAAACTGTAAGAAAACTATAAGTTCTGTATATTGCCGTCAAATGCCAGAACAAGGCTTCAAGGTTAAAACTCTGCTTTTCTGTATCTGCATTGACATTTATTTTTTGTCACATCAAGGCTTTAGATCCACTTGTACCTGTGTCAGTGTCTTTGAGCCGCTCTCCCATTTAAAGAGCATCAAAGACATGATTTGGTGCTGCTTACAGCGCTCACATCTCCCTGTGAAATATCTTTAAAATGTGCCTCGCTGAGGAGTTTCTCCTTTGCTTCCAAATGTTCTGATGCATTTTTTATGCCCCAACCATTTACAGCTCCAAAAATGCAGTGTTCAAAGTATTTTATGTCATCTGCCAAAAATGAGGAGGTCTTAAAGCTAGTGATGCAGTGCTTCGTTTAGACAATAATTGAATCAAACATCTTTACTACTGTACATCCACTCCACCGTACACGAGTCTCGTGTCACGTCGGGACAAGTCACTGGTGTGGCGTTGAGCCAGTGAGTAATGTCAGCCGTCACGTTCCCTAGTGTGGAGCGTGTAGAGGCGGCGCGGTGTAATTTGTGTGCAGCTGTAATGTAGCGTGGCGGTTAAATGGGAAAGGAACCATATTTCACATTTATCAACTGGCTGTTTACTGCAGCAGGTAGCGCGCTGGCTAGCCATCGCTAATCATATCCCGCCCCTCAGGCTGCAGCCTAATCACCTCTTTAACTCCCTCACTCGCTCTCTCTCCCTCTCTCTTTCCATCTCCATCTTGTTCCTTCTCTGCCTTCTTATTCCATCTCTTTTTGCCTTTTTGCTTCTAAAATATCTAGTCTTGGCCTCTCTGCTCCTCTCCTTTCTAGATTCCTTCTTTTGCTTATCTCTTTAAGGTCCTCACTTATCAAATATCAGTGTTTTAACCCTTTGAAATTTGAGCAATTTGGCCTTTTTTACCCAACCCTTGGTCTTAATCTGTGACTTTATTTCTCATAAAATCACAAGTTTAATATCATAGCATTACGACTTTTTTTCTTGTAAATGTACAATTTTAATCTTGTAATATTACGACTATTTTCTAGAAAATTTACAAGTTTTGCCCTCAAATAATTACAACTTTTCTCTCAAAATTAACTTTCCTTTCTTAATATTATAACTTTATTCTAGAAATCTAACTTTTTTTCTTTAACATGGCCCTCATCCTCTCTTGTAAAGTAAATATTAAACCTATTTACTTCATAAAAAATGTAAATTTGTTGTCTTAGCATCACTGCTTTTACCACAACTCAATTGCTTGCTAAACCACATTTTAGATTGTCAAAAATCCTATATATATATATATATATATATATATATAAATTGTAATGATTTTGAAACATAATGATTTAAATATGGAATTATGAATAGAATAACCATAAAATATAGTTTTTGGACTTTTTTTCTCCACAGTTTAAAAAAAGAATTTTCTGAATCTACTGATTTCCTGCAACTTGCAGGACATTTCTAGACAGGTTGCTGGTTGCTCATTGCCTTTTTGTTTCCATGTTTTTTTAAAGAAATTGCATCAATATGCTCTGGGTTCAAAGGTTAAATCCTTGTGAATGGCGTCTGAAAGCAGCAGGTTTCCAATATAAGACATAATGACTCAAACTGTGCTCCACCACGGTTGAGCAAGATGTTAAGGGGTCATCGTATCCTTGTGTCTCCCAGCTGTAGTCCTCATCCTCCTCCTCTCCTGTCTTGGATTCATCTCTCCTTTCTCTGCTGTCTTTGAAGCTTGGGATCATTGATCCCCCTCAGCTCTCTCTGGAGAGGCGTTGCAGCTTCAGGAGGGCCCTGGCTTCAGTCATTCCCACTTCTCCACGGCACCCTGTGGAGTTTGCACCTCCAGGGCTCGGCCTGTGTGTCGAAGGGAAGCAGGGAGATGATAAAAGGAAATGAAATAAGAGGGGGTCATCCTCCTAGGTCGAGTTTACAGAACCACCTGCGTGGAGAGGAATGCCTGAGCAGGAGGAGAGGGAAAGAGGAGAGAAAACAACAGACAAAAAGAGAAATGGCAACAGTTGGAGACTATTACCTCTCAGTATCCCTGTGGCTGACACTGAGAGAGACCAGGAAGACGACAGATTGGGGCTGACAGACAAAGAGACGTTTAGAGGGAAATGGAGCAGAAAAAGCACACCAACAGGAAGGAGGCTCAGTGCACTGCAGAGACAACGTGCAGGAGAAAGTCAAAGCCCAAAACAAGGCAGAGTGTGAAGAAAGGGAGATTGTTGCTGGAACAAAGAGATACATGACTGGCAGGTGGAAGCTCTAAAGCAGCTCAGCTTGCTTTGCTTTGGAGCCACTTTTTGCAAAATGACAGGAGGCCACGGGCCAGTCGCAGAAGCCCCATACATGTTTGTAGGATTTTAGGATTTTGGGAAGTGTTTAGGATTTGAGGAAATTTCTTGGATTTTAGGACGTTTCTCTGATTTTAAGGTGTTTTTAGGATTTGGGATGATTACAGGATTTTAGCACATTTCTAGGTTTTTAGGATGTTTTTAGGATTTTAGGACATTTATAGGACTTTTGGGCGTTTTTGGGTATCTTATATATATTAAAAGCACAAAAGCATTTCTTAGTGTGAATCACCTTATTTTTAATGTTATTTAGATAATGGTTTGGGGCCAGGTTTGGCCTGCGGGTATGACTGTGCTAAACAAAGTAATGTCAGGAAGAAAATGACAGTAGGCGGGCTGGAAAATACGGTCAATGAGCAAACAGTCAGAGGTTAGTTTAAAATCACAATTTAAAAAATGATAAACTGAAGATAAATGGAAAAAAAGTGTCACCCGTCACTGTCAAAACAATGCTGAAGGTTAGAATTGCGACAGCAAAACCACCCAACGGTAAGAGACTTTGTTCATTTGTACATTTGTATTCATGATGAGAGCGACAGTTGACTGCAATGAAGCTCTAGTGGAAGAGGAGAGCCAGCTGCCTGTAGTGTGTGTGTGTGTGTGTGTGTGTGTGTGTGTGTGTGTGTGTGTGTGTGTGTGTGTGTGTGTGTGTGTGTGTGTGTGTTGATTAATGATGTACATTACCTGACACTGGAGGTCATTTTCCCTCTGCCATCTCCACACATCCAACAACTGCAGGAGGGGAAAATGACCGGGGCGGGTTGCATGATGCTAATGAGATGATTGTGCATTACCTCTTAGCTGTTAGCTGTGCTGTGTTAATGAACTTGGATGGAAGTGATGAGTGTAACACCAGAATTTGATGTATGTGTCGGTGGGTGCGTTGTGTGTGTGTGTGTGTGTGTGTGTGTGTGTGTGTGTGTGTGTGTGTGTGTGTGTGTTTTCATCTACTGAATGTGTAAATGATTTGTGTGTATCATTTGAAACTCTGCCTGCAGAAAGAACTATATTTTCATGTAAAATCAGATGTGTTGAACTTGTTTATTTGCTTTGCTTTACTTTCCAGGTGTGTCCTTCAACAGTGTTTACACTCAGATCTGGAGAGTGCTGCTGCACCTCGCTGCAGACCCTTTTCCAGAAGTGTCAGATCTGGCCATGAAGGTCCTCAACAGCATAGCATATAAGGTAGGGTTGTGTTTGTATATTAAAATAGCATGTCTTTATCATACACAGACGTTCAAGGCTGAATTTATTCTTAGAGTTGTTGCCAAGTTTATCTGTAAAGCTCAGTTCATGCATGGGTAAACTCAGTGCCCAAATTAAATGATCTATAGCATGTTGGTCTAAAGTGCACAGTGCAAGTGCATTTAACCCTCTGATACTGTGTTGCCTTTAGATAACATACTCCTTTTTTGCTACACTCACACAGCACATCCACAATTATGTTAGTATATTTTAACCCCTTGAAACCTGGATCAACATCATTTCTTGTGCTGCATTCAGATGCCTTTTTAAGCTTTCTGACCCTTTGAAAAAAGGCACCTTGGTGAGAAATGTCCCAAAAGATAGTATAAGGTTTTTTTGTTTTTTTTAAAGAAGGAATATCAAAAAATTGTCCACAAAAATAGGGAAAAATGTCCAGAAAACGGTATTTGTTGCATATTATTATTTTACTTATATTATTATTATTATTATTATTAGACTTTTGGCAGAGAAAAAGTAGAACAAACATAAACAATAATTATGTCTTATTTTTAGCACTTTTTGGGTAATTTTCTTCTTAATTTTATTTTTTAATTATTATTTTCAGATAATTTTCTTTTAACTTTGTCATTACTTTTTTTCTTATTATTGGGCCATGACTTGTTAAGCTTATGTTGCCTTCTCCATGCTTTTGAATGAAAGTAAACCAGTATGCTCAGGTTTCAAATGGTTAAAAATTAATCGGGGCTAAGAGGAAACCAGTAGCACTGTATATATATTGGATACTGTTGTATATTATTGTGTTTGTTTTTATGTTAAAAAATAAATAAATAAAAAAAGATAACAAAAACAAACAACAAGTGAAAAGTTGACACCCCCGTGGCACATAGGCCAGCACCTCTTTTGCGTAATGCGAGGTGGAAATGCATGTGGAATCGAGGTGAAAGGGGGAAAAGGACAGGTTAATATTTTAGAGGAAATACATGGAAAAAATAATTACATAAATACAAAATAAAAAATACATTTAAAAATAAATAAATAAATACCCCATATGAATGGGAAATTAAATAAATATAAATAATAAATAATTATATGCAAAGTGGAAAATAATACATAAATAAATAAGCAAACAAATATGAAAATAAATAAATTGATAAATAAAATGGAAAATGAAATGGGGAATTAATAAATTGATAAATGAAATAGAAAATTAAATTGGAAAGTATATTAATATTGCATTTTTGTCATTTTCATTTATTTATTTGTTAATTTCGTATTTGTCGGTTTCAGTCCTCCATACAAGTAAGCTAACCAGTGTTAATTTTGGCAGGGATTTTAAATTTAGTCTTAGTTTTGAGATGAAATGATGCTTATTAGTTTTAGTCACATTTTAGTCATTTTTATCCTTCATAGTTTTAGTCTAGTTTTAGTCAACAAAAAAATTGTTTTTTTTTTGTTATTGTTTTTTTTTTTAACTAATCTAATTAGGCTAATACAGATTTGAAAAATTAGATTCAGGGTGCAAGTTGTATAAAAAAATAATTTAGAGATAATTTTTGGGGGGGGGGGGTCTAAAGTTCAAATCTTTCTTTTGCTGTTGGCTGTTCTCCTCTCCCTTCCTCTCATTCTGAATGTCCAACTGTCAGCCACTAGCATTTTCGTCTTGTCCCGTCTCATCAACGAAAATGAAGAATCAAGATCTATTTTTAGCTTGACGTCATCTCATTTTGCTCATAGAAAAAAAGGTCGCTGACAAATGATTTTCCTCATAGTGGTACTTCCGTACGATTGAAACATATTGGCCGGACCATTATTCTCAATGTTTGGACATTCTTGCAAGCTGCAGTTTACATTTTGTAACTTTTCAAGCGAAAAAACTCCAACATTCTTTCAAACTCAGAAACCAAGAGAGAGGACCCAAATTATTCAGAGAATTATCTCAATTAGAACTCATATTTATAGATACAAACATTGCATACATAAAATACTCCATGTAAATAAAATAGCTTTTCAGCCAACCGCACAATGCACACACATACGTGAAATGCAGTTTTTTGATAACCCATTTTATTCCTACCACAGCACGTACACATTTGTCAGGATGTTGTGCTCTTTTAGTGTTCCCCTAAAATGATGAGGATCCAAGATATGAAGAGTTTTCATTGCTCTGCTCAGTATGAGTCATTTTGACTTTTTTTTTCAGAGTGTAACGTAATTGGATTGTAATAATTGACTTTGTGTGTCTGTATCTATATGCCAGCTCTCTTCCACCACATGGTTATGCGGTGAAAAAGATCTGTTTCCAGCACACACACCCCTCCCTCCCACTGGCATTTCCTTCCTCCAAAAGGCCATTACTTTTGTGCAAATGCAATTAAGGGCCAATGACTCCCCCAGGCTTGGCAGAACGGAGCAAAGAGGCTGCCGTAACTTAAGGAGCCATAATAACCACTATAGTCCACCACCCATCCTAACCCCGAGGCAAAATGGCATGAGCTTCCCACCACCAACACCAATTGTCCTCTTACTTACCTTCAGCAGAGCTGCATCTCTGCAATGAGACTCCCTGCTGGACTGCAATAAAAAACAACAGGACATGATTTACAATATAACACAATCGAGTCCTCCTCTACCAGCTAATGCACTGTGCTGTCTGTGGGAATTCTCTGTACCTGCAGACCTGAAGTCAGCTGAGCAAACGGTGGTGTCATATTTATAAAAATGATCAGTCTGACAGCCAACATATAGAAACAAACAGATTTTCAGCAATTCTTTAATCCAATAGCAGATGACTGAAACAGCAAAAGACACAATTAAATCACGCAGTGCATCATTTCCACGGTCTGTTATTAGGAAGAGCTGTCAATTTTAGGCTTAAGACATTTTGCATGTCAGATTTGAATGATAAACATGATGACTCGAGCTTTCACTGCATCAAGATTTGACTTGAAACTTGAAAGCAAAAACATTCACTTCTTAAGTATGGACCTGGTAAAATGCATTAATAAATAGAAGGGCACAGACCTCCGCCAAAGCCAAATTCGCTATCTTGCGATGTTAACCTGGGTGAAAAATAATTTGTGTATATGTGTCATGATTCGGATCTGCTCCAAAATTTAATGGGTTCTTCCTTGGCCCATTCCACACCTCTCCACCAAGTTTAATGAAAATCAGGCCAGCAGCTTTTCCCTAATCCTGCATTAGAACAGCAAAACTGAACCAAAAACATGACCTCTGTAGAGGAGGTAACACATCGTAAGACATTAACAACTAACCCTTCCACTACCACACAGCTTTAGTTTTTATTTGTTGGCTTCAGCTACATGTACCCCTTTCCTGCCAAAATTAGCGCATGCACATTGTCTTTTCAAACTGGAGTAAACCCGCTAAATATAGGCAATAGACTGCATTCCCACTGCCAGCGAACACGGCACTGCAGCCTTTCTTGCGTGTGTGGGCAAAGAGAAAGCAGTAGGAACGGATGTCTTTTTCACTGATTTCTTCTCATCATATATCTCTTTACTTATTATGTCTCGCTTTCAAACTCAGCGCAGACCAATATGTATCGGTGTTTTAGCTGCTTAGGAAGAGATGGAGCGTAATTAGTGATGGGCGTCATTGCATCTCGCCGGTTAAGGGAATGAAATTACCATGTTCACTGCGTACTTTGTTCCCATCAATGCTAATTGAAGCCAGAGGCAATAAATACCCGTGACTACTGCAGAGTCATTTGACCCGGGTGTGAATCCTGATTGCAGGCATTCCCATTGCATTTAAAAGCCAGATGTAAGTGGGTGTCAGTAGGTTTTTGTGCAGTGGTAAAGAGGCTTTCAGTGGCTGTTAACATGGGTTTGACAGAAAAGATTTAAATGTCATTTAAATGGTCTGCATTAATAGACCTAAAATACTTGCAAATTACATGCAATGAAGACCTGTTACCTGACTTACTCTCAAGGACTTGTGACTTGACTTGGACATGTCTTGCTCTACCCTAACCCCTTGTCTTGACTGACTTAATACTTGCTTTGAAATTTGAACTTTGATACTTGACTTGGACAGGTTTGAATTGAATTGATACTTGACTTGGGCAAGTCTCAGATAATGCAAGACTTCAGTTGACGCTTGACTGACTTGACTTGCTTGTGTTGGTATTTGACTTGGACTGGTCTTGATTGATTTGACTTGGTGTTGTCTTGATGTCTTGAACGCTTTGAGACTTGACTAGACTTGAAATTGTCTCCACTTAACATGACATGTGACTTGTACTGTCTTTGATTCCTGTAAAAGCAGCTTTGCTTCTTGGGTCTGCTGAGTGATACTGACTTAAATAATCTGACCTCCTCTACGGCTCTGGTTATATACCTTCATCATAGCTTACAGTTAGTCAAAGTTGTACCCGATACACCATGTGGCACTAGTGTCATTCATGTCATACATACATGAAAACAGTCAGGAAGATGACCTGTCGTGTCTGTATACCTTAAAAAAGTGAGGATGAGCAGTTTGACATTTAAAAAAGAATGACAGAATAAATGCTGTACTTTGGGAAGTTAATGAGTTATCATAGTCGGAGCCCACATTAATATTTTTTTCCTTGCAGAGAGCTCATCAGGGACAGCTTAATCAGAGAACATCCATCCCAAGTTCACAAGTGTTAACATTAGCCTAACTGGGAATCCAGCGCTTTTAATTAGGATTTTAAATGTCAAATGTTATTGATTTGTAACAAAGTGAACAAGGTCAGCAGCTAATTAAAATTTACTTGCTTCTCAGATGATGAAAGCATTAAATGCTTTTTAATAGCCCCCTCTTGCTGCATGATGTTGCAGTGAAAGCCTTGAGTCTTCTTTTTAGATCCTGATATTTATTTATGAAGATTTATGCACTTTTTACCATTGAAATTGATTGTTTTCACTTGACAAAGAAAGCAATTTAAAAACTGAAATGTTTGATTGGTCCCTGGGAAGGCTCTCCTCTCTACTTACTTTGTTTCTCTGCAGTTTGTCAACTTGACAAGAACATGACTGGTCATAGTCATAAGAGGAGATTAGGACTTGGGAGGCTTCAATCTTCTTATTTCTACGGTGGCCACTAGGGGCAAAAATTCTCCACCTTAAGCAAATGCAAAACCAAATGCGAATTAAGAAAGCATCTTCATCAATTTGGCAACACATGTGCAGCAGATGGAGAACACGCTGCAAATCCCACAACACATAAAGAAAATCTACTGTAAAAGCTATTACACATAAGAAGTGTTTCCACAGGACACTTAAAAGTGAAGCACACATCCTGACATGCAAGTTTTGGCCGCAGTTTGTCTCTCATGTTACTGGAGTCGGCCATCCGGGTTGGAAAATTAGCTAAAACAGTATTATCACGTGAGAGGAAGGTGTTTGCCTTGATCTGCCACCATATTACATTTTAGCTCATTTTTCAACACCACTGACAGATAGCTGACTCCAATGACGTAACGCTGTGGACACACTGCATGCGTGAGCAGTGCTTGATGGCATCCTGGCTGACTGCGGCTTGCATACTTACTGTGTCCACACTGACAGCAATGTTGCTGCAGCACTGCTGCAGACCTGTTCTACAGTTATAACTATTGCATTTCCATAATTAAAAGCACCACACCTTTATGAAGCCCTGCAGCTACTGCATTGTCAACAACAGGGTCCTGAAAATGATCAAAAGACCAGTTTCACTTGCTCAAAATTGCATGCATCAACAGAAAAAAAGAGCGAGACTCTAATTCTCTAGATGTGCAGCAGAAGCTGCGCCACACCTGAGCAGTGCTGCTCACTCAGGTAGTGTGGCCGGGAGGTAAGTCACAAACCACGGGCAAAACAAGCCCGTCTGGATGTGTGCATTCACTATAAAGTGTCTTCTGGGAACACTTCCATTGTGTTGTGACGTAGCGTGGCGCATTTTCTGTATTGTGGTGTTTGCAGTGTTTTCTTAATGTGTTGTGTTTAGGGAGTTTTTGCCGATATGCCGATATATAACAACTAATTAGCTGATTACCAGTATTAATAAATCCACTTTTTTCCCCACCTAATTTTAGTGATCATCAGGTCTCTACTATAGTGCAAATAATATCATATTATACATTCTCTTATTTGTGATGGTTCACCAGCTGATGGAGACATAAAATGCAATGCTCGTCAGTGTATGGAATTTACATTCATTGTACAAAATAAGAAAAATATTTCACCTTAGGGTCGATGTTTTGTACATGTTCACTTTGTCCAAAAAAAAAAAAAAGATTTGTGATATCAGCAGAAATCAGCATGTTGGTCAACTCCCATATCTCATTTAAAAGCCAATATCATGCTGATACCGATGACTTGCTGGTATGATTGTGCATCCCTAGTTGTGTTGTGGTATTTGCAGTGTTTTCTTAATGTGTTGTGATATGGTATTTGCAGTGCATTCTCCAAATGCTGTGCATGTGCCTTGATGAGGATGTTTTCTTAATTTGCTTGTGTTGTCTAGTCATGTGTTTTCTTAAGTTACAGCGCGTTTACGCCTGTCGGCCACGGTATATTCCCCTTGCCTGACGCAGCAGATATCCCACACACTTAGCCCATGTTACCAACCACATCTTCCCTCCATCAGCCCACTGTCTCTGCCTGATTACTTCCATGTCATCATCATACATCAGGCGTGTGCACTTTCTTCAGCTTCAATAATTAAGCAGGAACATTCAGTGGTTTCTGAGCCATCATCAGCTTTCATGCCTGTATCCTACCAGAGCCCTCGCTGATGGTGTTGTCTGTGTCCACGCACTAATTTTTTTGCTCAGTCGACGCACTTTCCAACCAATTAAAGGCTGAGTAAGTGAGGCAAAGCGGGCTGAAACTGGAGAGCAAACTGTTTCTCAGTGTGGAGAGAAGCAGCTGGTAGAACCTATTACACCCCCCACCACCACCACCACCACACCCCGGTTTCCTGTTAATGCAGAAGAATCAGAGTCTCGCTGTTTGCATATCACGTTTTCCGGGCAGCTTGTCAGCAGATAAGGCATGTGGCCTCCTGCGTTAGCATGGTGTTTGTTTACCACATGTTGATGATCTGCAAATGTTTATGAATAATCCATGAACACGGTGCATAATTTAGTTGTGTAAACTGATGAACTTGCAACTTCACGTTCATCTCAGCATCTAGTAAAAGGTTTTAGATATGGTTTTTTTTGAAAGCTGTGGTAAACTTACCAGCACAGATTTCCTAAAAAATCCCACTGAAAATCTTGTGCATGATGCATTTGTAGTCATCCAGGCAGGTTTTCGCTGGCTTACACTACTACTATTACTAGACCCCCTCAGCCTGCGGAGAGACACAAAGCGTTATGAGATGACATAAATGAAATAAACAGAAAAGCATAATTTTTTTTTTATCGTCAGGCGACATTTCATTATATCACACAGCCCTATTGGTAGTTGCAGGTTATCTTTTTGGCAAAAGCGTCTTTTTTCTCAGTTTTTTTCTCGTCATTTAGCACCAATTTCAAAAGTATTTGTATTATTTTTGTGCTGCAAAGGCAGGCTAGTTTCATGAAAAGACCACCCTTCCTTCATAGAAATATGTCTTTAGGTCTTGAAATATATATATAAAAAGTGAAATTTGGGTACTTTCACCAAAATACAAAGTGGTTAATGGATGCATAGTGACTGTTGAGGGAATAAAACCCAAAACATTCATATGCAGGGAAGGCTGGATTACCGCTCATCCACTCTGCTGCCTTGTTTTAGAAAAAGATTTTTTTGGCTGAGTTTTTACTTGTGTACAGCTGCACTTTGCTGCAACCTCTCTCTTACTCTCAAACGAGCTCCAGGAGGATTAATGCTGCACTGTGCAGCTCAGTTTTGCCAAATATAGATGTCTTTGCGCATGCACTGCTGACTTCACACACAGGCTGCTCGCCATCATCTTTTGGTCAAAAAACATCAACATATCCTCAAGTTGTTTATCTGCTTCTCCTTTTTATGTCCATCTCATCACATCGATCTTGTTGTGCTTGAGAACAAAAGGTACTTAGATTAGTGACTGAGCTATTTCCATAATAACCCTTTCAGCCGCTTTTACTGCTGTTTTGTTTCATTTCCAATCACCTCTAAATGAAGCGCTAACAGCTAACCCCCCTAACTGATGTCATTTCCCCATCACAGATGCAGAGGATTGTATGTGTATAAACTTTGCATTAAAAACTTTTCCCCCTCACTCTCAGACACACTCACACACAGACACAAACAAAAGATACTTGCCACAATGTTGTAATTAGCATAGAAATCAAGTCAAAGGTAGTAAAATGTGTTTGCCTGTGTTAACTGGATTTACACCGTGCACAATTTTCTCTCCACCTGGCTTGAGTAAACAACAACTCTGCTATTCATCAATGATGCTTTGCCTCTATTGTCTTTATTAAGTTTTCCCCTCCCTTGTGAGCAGCCATTAGACAACTCACAATGAAGAGGTTATATTACCCGCTCCACCTAATGAGATAAAGTTCTGGAAATTTAGGCAAACTTTGTAAAGAGCTGCACTCTACGCTCTGTTATAGTGAGAGGAGTAACCTGATTTTAGCTTTCTGCTTCTAATCCTGATCTGTCCTCAGGTGTGTCTTTAAAATTTCTGAATGATTGTCCCCTCCTCCCTTTTAAAGCTCTTATTTTCTGGTGGGATGACTTGATTAAAAAGCAGAGAATTAACCCAAAGTTTTTTGTTAACAGGCGACGATGAATGCTCGGCCTCAGAGGATCCTGGACTCTGGATCGCTCACCCAGTCGGCACCAGCCAGCCCCACCAGCAAGGGCACACACATCCACCAGGCTGGGTGAGGGCACATCTCACATGATTATTCAGATATACAGAAAACTCAACCTAATCACCAGAATAGATGTTGTGTGTGTCTTCAAACCATGGATATGTTACATTTGTACGTCTCATGTAGCAGACATGTTGAAAACACTTTATGTAATTTTTTTAGGGCTGCCCTCTGAAATTCGGAGATTCAAATCATCGGTCAGAGGGCCCTCAGTTGACTGAGATATCTTCAAGTCTTTTTTTTCTTTTTGCATAGACTGTGTACTTACCACCACAATTCTTAAGTGAAACAGAAAAGTCTGGATACAGCCGCTGCCATCTTGTGCTAGTGACATCATTCAGAGATGGAGTCTACGCTGTAGTTCTGTCCAGGGGTGGGGGCATTCCCGCAAAAACACCCTTTTAACCAATAGTAAGCAACCCCATTGAGCACAAAGTCACCGATTGGTTGTCACAGGTGTAAGTCATGGTGGAAAATCCCCTTTTTTGCAGAATCGAATAACTCATTAAAACTAAACTGATCACAAAAACTATCACTTGAACAAACATCAGGGTGATGAGAACTATCTTCAGAGACAGAAACCATCTTTGGTAAAAAATGTATTTGGCATGTACGTACTTTGAGTTTTTAGTTTGGCCTTTGTCCATTCACTAACTTGGAGGGGTGGGCTTTATGACCCATACTGTAGTAAGACACCAGGGGGCGACCAGGTTTAAAAGCTTTGCTTTTGGGGAACTGTCATACTGCGCAGTGAAGTTTTGCAGCGGGGTGAGCGCTCTTGACACTAGTCTTTGGTACAGGGAGCTGAAAAAAAAAAAAAAGACAAACATCAAAAAGTAATGATAAAATGATCACACTAAATCCCGGATATGTCTAAATATTAAATGACATATGACGAATAAAAGATTTAAAATGAACTGGGTTTTCTTACTTGTTTCTGTTGACACAAAGGGAATGAAAAGGCGGGTAAGTTCTGCTACTTGTCCTCATGTTGATGTCCGTGTCCCTCCAGCGGCTCTCCTCCCATGCCCAGCACCAGCAGCTCCAGTCTGACTAACGAGGTGCCCAAACCTCCCGCCAGAGAGCAGCCGGCCACACGGCCTCCCTACACCCCCACACTGGGAGGACAGGCGCCCCACTCCCACCAGTTCCCCCGCACCCGCAAGATGTTTGACAAAGGACCTGAGCAGGTAGAGGATCACCCTTGTGCTTGGATCTTTGTGTGTAACTCAGGCATTGTGGGTAAAATTAACTAGCAAGTAGCAGCTGCAGGGTTGTTGTCTTCGGCTTTTTGTACCGCTAACATTTTGTGTGTGTGTGTGTGTGTGTGTGTGTGTGTGTGTGTGTGTGTGTGTGTGTGTATGTACAGGCAGCTGAGGATGGTGACGAGCCAGGTGGTCACAGGAACTACATCTGTCCCGCCCTCCAGACGGGGCTTTGCGATTGGAGCGCCAAGTATTTCGCTCAGCCTGTCATGAAGGTAGCGTCTTTCTTTTCTTTCCAATCAATCAGCCCTTTTTACAGTCCTCACATCCCACAGTGCCGGTTCATTTTTTATGGAAGTACTTTGATGTATAAAACCGGGCTGTTTGCTACCTGCTGGAGATAATGTTAGTTAGCCGCTTAGATCGTTCATACAAATATGTAAATATGTTCAGTCTGATTTTGAGAAAGTCAGTATAGTCTGATTTCAGTCGGACTAACATGTTTACATGTATTTTGAAAGTCCAGATTTAGTTGGACTAACGCAATAATTCCACTTTTGTTGTCATCATGTAAATATACTGACTGTATCTCAGACACTGACGGGCAGCTCGCCCACTGTATGCTATTGTGTGCTCACCTTTTTTTGATCCACATGATCAGTTTTTACCGTGAGCCTAATTATCCACAGAAGTGCCCTCTGCAAAACAAACAGACCTGGTTCCATTTCTAGCAGTACATCCCCCTAAATCCTACACACTGGAGCATTACGACTTTGACCCCAACAGGTTGTGTGTGAGGCGTCGCCATTCTGTGAGTCAGATCCAGCTCCCGCACCTCCATGGCTCCAACCTCTTGTCCACATATGGTCCACTTCTGGCTGCCCTTTCACTCTGTAAAGCAACATTTTAGATGAGTTACTACTATAATAAAATGCAGATATTTTTACACAATATTGAATTAAAAGTAAAAGAGCAAATCAAATTTTCCTTAATCAACAATTCTAAAACAATATTTTATTTTGACTCCTTCTTGATTCTAGTCTTGTTCTTGAACAGCAGCCTGGAGTGGTTGCTAGGCAACAAAGCGGACAGGTAATTTCAGATTTCACATAAATATTTATATGGAACGGTGTCACAGGTGCACATTTGTCATGCATTTAACAACGGCTTCAGGAGTGACGGAGCCATCCGAGTACACGAACTGTGCTACTGAACATCTTTTAGAGAGTAATGGAGTCCAATGGAAAACAGCAGGCCAGGGACCAATCACAGTGTGAGAAACTACCTGCTGCTAGCACAAGATGGCTTTACTGAATAATTGAGCTCCATAACTTAACATCCTCCCGAGTGAAATTCAAGATTAAAAGAAGCTGTTAACCCCACACAGTAGTCGGTGCCGAATTTTTGATGGCAAGCTGAAAGCAGGCTACTATGTGTTTAACCCTTTGAAAACTGAGCAACTTGGTTTGATTTCTTTCAAAAACATGGGGAGAAGGCAATAAGGAACATAATAGGACATGGCCCAAAAAATAGCAAAAAATAATTAAATAAAGGGGGGAAAAAGTTCCAAGAAAATTACTTGAAAATGGGCAACAGAGATAAGTAGAAATCAATCAATCAATCAATCAAGTAAATGACCTGAAAATTTTCAGAAATTTGTAATGCGTATATGTTATTTATGTATTTATTTAAAAAATAATAGTTTTCTGGACATCTTTCTCTTTTAATTTAATAAAATCAAATCATTTTCAGGTCAGTTTTTTGTCAACTTCTACTTATTTCTTTTCTTTCTTGCCAGGTGGGTCATTGCCTTTTTCCCCATGTGTTTTTTTTTAATCAAACCAATAAAGGGTTAGATAATTCGTAAAAGGTGTCTGAATTGCAGCACAAGCACAATCCAGGTTTCACAGGGTTAAATAATCAACATGCTATCCTCTCTGTAAAAATATGAAGTAAAATAAAAAGGTTTTGTTGAGGTTAAACAGAGAAGGAGAGAATTATTTTTAAAAAAGAGTCAAACGCGAGGGTCAAACAGAGGAGAGCAGAAAGTGTTGGGAGTGGAGGAAGAAAAATAAGTAAGAAAAGTATTCAAGAGTGCATGAGAGACAAAGTGGCTGAGAGAAAAGTTGATTTTAGTAAAATAAAATATTTACGCACAAAGACATTTGCGGCAAGAAGAGGAGTCGAGATGGAGGAGCGCACGGCAAAGAAAAAGTAACGATGATTATAATAACATATTTGAAAGAGAGAGAATCCATCGCAAGGCAGACAGAGGCAGGAGGAGAGGAAAAAGTGAGGTGTTGAAAGTGAAGCAAAATTTCATAAAGAGCAGACAAGAGGAGAGAAAGATGGAGCCAAAGTGGCAACAAAAGGTGATGAAGAGCAGAGAGAGAATTGGAGGGGAAGAGTGAGTGAAGAGCAGGAGGAGGAGGAGGAGGAGGAGGAGGAGAGGGGTTTTTTGCCGTAGCGTGAATCAGAATGCTGCATTGGCAAAATTTTGAGTGCTGCCATAAAACTCCACTCCATTACAAAGCTCAGTGTGTATGTGAGTACGCCTCAAAGTCTGCACACAGGTTATCATATCACTGTGTCAGCAGCAGGGGAGCAAAATCTGTGTGTGTGTGTGTGTGTGTGTGTGTGTGTGTGTGTGTGTGTGTGTGTGTGTGTGTGTGTGTGTGTGTGTGTGTGTGTGTGTGTGTGTGTGTGTGTGAGAGAGAGAGAGAGAGAGAGAAAGTGTATCTCTAGGGGTGTGTGAGGAGCAAGGACAGTGAGGACTGCATGTGAGAGTGAAGGTCTGTGATTAAAGAGAAAGATGTCCACAGCCACAGGTTCATATTTAAGTAAGAGAGAGAGTTACAGTAAGAGAGCAAGAGCAGTGGTTCGTAACACAGTTGACCAAAAATATGTGGACACCTCTGTCCATGCAAATTTATTCCGGTTCAATACAAGAGTCAAATAGGCGAGAGCCAATCAGTCATTTCTGTCATTTTCTGTAACCGCTTGTCCTCGTAAGGGTCGCGGGGGGGCTGGAGCCAATCCCAGCTGTCATCGGGCGGAAGGCGGGGTACACCCTGGACAGTTCGCCAGACTATTGCAGGGCCGACACATAGACGAACAACCATACACACTCACAGTCACACCTAAGGGCAATTTAGAGTCATCAATTAACCTGAGCTGCATGTCTTTGGACTGTGGGAGGAAGCCGGAGACCCCGGAGAGAACCCACGCGGACACGGGGAGAACATGCAAACTCCGGAGAGCCAATCATATTTGTTTCTAAAGTACGGTGGCCCTGAGGGTCAACACACTACATCAATCCACCAACACCCCCCAAAAAAAGATTTCAGAAATCAAAAAATTTCCCCAAAACAAAAGAACATCTCAGAAAACAAAACACAATCCCCCGGCCCCCAAAAACAATTGAGAAAACAAAACATCCCCAAGACAAAACATCTCAGAAAACAAATCAGCATTTCCCAAAACATTTCTGAAAACAAAACTTTCCGTACCACACTACATTTCCTCTTGTAGCGCCTGCTGCATCATGCCAGAGGGAGTCGGTTTCTACTGGCAAGCGCACCATGTGACCTAGAAAAGACAAAAAAGTGTTTCCATTGCAGTGTTGCAAAACATGACTTTTTCAAATCGCCTGAAATACCACCTCATGCAGGAGTAAAAACATTTTGAGATGAAATGTTTTTTCTAAATTGACGTTTCCATTAGACGTATTTTACGTTTGCAGTTTTAATTTGAGCAATTTAAGGGTTAACGTAAACCCGCCTAGAGAGAGATGGAAGGAACGAGAGACAGACAGAGAGGTTAAAGCATTCATTAATCATAGGCCTGAGTGAACAGGAAGGTCTTAAGCTTGCTTTTAAAAGACAATACAGTTAGGTGTACATGTTATATCATAAGGGACTTCGTTCCGGAGACTAGGACCATAATAACTGAACGCACCCTCACCAGATTTACTAGTTATTATGGGGACAGTTAGGAGACCAGTGTGCTGATCTGAGAGCTCTGAAGGGGCTAGATGCAGTCTTGCAGTCTGTTTACTTCAGTACACGTCGCACACACTTTACTATAAGACAATATGTATAAGACCCAGGCATCTTTCCCTAAGCCTAAACACAGCGTGTCTGCAGCCGTGGCTAGACCTCGTTGGTTCAGAAGGAGGAAGTGGAGACGCATCATCCCTCTTTATTTACGGTCTCAGGTGTGAACACAGTGTTACATCAGCAGGAGGAGGATATGGGTGAAATGAATAAACAACACCCCAACTCGATTCTTTGAAAATGTAAAAAAACTAAACAAAACAGAAAAACTTATTTTCTGGCTCAAATCAAAACACACATTGATATGATTGATATTTTGGCAATTAACTAAAATTATTATAATATAATGTAATAACTTAATCAGTCTAGCTGTATTTATGTATATTTTATGTTAGCTTGTCACCTCAAATCACATTTTTGGGTTATATTTACCTACACAGCCCTGATTTAAAGACGTTAGACATTATCAGAAAATTGAAAAATGTTTAACATGAGAAGAATAAAGAGGGATGTTGTTAAATGCTAAAAAATGAAGATTATTATTATGATGACAGATTATGAAATTCATTACTGTGTTTTAAATCAAAAACTATAAACTAATTCAACCCATCTCCTTCCACCAGACTTGATACAGGCCATCTTCAGACTGTCCCATGCAAATTATCTACACAGATTTTTGATTTATCAAAAAAATTGAGCCTACAGTGCATAAATAATTTGACTGTAAACGGTGCTGTAAACATATACTTGCAAATTCTTGCTAGATAAATCTTCAAGGTTCATGAAAAAAATAAATTTTTGCTGTCGTGGTAAATTAAATGTGTAACATTTCAGAATGTTATCTCAAAAACTGATTTTTGACAGCATTTTTAATTCTGCCCTCATGTAAACTATTGCAGTCTTTGGGAAAATGGGATCTTTAAACACCAGTTTTTACTTATGGAGCAAATCAATTTTTGTGAAAACAAATTATCAACATCTCATCTCTCAAGCACGGAACTACATCTTCCATTGTAGCTGGCGTTGATAGGCTTTTACAATGCTTAAGTATCACATTTGGAAGACCTTGCCTGTTTTATTTATAGAGTTCATGTCTAACAGAAATGGTTTGAATGAAAGACAAGAACTTTGTCTTTCTAACAATACCAAAATAAATTCATATTTGGTATTTATTATAAGTATGGCATTGTTTTTTTCATGGACAAACCCTGAGTCAAAGGTTTTTATTCTAGCATGTGACCCCAGAAGGGCTCCATACATACCCAAAGACGAAAAGTTGAGTCTGATACAGCTGTTGCAACCACTTGCGTTAAACATTTTTTTGGAAAAAATTCAGCAATCACATGTAAAGTTTGAGTGTCCACATACTTTTGGCTATGTAGTGTACTAGGAATTTTTATGTATGTCCACAATGTCTAGAGCTCTGTGGAGAATATATGCAAGAGTCTCTCTCTTTTAACACATACTTTTTTTCCTTTTCTTTTTTTACCTCAGGGTCTCATTATACGTTACATTAGCAGCTGACACAGTGCAGGACCACAACCCCGGGAACCACAGTATCAGCTGGCTCTTACCTTGCACACACACACACACACACACTCTCTCTTTGTCTCTGAGCTATGGGAATACATCAACCACAGCCTAACTGCTAAATCTGCCTCCTCTCAGACTCGGTCAGGAAGCATAAATATAGACAGTGGATATGATATGCAGATAAACCTGACGTGACTGCACACTCACAGAAACACACTGTACATACAACATCTCATACACACATGGATTTATTCACAATCTGCACTCAGAGGTGCTAAATGTGTGTTGTTTCCCTGTAGGCAACAAATGCAGAGTGAGGAATATTGATTACACACAGTAGTAGTAGAGTCACATGGCACTGTAGCTGTGTGTGTGTGTGTGTGTGTGTGTGTGTGTGTGTGTGTGTGTGTGTGTGTGTGTGTGTGTGTGTGTGTGTGTGTGTGTCAGACTGTTTAGCATTCAGTGGGTGTGGGAGGCCTCGCTGTAGAAATGTGCTTAATAAGCACACACGGGCAACCACTGTTTAAAGACACACACACACACACACACACACACACACAATTACAGGTTCTCTCTGTTGTTTACACTCTGTTGTTTATGTATCAGTCTATTAAATATGCATAATAATAGAAAAGCCGAAGTTTTTAATTTATGATTTTAATATTTTAAAGTGAAAAATGACATAAATCAACTTATATTACATTCTGCATATTGAATGTCATGTTACAAGGGGAGTCATTAAAATAAAGCCGGGACCAAATCTTTGGGGGCATTTTGTTACATAAGACTTAATAAAGTTAATATTTCTCATATTGTCCCTCTGTTCAACAGATGGGATCAGATGTGACTGCATAAAGTGAACTATACAAAATGAGCCTCACTTAGTATTGTAGTTGGGAAAGTAATCAGCCCTGTAGTGTTATGAGACATATTGGCAAGGATTTTTTTTTTTTTTTTATCAATGGGCTTTATTCACAAACAGTGCATGCACACAAATGTGTGCTTAAAACATGCATTGGAATATTTTACGCGCAAATGTTGGATTCATTAATATATTCTAATCTGTCTATGTTCCAAGCGGCAACCTACAAGGCTGAAAAATGAAGCCAACTCAGGAGTGCCAAAAACTGCAGTTCCTCTTATGGCCACTAGAGGCTGGCTCCAAAACAGAGTCAATCCCCATAGACCCCTATGTTAAAATGCCCGAATTTACTGAAGAAATAAACATGTTTACAGCCTGATACAAAAACAGTTTTGGTATTCATAGCTAATTTTAAACAGTGCACATGGTTAATTTGCACATATCTCACCCATTTACATTTTACAAAGGGCCAAGGTTTCACCTGTTTACGGGTGGGGCCGCTGGAGTGGCAGGCTGTCTGCAAGGTACCAACACAGTCTGTGCGTCAGATCCAGCCCTTGCTCCTTCACAGCTCCAACTTCTCATCCAAATATGGTCACTTCTGGCTCCAAAAAATGAAGATGGTCATGGCTAAAATGCCAAACTCCATGATTCAAAACCAGTGGATGACATCACAGTAGCTACTTCCAGTATTTATACAGTCTATGTTTCGTTCAAAATCTGTAAACAAATTCAGAACTGCCTCACATCACAAGAACACATAAACAATGGTCTGGCTGTCATAGAAAATGAAAACACACCCATTAATTACAGCAGGCACATATTTTCACAATTAAAATATTCAGCTCTGAAACCTGAGTGTCCCAGTCAATTTCAGTTGGCAAGACAAGTTTCGCTGCAGCTATGTAATTCCCAAACATCAACCTCCATGGCTGAAAAATGAAGCCACAATCAAAATGCCCAAAACGGCAATTCATCGAATGTTCACTTGAGGGTGGCTCTCTTGCACCTCCACAGCTCCACCCTAGCCTAGCCTAAATATGGTCTCTTCTGGCTCCAAAAAACAAAGATGGCAATGTTCAAAATGCCAAACATGAGGCTTCAAAACGTCCACAAACCAATGGGTGATGTCACAATAGCTGTATCCATTATTTATATAGCGTATGGAAATTCTCTGGAATAGCGCTCCCCCAGATATCCTGTCAGGTTTAAGTTTAAACATGTCCAGGGACATTCAAGAGATTAAAGATCGGGCTAGGAAGTATGTTCTTATATAAGGGAATGAGGGTGTGGCATTTTTCTGATTGCAAATAACGATTACCCAACATGTGCATTTATTTTGTGCGTATAGTAAGAATATTTCTGCACATATATAAGTGAATGGGACCCCATGAGCCCAATGGTGCAGTCTGAGAACATACTGTGACCTGTGCTCTGACAACCAGGGTCCAAGACTTAAAGGAATACTTCAATATTTTGAGAAATACCCTAACATGCTTTCTCTCCGAGAATGAATTTAGAAGATCAATATCAATTTGTGCCTGCATATTTAGCATTGATCTGGAGCTCAGATGTAGTTAGCCTAGCTTAGCATAAAGACCTTTAAAGGTCACGAATTAACATCTTTGGGCAAAGATCATCTCTGACCCCTCACATCCTGATCATCACCTCTTTCAGCTCGTTCTCTCGGGGTCAGGTCACTGTCCAATAAGACTAAACGCTTCACAAACAGCTTTTTTCCCCCTCAGCTATCAGATTTCTCTGAACCTCCCACTTTGGCTCCCTCCTCACAAACCACTGATATGCATTACAATGATTGTCTGCTGTCCATTTATGTATTCATGCAGAGAAAAACATACTGTACTGAAAACAAATTCTATCAGCCTGGTGGTATGGCTAATAAACAATCTGTCAGGTTTTTATACTAAGGCAGTAGGTTTTCGGATTGGGTATGTATGTCCTGATATCTCAAGAACACCTTAAAGGAATTTCAACAAATTTGGCACAAACGTCCACTCGGACTCAACAATGAAGTGATTAGATTTTGATAGTCAAAGGTCAAGCTCACTGGGACCTCTTCTGTCTCATTCTTTTGAATACGATGTTACAAAAACACAAAGGGAATTTCTTAAAATTTGGAACAAACATCCACTTTTACTCAAGGATGAAATGATTAGAATTTGGTGGTCAAAGGTCAAGGTCCCTGTGACCTTGTGTCCGTCTCATTCTTGTTAAAATGTTATCCCATCAAGGCCTCAAGGGAGTTTTGGCACAAACATCCACTTTTACTTAAGGGTGACCTGATCCAGTTTTGGTGGTCAAAAGTCAAGGTCACTGTGACCTTGTGTCCATCTCATCCTTGTTAAGGCTATATCTTAAAAAGGCTTTATGGGTCTTTCTTCAAATTTGGCACAAATGTCCACTTGGAATCAACAATGAAGTGATTGAATTTTGATGGTCAAAGGTCAAGGTCACTGGGACCTCTTCTGTCTCCTGCTTGTGAATAGGATATCTCAAAAACACCTTGAGAAAATTTCTTCAAATTTCGCAAAAACCTTCACTTTTACTAAAGGATTAACTGTTTAGAATTTGGTGGTCAAAGTCAAGGTTACGACGACTTCAAAAACCGTAGTCCTAATAGAAAAATTCTTACACTAATCATAACAAAAATTTCACACAAATGTGAAATGTGAAAAAATAGGAGAAATGATATCATGTATTCAGAAGGTCAAAGGTCAGCTTCACTGCGACATCATAATGTTCTTTTCTGGTCATTTTACGATGTCATATCTCAGGAAGAGAGGGGGGAACATTTGGTAAGATACTGACTTGTTGATACTAATTTGTAAACCCTGCTAATTGTAGAGATCTTCTGTGCTGCCGGGGGGAAGATATGTGTGAAGTATCCATGTTTTTACAGACATGGATGTAAACTATAACTGCAGCTTGACTGGTTTGTGAAGGCATACAACCACAAGGCAGTAATTCTAGTTTGTTTTTCATTTTCTTTTTATCTTTCTTACATTTTGCAATTAAGCTCTTTTACTTCCACTTTATTCCTCATCACACACTGTTCTTAACCCCCACTACAAGAAATTTATGTACAGAAATTCACTTGATTTTTGGGAGGATAGGTGAGAGACCCCCCAGTGATGAGCACTACTTATCCAGAGAAGAGTTCTGGCTCTCGCAGTAGAGAAGGAAGAGAGAGATTGAGAGAAAGGGTTGAGAGCTCTGTAGGGGGAAATCTGGACTGAATGACAGGAAAATGAGGAGAGGAGCAACATCAAAAGGGTCTGGGTATCTGCCATATTTGCTGCAGCAACTGAAAAACTTTTATATATTTGTCCATGGAGTACATTTAAACAATGTGTGCACCTCAAATGTCCATTGGCTTCAGCCTCTGGCATTTACTCAGACATTTCAATGTTCTCTTAATTTTCTAAATTAACATCATGTTTGGAGACGATGTTTCAGGGAGGGTTACTTGACCCATCCAGAAACAGTTAATGTCTTGTACATCCTTATTTCTGTATTTTCACTTAGTGTGCATTTTATTTGAACCATACAAGTACAATCTTTCCTCAAGAAGTTCCATATGGAGTAATCCAGGGAATATCTCTCTTTCAGATCCCAGAGGAGCATGACCTGGAGAGCCAGGTAAGGATGGAGCGGCAGTGGAGGTTCCTGAGAAACACTCGCGTCAGAAGGCAGAGTCGAAGCATCACACAAAGGGGTTAGTGACACACACTCTCACAGATAATTATGCATATGCACATTATTTTAGGAATACCATCTGCTTGTTATAATAAAGCCACAAATAGACATTATTTAGGCAGATATTAATCATCTTTACATTCATTGTTTCCCCCACATTGTTATAGAAATAGTAGACTGAAGTTATATTTAGTATTATTCTAAAAGTATTTAGAAATTTTACACCAAGAAATCGACAAAAGACTAATATTTCTGTCTGGCAGGAAGAGTCGTACCTATATACCAGTTAAAGGAACCTTGGACTGTAATGTGTAGGATTAAGCAGAATCTATTGGCAGAAATGGTATATAATATTCATAACTATGCTTTCATTAGTTTAAAGGACTGTGTTTTTGATCATGGAGTCCACCACGCTGCACCGTCATGTTTCTACGGTAGCCGAAAATGGACAAATCAAACACTGGCTTTAGAGAGGGCCATTTGTGCTTTTACATGGAGGGGTGAGTGGAGAGATATTTAGTTAGTTGCAATCTGCAACCTGACCACTAGATGTCACTCAATCTTTCACACTGCACCTTCAAAAGCAGAGTTAGTCTACACATACAGTATGCTACCTAATTACTTGAATTTAGATTAAGTCGATCATCAATATGTCATCCCAGGCTTTTATCACATTTACATTACGTGTCATATCTGATTAAAGTCAAGGGGGGTCAATTTAATGAGCACATTTCATACATAAAAAGGCAAATCAAAATGATGCACATGTGCACAGAGCATCAAAATTACAAATGACAAAGTCAGATAAGCATGAGAAAATAAAATAACAAATAATGAAATAGGCAAAAACTTGAACAAGTGGCTTGCCACATGCCAGGTTGATTTTTTTTCATTGAAAAATTCAACGATAACCAAGACTAGCTTAACTGCCTTGTAAATCTTGTTAAAAAAAAACTCAACTTTGTTGCATCACACAAAGGGAGGCATACATCTCTGTTAACAGGGCTGTCTAAGAGCAATCTTAAATTCCATTTTTATGATTTAAAAAAAGAAAATCTACTTTGAGCTCTAACACTGTTATTGTAAAAACACAAACTCATTCTTATTCAAAATAAGGATTTTGTTCTTTTTTTTGTTTTGTTTTTTATTTTAGAGGGCCTGATGATGACAAGCTTTGAAGGAAGATAAAAACATTTTATACAGTCCTAAACATTTATTCTATGTTTTATTTTTTGAACTTCAGGCAATGGTGGCCCAACCACATTTCTTTATTTAGCAATGTGTGTTGCAAAGTGAATTTTTTTTGTCAACAGTTAGAGGTCCTAGAATCAAACTTTGAGGCACGTCATATGCCAGGTTGATCCACTAACTGATGGACATGAAAGAGATTCAGTCTTAGATAATAAGATTATCACTCGGACCAGCAGTGTCAAATGCAGCACTGAGATCACAGCATAAGCACTGATATTTTATTAATAACTTATTTTTTAACCTCGATGAGGGCAAAATCTGAGTGGAATCCAGACTGTCCAAAAAAAGAACAGACTGAGATGGGCTACAGATCGAGCAGCTTTGTTTCAGACATGTGAGCAAGTGCACAGATGATCTTCAGTGATGAAAGAAGATTGATTGAAACCAATCCATAGTCAGAAACAACCCCCTTATGAGTCACATGACTCCCCTCGCGCACACACTCGAACTCACACACACAAACCCACACATCATAGAGCCCATACACACAGGCTCCCCGAGTGAAGTCAGAGCTTTCTCAAACAGAATAGCTAACACTCCCAACGTCATTGGTAGCCCCATCCACACACACACACACACACACACACACACACACACACACATATAGAGTCAAGAGTGGATTGGCATCAGAGCTGAGGCTCACTCCCGCACACCCTGTCTTTCTGACTGCTCGCTAAATCATTGAATTCCCCTCTATACTCCGAGTTTTTGAAAGAGAGAGAGAAGTAGTAGGGTTGCCCTCATTCAGTCTGTTTCCTCCAGAGAAAAACAAGATGAGAGGAGGAGGAGGAGGGAGAGTGGGATGGAGGGAGAGGAGGATGGAGGAGGCAAAACGGAGGCAGAAGAGCTAGAAATAAGAGAAGACAACATGTGCTAAAGAAATATTTTGGCTTGTAAACCCGATTTCACTTGTTTTTCTTTTCTCTGTGATGCAAAATGTTCACTCATCATCAGGCACTTCTGAAGTCCTCGGGGTGGTTTCAGATTTTTTACAGTAGCTACGTATCAAATGTGCCGTCAAACAGCACAAACAAAAGCAAATCAATGACAATGATCCCGCTCATCTTTTAACCGAAAGCCTCCTCGTATCTACTTTTCCCTCCGACTACATGTTTTCTAGCCGCTGCGATGAATACATGATGGATTTTTCCTCATTCTTTTCCATCTCATTATGGCGCTCTCGAGAGTGCGCTCAGGTAGCCAAGGACAGGTTTATGAGCCGACATGTTTTGTTGCCATGACAACATATGGTGAGGCGGTGAACTTCTCAGCTGCATTTGTGCATTGGCACTGTGTTATACTCCATTGAAATCAGCCAAGGGGGTGCACTACCAGACTTTTCTCTCCTTCCATAGACGGCCATATGTTTCACTTGTTTTTCTTGCTTTGCCTCAAGGCCAGCTATTGTTCCTTTGTACACGAGTAGGGCTGTAATACTTTCTTTTTCATGCACTGACTCATTCATTCCAGCATGTTCTGGTTTTAGATTCTGTAATAAAGGCCTAGTTGCTATTTATTTCTGTCCTGTTTTCTCTCTGTTCTGTTCTGTCCTATTTGCAGCTACAGATACTCTGTTTCCCCACTGGCCTCATCAAAGTTTCATCCTAATTACAGAATACATCTTCTAACAACAAACACTCAGAGCGTGCTAAATTTACAAGAATTTGATATATATATTTTTTTAATATCTATCAGAAGTAAGCACACACATACACATCCACACTGTGGCTGGCATCTGTCACTCCCCTATTCACTCATTCACTTCTCCACATTTAAAAGACATTCATTAATAAAGATTACAGTCACTTTAAGTCTCACTTATGTACTAATTGAATATTTAAGGACACCATGCAGTGGATACATTTCAGTGGTGAGCAGTGTTGGAATCTAACAAGGTAATAAAAGTTAGTTACCTTAGTGCACTAACACACATCAGTCACATTAGTGAGCGTCACCATTGCATCAGGCAACATGTTCCTTCATTACCATCATTATGGGCACTGTTGTTAAACCTGACTTAGTCCCATATACACTGTCCTGCTGCCTGAAGTACTCACCAGCACAATAAATATCTCAATCCGCAGCTTCAATTGTCCAATTTATGTGCTAAAAACTACAGCGCCCAGCTGACTGAGGAAATTACTGAGGCCTTTTTTTTAAAAAAAAAAAAAAAAAAAAAAGAAACTAAAAATATATTTAAAGATTGACATCTTTAGTAGGTAGAAATGGTCCAGGGGCAGATAGCTTGGTAATATACAGAAGCAGAGTAAGTTGGAGGTGATGAGAGCTTTTTCAGTGTTTGAGTCAGAGTGTAAAGTTGTGGCTATTTCCTGGAAGCAATACCTACAGTTCTCATCCAGTACATACCAACCTCAAAGCAGTAGAAAAGATGAATTTGTTGATCTTTTTTTCCAGTGACTCTCACTGTACATATTGGATGCAGCAGGAATCAAACCTGTGATTTTCCACTTCCCATAAATACTCTTACTTTTACGCTTGTTCCCATTCTGGCTTGTGCCCCACATTACAGGTGTTTCCCGTCTCGATGATCAAATATTCATCAACCGCAACCCTGG
Source organism: Plectropomus leopardus (assembly GCF_026936395.1). Classification (NCBI taxonomy): domain Eukaryota; kingdom Metazoa; phylum Chordata; class Actinopteri; order Perciformes; family Serranidae; genus Plectropomus; species Plectropomus leopardus. The sequence continues at coordinate 3,770,474 of NC_142178.1, forward strand.
AGTACCATCTGTTGTGAAATTCCACCCCTTCAACACGTGCATCGCTGTGGCTGACAAGGACAGCATCTGGTCAGAGACTGAACACACACAGTGAAAGAGCAAATCAGCTTAAAGGGGATAGTCCAGACTTTTTTTAAGAGGGTTGTATGGGTACTTATCCATAGTCAGTGTATAACATACAATAGATGACGGTCAGCATGTGTTCAGTTTGGAGAAGCAGGCTGGAGTCTGACACAGAAGCTAAGCAATGTGCTGCTGTGGAAGAGGGTCAGCAACAAAATGTATTTTAGTCATCAGAAAAAGTTCTCCTTAAAAAAAAAAAAACACTTTCAGTTTAAGTGTACACCATATTCAGAATATTTTCACTGCTTTATCTTTCTATCAGACAGCCCAAAGCTGTCACTCAGTAAGTTTACATGTACAGTTAAGTGGAGCTACGGTGGAGTGGAGTGGAGCTCAATTAGGACATTTAATTGGACTACTGTCCCTGTCCCAGTATACAAGCACCGGGGGAAAATCCATTAATTGACGGCAGTATGTGCAACTTCACCACGGTAGGACCTTCTTCTGATTGATCTATTATGTTACATACCAAAAAATTTAGCAAGCCGCAAACGGGTTGTATGTGGAACGGTGAAAACATGTATACATTTTCGTTGCTGTGCATTTCATATGTAGTTCACTTGGGATGCACAATAATATCGGCGAGTCATCGGTATCGGCAGGTATTGGCTTTAAATTGAATATCAGAATCGGCCAAAATGATGATTTCTGCCGATATCACAAACCGATATTTTTATTTTTATTGACAAGTGAACAAGTACTAAACATCAACCCCGAGTTGAAGTATTTTTGTTAAAAAAGCATTTTAATTTTATGTCTCCATCTGCTGGTGGAACATCGCAATAAAAGTATGCAATATATGATGTTAATTCCACGAGAGGAGAGATAATCACTAAAATTAGGTGGGTAAAAAAGTGCTTTATTGGTTTTGGTTATCAGCAAAATGAGTTGTTATATATCAGCATATTGGATAGCAGCAAAAAATCCAATATTGTGCATCCCTATACTAAAAGCTCTACTTGGTACCTTGTTTTTTTTTTTTTTTCTTTTCTTTTTTTCTCCTTGCTTTCTTCTGTGAAGTTTTACTGTTTGACTTATGAGTAGAAAACCCAGTGCAGGGACTACAGAGCATGTGCAGAACACCTGGTCCAGTTCAGGTCCAACTGAGGCGTAAAAACAAAAGAGTGAATCAACCTCCAACTGTATTATCTAGGTGTACTTGTACGACTTTGAGAAATTTGACTTAGTACAACTTCAGTCAGACTAACATGTTTACATGTATTTTAACATCCAGTTTTAGTCAGACTGGCACAATAATTCAACATTTTCTAACATCATGTAAACGCACTGAATGGCTTCAGTCCCATCTAGGCATAGCCCATTTATGCTCTCGTCCAAGCCAACAGGCTCCATTGATAAAAACAGTCATTTTAGCTCGCAGAACATGGGAGTTGCTGGTCTACCACTGACTTGATCGGTTAGTTAGTTTGAGTTATCGTGTGACTTTGGTGAATCCAAACTAACCCTTTTAAACACCAAAGTCACACACAACACAAATAAAGTAACTGATTGGAGCAGCTGTAAATCAGCAGCTCCTGAGTTCAGCAACGTAAAATCACTTTTTCTCAATGGAGTCTGGCTCTGAAGAGAACAATATAAGAGCTTCATTTTCCCGTCAGAAATTGCTGTCTGACAGAAAGGTAAAACAGTGAAAATATTCAAAATATAGCCTACGCTTAAACTGTTATTGATTTTTTAGGTGGGACTTTTTTTAGGTGGCTAATATAGGTCTATCCACAGCTGTACATTGCTTAGCTTCTGTGTGTGACTCCAGCTTGCTTCTCCGAACTAGGGTTGCACCGATTGACATCTACTGTATGTAATACACTGACTATGGATAAGTACATCATAGAACCCCACTTTTAAAAAAATGGAACTATCACTTTAAAAGTGTTGTGCATATTTTTCAGTTACAGACTTGATAGATATAAAACTAATCCAATGACTGTTGTGTGCATGTATGTGTGTTTTTGCTTTAGTTTCTGGGACTGGGAGAAGGGCGAGAGGCTGGACTACTTCTACAATGGAAACCCTCGTTACACTCGCATCACAGCCATGGAGTACCTGAACGGACACGACTGCTCATTACTGCTCACTGCAACAGGTTTGAAACACACACACACACAAGACTCACAGCACCACACAGATTAAAAACTCAAGAAATTAGTAACATTTTCCTTGAGTGAGCTGCTAAGTGTTAACGCCCACCAGCACAGTGCAAATCTCAATGAGACTCATTTGTAGCAGCAACGAGCCTTAAACACTTGACTCTTACCCCCACAAACACACACACACACTGAGTGATCATGTGTATTCATCATCATTCATCAACAGAACAAAGCAATTACCCTCCGTGGCTTTATCTTCATAACCCAGAGGAACAGTAGACAACAGCGCTGTATTAACAGGCACACAGAAACACACATGCATTTTGTTTAGTCTCAGCAGTGCAACATTAAACTAAAAAAAAAATGAATGCCGTCTTTCATTGCACACCTCCCCAAAAACCTGTTAAAGCTCAAGGAACAATACATTTAGATTCTATCTCATCAAAATGTAATGTTCACTCATTCAGCTGTTTTCCATCTGTCATACTGTGAAGGATATCAGGGAGGACATTTGTTATAATAGAAATATATACAGCATTAAAAAGGTGAAACGCAGAATGTAAAACATGAGGAACCCTTTATGGGATGTAATAGCGCTCTCATAAGAGTGCATGGACTTGTTTTATGTTCAGCTCTGTGTTTTAGCTGCGCTGTTCCGACAGGTTTTTAGGGTTCGAGACTCCTGCCTCACTTTGTTTCACACTGACAACACGCTCTCAGGCAAAGAGCCTTTTAAGATGATGCTCTACGTTCTCTATTGATTTTTTTGAGAGGTGTGTGTTTATTTTCAAGTCATGCTGCGCATTGCATGTTTGGAAAAAGTCTTCAAGGTTTTTGTCAAATCTCCTGTACAGTTCAACACACACTTCCAAAAAATCCATTAAGAATACAAATGAGTGCTGGGTAGGTGTGTTGCGGCTGCCTCTGGCCTCAGCCTTTACTCCTCACTAGCACACACTAATTTACTATGAAGCCACACTGTTGTTACACGTGCAGAACAGGCATGGGCTGTTTGTAATACTTCATACTTTCCTGAAATTACACTTGGGTACACAGTACACCTGCACCCTCCAATGGTGAGTGTCGTACTTACTTTCAGCTTCTCAAACAAATGAATACATGATAGAAACCCACAAAATGTAAAGAAAAGTAATATTTTCACACCTATTCTCCTATTTAGACAGAGAAACACAACTATAAACCTTTTAAATTTAACTCTCTCTCAGTCACAGAAGACTGATGAGGCTTAATTTCAACAAAATAAAACTGACGTTACATTCTTTGTTACGGTGAGTTTCTCACTAGTAATCCAGTTAGTATGTTCACTGTTCCAACAATCACCAGCTCTAGTTTGGTCCAAATAAATCCTTAATTCACAGAGTTGTAAACAACATGTTATTACCCACGGTCTCTCTCTGCCTGCTTGCCACTCGCTATTTACAGTCAGTTAACTTCTCCCTCTACCACTAAGTGTCGCTGTTTCTTTCAGCTCAGCTCCCTGTTCCTCTAGTAGAGACCAGAGACTGAGCTTTGGTGGTGCGTGCTGTGCACAACATGCAATTAGTTTAATAGGAAGAGGGGCGTTGATGGTATTGAAAAACATACCTTCGGGATCTCTAAATACCCTGGTATACAGTAATACTATGATACCGCTAAAGCCTAGTGCAGAATTCGATTCAGTTTTACTTATGAAGCCCAGTAATAAAAATCACAATTTCCGTCAGCAGGCTTTACAACATGCAACATCCCTCTGTTCATGGACCCTCAAGGAAGATGAGCAGGGATGTCCCTGAAAAAGAGGTTGTCTGGATGACAGCATATGTTGCTCCAAAACCTGTATGTCAGTTTTAGCATTCATGGTGCCTTTACAGATGTCAAGTTATCGATGATTCCATTGACACTAACACCTCCCCATAACATCACAGATGCTGACTTTTGAACATTGTGCTGGGAATACTCTGTATGGTTTTTTTCTCTTTAGCTGAGAGGACACGAAGTCCATGATTTCCAAAAAAAACTATTTGAAATGTGGACTCCTCAGACGACAGCGCACTTTTCCTGTGTCAGTCTCATCTCAGATGAGCCCGAGCCCAGAGAAATAGTGGCGTTCCTGGAAGTTGTTGATATCTGGCATTCACCTTGCATGGTAGAGTCTGACCTTGCATTTGTAGATGCAGCAATGAACTGTGTTTACAGTCAAGGGTTTTCCAAAACAGTACCAAGCCCATGTAGTAATATCCTTTGAGTGTTGGGTATGTGTCGCTTCTGGCTTCAGCCTTTGCTTCCCAATATCCATGTTTTTCTACTGGAACTCACTTTTTACTCCCTTCTCTGTATCTTTCTCTCTTTATCCCCTCCCTTCCCCTTTCTGCAGACGATGGAGCGTTACGTATCTGGAAGAACTTTGCCGACCAGAAGAATCCAGAGATGGTAACAGCGTGGCAGGGCCTTTCAGACATGCTGCCCACCACCAGAGGTCAGCCCACCAGCAGCGCTCACAGTAAAGATCAACGCTCTATTTTACTATCTGCCCCCATCCACCTACCCATACTCCCACAGCACCTCCTGTAGTAACTTGCCAACTGTCAACATCTCCCAGTTATACTTCCACACCTCCCCACCTACAGAGCAGCCAGGTTTGCAAAGAGTGATTAAGGTATTGAATGTTTTCTTGGGGGGCAAAAACCCTAAGATGAGGTACTTTATGTGGTAAAGTAAAGCACAAGACTAAAATACTTTAACATCCCATTTTTATCTTCTGTTGCTTTAATGACTTTAGACTTGACTTGTCAAAATCAAAAAAGGACTTGCAACTGTACTTGGATTTCAACATCAGTGACTTGTGACTTCACTTGGGCTTAAACCTTTTGACTCAGAAGTACTTGCCACCTTTCCCCGAAGATGAAAAAGTTGTTATAGAATTGTGCAACAAATCCATTCATTTCCGTTCATTTCCTGAGTTAACTAATGTTAACGGTTTTCACTTCCAGCAAGTCACCACTTAATTTTCCAAATCTACTTTGTTTGAACCAATCTGACAGCATCAAATCAAGCTGAAGTAGAGAACCATAAAGAACTTCCAATATGCTACTGAGTGCGACTTGGAAGTAATGATACCAAAATAATTTCATTCACGTAGAAAAACTACCCAGTCATCAACAAAAAACGAACCGCAATATGCAAAATATGCAGATAAAAAGTTTCAGATGAAGACACATTTGATTCAACAAATAAGTGTAAAATTTAAAACTCATTCCTTGTTTTTGAACTTTTTTTTTTTTAAAGATTTATTATAGATTTATTTTTGGGGGCTTTTATTGCCTCTAATTGACGGGACAGTGTGAGTGTGAAAGGGGGAAAGAGAGAGGGGGAGACATGTAGCAAAGGGCCGAGGCCTGGATTCGAACCCTCAGCCGCGGTGCTGAGGACATAGCCTCTGTACATGGGGCGCCGCTCTATCCACTGAGCCACCAGGCGCCTTGTTTTTGAACGTTTTAATATATTTTTGTCTGTTAAAATTGTATAATATTTTATTAATATTATTCATTCATTCATGCATTTTCTGCAACCTCTTGTCCTCGCAAGGGTCGCGGGGGGCTGAAGCCAATCCCAGCTGTCATTGGGAGTAAGGCAGGGTACACCCTGGACAGGTCGCCAGACTATCGCAGGGCCGACACATATAGACAAACAACCTTTCACACTCACATGCACACCTATTAATATTATATTACTAATAAATTATATAATATTTTATTATTGAAGACTTGGAAGTTGAAGTTTATGATTTTTGATTTGACTTGGATACTTGACTTGAGCCTTGTCAGGCTTGGCTTGAGTTTATACTTGGGACTTGCCTCTCTTGACTTTGGGCTTTTCAGTCTTGACTTGGTGCTTGTCAGTTTTTAATTGAGACTTGTCAGTCATGGCTTGGGTCCTGACCTTGGACTTGACTTGGGACTTGGCCCTCATGATTTTGGACTTGACTTGGGGCCTGTCAGTTTTGACTTGGGACTTTACTTAGGGTTTGTCAGTCCTGATTTGGGAATTCACTTAAGGCTTGTCAGTCTTGACTTTTGACTTGACTTGGGACTTATCAGTCTTGACATGGGTCCTGACTTGGAACTGACTCTCTTGACATTGGACTTGACTTGGGGCTTTTCAGTCAGGACTTTGCACTTGACTTGGGGCTTTTCAATTTTGACTTGAAACTTGACAGTCTTGCCTTGGGTTCTGACTTGGGACTTGACTTGGGACTCAACTTAGGACTTTCCTCTCTTGACTTTGGACTTGACTTAAGGCTATTCAGTCTTGACTTGGGACTCGACTTGGGGCTTGCCTCAGTTGACTTTGAACTTGACTCGGGGCTTTTCAGTCTTGACTTTGGACGTGACTTGTGATTGCCCATGTTGACTTTGGACTCGACTTTGTACTTGAGTGCAAAGTCTTCAGACTTACTTTGGACTTAAAAAACACTGACTTGGTTTCATCTCTGGTACATGCTAGACGTACATTAGCCCAAGTAGAAAAGAGTCATCGAGTCAGTGAGCTCAGTTAGACAGCGGTGTTAAGTTTGCTCACATTAGCTCAACATAAACTAAGAATAATACAGACCGAGTCCAGCTCCAGCCCTCCAATCCACAAGTGTTTTGACTTAAGAATGGTGAGTTTCATGCTTATGACTTCAACTTTTCATTTGCAAGAAGAATTTTCTTCCTCCTTTTTAAAAGTTACATAGGTAATCTTTTAATTGCTTTATGAAGTCTCTACAAAAATGTAATTTCATAAAGTAAAGATTAGTTTTAAAGTGCATTAGTCAAAGATAGGTGTTTTAAACTAAATAGATGAAACATCATGGCACAGTCACCATGAAGTTACTGGAAGAGATCAGCAGCCTCATCAAACCCAGTAAGAGTATCAAATATTATGCTCACTCACAGCAATGTGATGTGTGCTTTTAATAAAGTAACACATTTTGATTCATAAATTGCACAAGGACATTTTAAGTAATGTGAAGAATTGTCAAAAACAGCACAGTCTTATACACACACAGGTGGTAAGAACCAGATCTTTGTCAGTATGTGTGAGCACACACAGGCTAGACCACCAAACTAAATCCAGGACAGTATGTCACACATAGTACACACAGTATTTTTATCATAACTGATGTGACCTGATGGAACTGAAATGTGGAACCAGAGCTGAACTCTTCTCCCACATTGCTGTAGATAGTTTCTGCCAGGTTGGTTGGAGGTTTCGGACTGCGAGTCAGGAGTCTGAATTTAGTTCCATCAGTCAAAACTAATGTCACTCTAACTTAAAGGCAGCTGTCAGTCTCATCTGTCTCACCCTGTTTTATGTGCCATATCCATCATATATCTGTCATATCTGACACAGCTGGAGGAAAGTTTAACGTGGTTGGAGGTCTGCATCCAAAGTTTATTTAAGAGCACGAAATAAATAAAAAGAAATGGTAGATCATTTATCATTCTCTGCTTACACATTTCTGTGATGTTAGGGTATTTCTGTGATTTAAAGATGTTTCAAGATTTTAGTACATTTCTACGATTTTAGGATGTTTCTCCGACTTAAGGACATTTCTCAGATTTGAGAACTTTTCTAGTACCTTAGGACATTTCCAAGATTTTAGAACATTTCTAGGATTTTAGGACGTTTCTACAATTCTAGGACATTCCAAGGATTTTTTTTAGAACGTTCTGGTATTTTGGGATGTTTCTAGGATTTTTTTAGTGCATTTCTGGGATGTTAGGGCATTTCTTGGACTTTAGGAAATTTCTAGGATTTTAGGACATTTCTCAGATTGTAGGATGTTTCTAGAATTTTAGGACATTTCTTGGATTTCAAGACATTTCTCACACATGTATACTAAAAGTACAAAACTATTTCCCAGTGTGAATCAATTTATTTTAATTGTGAATTAGAAAATGGTTGGGGGGGCCACACAGCACCCTATCAACGGCCAGATTTGGTCTGCGACCCGTAAGTTGATTATCACTGTCATAAATCATTTTGGACCGTGGGTGTTGGTGGATTTGCTGCCATGTTTACCTTCAGTTTTGACACACTTCCATAATTTGTGAGGCAGAGTTATTTGCAAATATTTGAAGTAGGCCTGACACCCACAGGACATGTTTGTCAGAGACATCCACACATTTCTGTGATGTACCAGGTTACCCTCCCTCTCTCCCCCTCTCCCCCTCTGTCTCTCTCTCTCTCTCTCTCTCTCTCTATCTGTCTGCCTCAGGCGTTTCTCAGTCGTCAGCTCTGGGTCAGGGACATTTTTCAGGAAACGGTGACAGCTGTAGTAATGATTTAGTGTTGCTCTGAATTCAGTTGCAGTAATTAACTACCACACTTTTGTCTGTTTTGTAAAAATGTTTTAAATGACCTGTAGCCCAACGTTTTAGCATGAGCACACGTGAAGCCAGCATTGTGTATGTAAACAAATTCAGCACATCTCATATATAGAAGACACATATATAAGACACATATTTAGTTAATTGGTAACAGCGAGAGCAGAGCTGTCAGGATGAGTGACTCAGCAGCTGACTAGATACCTGTGCAGAGGTGTGGACCGCACACTGCATGCACATAGTGTCTCCATTATTACAATGCCACTGAGTCACCGGAGCTCTGTGGGGACCTGCAGAGAGGCGACACACTTAACTAGCATCACTGTCTGTCTGACTCTCACAACACAAATCACCCTGAGAGACTCTTCCCCTGCGGAGGACTCTCCCGCAGCGAGCCACAGCCTTGTTTTCACTAAGACTTTAACATTTAATGGTGTGCGTGTTATCCTGGATGTGTCGTTAGTGACAGACGCTCTGTCACCTATGCATTCAGACTACAGCGGAGGCATCAATTTTAATACAAACAGCCACTCCACCGACATCTTTCCTGGAAAAGTTTTACTGAAGAGACCAGCTATAACTTGTTGGTGTTCAAATATTTTTTTAAACTTGGCAACAAAACAGTCTATCTATCTCTCTCTCTCTCTCTCACACACACACACACACACACACACACACACACACAGTTTTCTTTACTGTATTCACACACACACACACACACCCTGCCTCCTGGCCCAGGAATCACTTCAGAAACATTACCATTGCTTAGAACATCTTCTAGATTGAGTACAATAATTATATGCTTGTGTTTTGAAATTTTTAGATTTTTAGCATTGCCTCAGAGGCATTAATAATTTAAAACCCGATAAAATATTACACAAGTCTGTCTTTGTGCTGCCAAAAACCTGCTCTACCTCTATAGCTTGTTGCTACAAGACTGTTTCTCAAGGAGATGCTGGCACACTCACACACACATTCTCACTCACACACACCAGTCCCTGCACAACCTGTCCTCACTCATCCCATCCCCATCGTCCAATAACAGGCTTTTGTACTGTTTTTCATCAGTGAGCCATCTCTGTAGACTCTGTCTGTCTGGCTTGTTGTTACTTTGCTGGTTCTTTGATATTGTTTTGTGTTTTTCCCTCGTCTCCAGAGAGGCTGAACAAGGCAGCAAGCAGTTTTCCGATAATGCACACCTCCACAACAACAAATTTTGCAATCACATGTCACTTCTTTTGAGAGGGTTAATGGATTTATTTGATCATACACACCTTCATCACAGTTAAATTACTTAAGTATGTCCCTTTCACTATCAACCATGCTCAAACTTTCATTCAAATGCACAAAAATACACAGTGTCTTCACCCTGCCTGCTCTATCCTCTGTGTTGAAGGGATTTGAGATTCTGTGTCCTGCACGTTTGGGTGCCTGCAATCTAGGACCCATCAGCCCTCGGTCAGATATCATCCGACTTATAGCCAGGCCTCTGTGGGCAAAAGCAGATATTTAGAGTTCCATTGTAGTCAGCAGGTATCTGGATAACAAATATCTAGGCAAAGATTTCGTCAACTATTTAATCTTGATCAACAGATAACGACATGTAAATGTAGACTTCATAAAAAAAAGCAGTAAAAGAATATATAGAACCTCAATATCGGAGTCCTCAAAGATGCTTTAGAATAGACAGTGGTATATTTAAAAGGAAATGGTCAATTCTTTTATCCTTAAAACCTGTCCAGACATCATTTTTCTTGTGCTGCATTGCGACGTCTTTCAAAAGTATTTAAACCTTGGTTTGAATTCTTTCAGACATGGAGAAAAAAGGCAAAAAGCACTTTCTAAAAAATGTCCCACAAATTTCAAGAAATTAGTTAATTTAGAAAATTATTTTAAATAACAAATTATATCATAATTACCAATCATAATTATGATGTATTGAAAATTATGTTACATAGTTGTTATTATTATTATTATTATTATTAGTAGTAGTAGTAGTAGTAGTAGTAGTAGTAGTAGTAGTAGTATTTCCTTGTTTGTTTTTGGGGGCGTACATTACTTTCCTCTGTTTAATTAAATTTTTTAAACTAATTTTCAGGTAATTTTCTTGTACTTTTTACTAATTTTTGGTTTATTTCCTCTTAAGATGCTTATTGCCTTCTGTCCATGACTTTAAGAGAAATCCAACCAATTTGCATAGGTTTTATAAGGTTAATAGAGACATTGAAAAAAAAAAAAAGATTAGAATTGATTGAGTCAACTATGGAATAAAAACATGACGGAGGGGGTAGCTGTAGAAAATGAAAAGGAGGAGATTAAGTATAGACCCTTGGGGGACACCATGTGTGCCAGGAACTATGTGTGATTTGCAGATATGGATAGAGATGAATTGATGTCTGTCAGAGAGGTAGGAAAGGATGCAGTTCCAGTAATACTAACGATGGATTTGAGGCGTGTATTGAATAAGTAATGCTTAATGGTTTTAATCTAATCTAATAAAAAGCTAAATCATTGTCAGAGGATAGCCGATATGCGTCCACCTCTTGTGCTCTCCTGCATGCAACCAAAGCCTGCTCAAACAGGATTGGTCAATACAACTCTGACTACAGAAACAGACAGCAGAACGCTTCAGATACAAAATCTTGCCCGGTTGCCTACAGATTTTGCATTCATAAGTAGATATGTGTTTATAGAGATTAGGGACTGTGTGCAGCTTCCACTGCTCCTGTTTGTAATGCAGAAGCAGCAAGTCAGCTCATGCCTCTCTGCCAGCCTCTCTCGCTCTTTGATTCCACCATATCACTGTTAGTCATTTGGGAGGTGGCACGCTGGGAAATGGCAGCCTTGTTCATCCCTCTTCTGTTTGAATGCATGTCAAGTACACTCATGAAGTCATACTTTTAAGTGTGCGTGCAATTATGTGGGTCTGCATGCAGAGGGGGGGGTCCTTGCTAATGTGTTGCTTGCTTTGTTGCGTTCCCGCTCTCCTTCCTCCCTGCCCTCCTCCTCCTCCTCCTTCCCTTCCATTTGCTCCCTCCCCTGCTCGCAGGTCTGGCCAGAAGGGTCTCCATCTATCTTGACAGGAGTAAGCAAGGAGGTGAGTGTCGCCATTCTCTTCTTTTCTCTCCCTCACTCCCAGAGCAAAGGTGCTGCACTAAACAGCCAGCAGCGTGCCTCTTTTTTTGTTTTGTTTTCTCCACCCCCCCACCCCCCCCTCCCCCCGACCATCACCTCCCTCACCCCTCATCCCTTCATCTGTCCAGTGGTGCTCCATCACTTCATCCCTGGCAGTCAGTCCAAAAGATCAAAGTAGGGGTGATGTGTTTCTACAAGCTCTAGCATGCCGTCTTCAACAAGTTGGACATGCTGTTTTCATAACTAATACGGTGCTAAGCCTTGCTCTCTTTAGTTACTGTTGTTCTTCCCGTCTGGCTTTCAATTCTAGCACCACACACACTGTATGCACTTAACAGTGTAACAGGGGCAGTGACACCACTCTAAATTCATTAGTAATATATGAAACAATGGGTCATTGATTTGAGACAGAGGTACAAGAGAGCAGACTGTTAATCTCACATACGCTTTGTATTTTTCACACTGTGTGTTTTCACTTTAAACATCACCAAAAAAAGGCTTTGAGGACAAACCAACGTCCTTAGAAAACGTAACACTATTTCAGTGGATGTGCAGGCCATCAACTGAGTACTTTTTATGTAACACTACATACTGAGCACCTCCAGTTCCATTGTCTCAATTGAATTTTTCAATGGGTTATTGGTTAGGTGCCAAAAATAAGGTCTGTGGTTAACACAAGCTTAAAAGACTTTCACGTTTTGTTCAACAACACAAAATCCGTCTCTAAATATCCCCCCTCAAAAGAAGCTTTTACATGCTAACAAGTGGCTAAACCAGACAACAGAACATCATCACATCGAGCTGTGTCGAGCACAGATTCACAACTTCTTGTGGTGGCAATGGGACGGTAGTGTGTTCCTTTATATACTTCTGATGATTGCATTTAGGATTCAAAAATCCTAAAAGTGGTGTTAATGTGTGCAGCTTATCTTGCTGAACATAATGTGTAAGTAAACATTTGGTACAAGGTACAAGGTAGGTCTATTAGTCATTTTTAAATGTAATTTTAAAAAATGAAATTAAAATGTGTCCTTAAATCCTGCTAAATCTTTTGGAGTGGAAGGAGGAGTTTAGGAGTCTCACAGCCTGGGGAACAAAGCTCCGTAGTCTAGTGGTATGCCAGTACATCAAATGTGACATACCAAAACAACCCAAACACACACACAGAAATTTATAGTTGTCTGCAGCAGTGCGATGTACACAGCTTGGCTTTACTGGCAATATGAAATTAGTCTATAGCCTATTTTTAGTGGGTTCGCCGGTGTTTGAAAAACCCGCGTACATGCTCTAAGTTTGGTGGCAAAGGGGTATAAATGTGGAATTAGAGGATAATTTCAAACAAACCAGGGTTGGTGATTGCTGGAACAGAGGAGAGATGACCCAAGATGACTTTTGTGAGTCTTGCCTTGTTTCTATTTTGACTTAAGTTTGTTTTAGAATGATAAAATTTGTGTTTATTTAAATGGAGTCTGGTGGGATTGATGATACCAGTTTCAGGACTGTTTCTGGTTAAACGAAAATGATTTTATTCATTAACAAAGAGTCCTCTGAAGGGTTCCTTTCTATAATGTTGTCACTTACAAGAACAATCGGAGCCTGTCAGTGGCAAAAATAGGCACTTTTAGTGGATGTACATTGATGGCGCTCAACTGCACCATGTTTCCCCAAGCTGCAAGCTGCAGCAGTCTCACTCTAAAGTGGACCACTTTCAAAAGTTGTTGTCTCCATTTGTCACTTGTAGGAAAATAGGATCCAGGTTCAGTAATATCAAAGTTATACTTAATGGATATTCTCTTTGGCTTCTGATGTAACATTTTGTGACCACTGGAACTGTGCATTATAACATTTGCAGCCTACATGACAGCAGATAAAAATGGTCGAGTATTTTGCGTATGCCGTTACTCTTGTGTTTTCGATTTTGGAAAGACAATTGAAAAATAACTCTCAGAACTCTTGAAATGTCTAGTAACCATCTTACTGCAGGGATTTATAACCAGGGCTTGGTATGTAGTTGACATTATAAGGTAAGAGATTGCAGACATTCCTGTCCTTTTTGTCTGTTTTCCATCCACAGAGCCGTGGCCGTGTATGAACACTAGACTTTTCAGCTCACACAAAGAACCGACAGCAGGCAGACTATGAGGAGAAAATTGCTGAATTTGATTTTTAAAAAAGTGCACTGGCTAAGAATCTCTGACTGCACCTTTAAATCTATGTATAAAACTCCATTCAAATAGATGCTTATTTAAAGAGCAAGGAAGAAGCTCTTGCCTTTAGTGAGGCCAAGATCCCTCTTCAAACATTTGCTGCAGCCATTACTCATATACACCTCAAAATGGCTTCTCTTGTGTATAAAAAAATACACTTATTTAAGCTGGTCCCAAAGGTGTCAGTGTTTAATTGGGAGCGTGGTGGTACTGTGTGATTTTAATAGCGTGGAGCCACCCGGTCCGTCTCGCCGGAGGGATTAGCCTGTTAAAGTCCAGGGGAAGCAATGAAATTAGGGAACCGTGGCCGGCACACACACTGGAGAAACTATTCCTGCAGCTACTGCACAGCACCCACACACTTTACATCTGTACAGATTAGATTGAGAGCCAATGTAATTAAGCTCTGATCCACATACTGTTAATAATGTTTCAACGTTCTGTTTTTTTTTTCATTTGTCTCAATGCCATTCTTCTACTCATTCCCACTCCTGCAGTGGCTCAGGATTAGAAATGTTTCTTTCCTGTTATCTGCTTTCTCTTTGTCTTTTGTCTTTTGGCTGCAGAAGTGAAAGTAGGCCAGGCAGCCCTCTCCTCTTTGGCTTTTGGGAGGCAGACGTTGTTAACATCGGGGCTCTGGGAACTTGATAATTCTAGAAGCGGGGACTTTGTGTGAAGTTTGAAAAGGCACATGACTATGAAGTTTGAGGAAAATGAGACAAAAAGCCTTGAGGCAGACTCACTCGTTTACTCTGCAGCCCTGACCAGGTTCCAAAATAAAGGACTCAATGTAATGTAGGTCAAGAATAGCACCAAGTAGACAAGTGACAGAAACTTACTTTACCATGTATGTTTTACACAGTTGTCTAATAGGATACAGTAATGTTGTGATGGCATTATATATCCAAAATCAAAGGTCAGTTTCTCTGTGACATCAGAATTTGGAGCAGAAACACTTTTGTGGCTATGACTCAACACAGTATTTTAGGTCAGATACTGAATTTGTGACACTAATCTTGGGTGTCACCTTGAAACTGTCCTGACCGTAGAGATCTTCTGTGCTGCCAAGATGAAGAAGTATGTGAAGCATTCATGTTTTCAAAGACGTGGATTCAAGTGCAACTATAATAGTTGGCTGAGGCATACAACTGCAAGATTCTCACAAGTTGAGCCTGTCCTCCATATGTGACTCCTCTATCACAAAGTTGCAATGTGATTTGATGGATTTTGTAAGGACTTATTAATCATGAGTCAAGTTCCAGCTGTTGGTAATCTCCCTGGTTGTAAATTATCTAAAATGATGTAAGAAATTAGTTAGACCTTTTAACAATAATCAGGTGAGCGGGTGCTAATGTCATGTAGGTTATGCCTCATTTTACAAGGTCTTTGTCGACCAGGCAGGTCAAAGACTTTTACCTCCTCAAATGTCAGGCTGCGAAATTCAAATGTTAGACAAATGCTAAAGCTGGGAAGTCTCCCTGCCAGTCAGAGCATTCCCGTAGATAACGTCATCTTCTCTTCCAGGCACATGCATGCCGAGCAAGTCCTCGGTAATCCTGGAGTCCTGGAGGACCTTTTCAAAGGAAAAGCAATGAAGGGAAGAGAGGGGCAAACACACTGAGAGGGAGAAGTACCAGGAAGGCCACAGCACTGGTTTAATGAGTTGCAGTGTGTGTGGGAGAGCCAGTCCATCACTGGAGATAATAGCGCAGGATAAGAATGCAGAGGAAGGAGCCTTCTCCAGAGAGAGAAAAGAGGAGGGAAACAAAAATATTCATGCAAAGTAATAGATAAATATATCACAAATTAGGTTGGATTGTCTCGGCACACTGGCACAGGAACAAGGTGATCTACCACAACTGCTGGCAGCCTGGCTGATAGTGATGTTAAAAGTAGCTCTTTTTTTCTTTAGTCTAAGATCCAAAAAGAGAAAAGCCATTCTGCGAACAGTATCATTACTGTTTTTTGCATCGTTATAGGGGGAGAACATTTGATCTGGAGCAGTAAGGGAAAGAGACGAGGCTTAAAGAGAGAGTGTACATCATAGCTATCTATACCTCCACCTCTGTAAGGAGGCAGGATTTACAGCTGAGGAAACATTGCCCACACTCTTCTCCTCCTGCCCTTCCTTCTCACATCTCTAATCTCCATGTCCGTATTGATTTCCGTGTGAGTAACTAAGACCCGCTCAGGCCTCAAAGGTTCCCTCTGAGGCAGAACTGAAGGGTTGGGTTTGAGTTTGCAGATCTGTGAGCTCTGACCCCCTGAACTCACAGCAAACTGTTTTGATCTGAGGATTAAGTGAAGAAGTGGAGAAGGAAAGAGGAGAAAGAAATGGAAAGGGGAACAGGAATGGAAAGGGGAAAACCCTAGATTTACTCTGTGTCAACCGCTTTCTACTAATTTAACGGACCATTTTTGTTATGCAAAAATGATCCACAAATTATTTGTCTCTAGCCATTAACTATCGTACATATATTTTTCTATAAGGTCCCATGGTGTTTCACTGAAACGGGAGGCACTTTGTGTGATGTCTGGGAACATAGCTCAATATAGTAACCTCAAGGCTAGGTAGTGCTTAAGCTCAGAAAAACTGGACACATTGGAGTGTGGAAGGAATTGAGGTCTTATGGGGCCCAGCATCTTGCTCCAGGGCATCCCAGTTAATTTGGCAATGCTTAAAATAGAAACCATAACACAAAGACAATTAGACCATTAGCAGTGCTGAGTCTTGCAGGGATTTTCTCTCATGCACTTTCTATTTAATCCACCATTGGTTTCCCACCACAGGAGAGATGATGCATAAAGAGGGCTTTAACTTGATGGCATCTGCGCTCCTTATTATAGAGGAAATACATGCACACGCTTTTGTGTGTTGGGGAATCTTCCGTTCTCCACCCTTCTCATTGTAACCCAGATTTCCTCGTCGCAGAGCTGCCAGCTTCAAAGGGAATGCCTGCTTCTCTTCTCTCAGCCTCTGAAATGAGCCAGCATCAAGCGTGCGACTGTGAACATGTCACTGACTGAGCACAGGCCTGTGAAGTGGTTCCCCTCTGCGTGTATCCCCCCCCAACATGTGCCCACGCCAGCAGCAGCGTGACGCCGTGACGCCTGAGCAGGCGGGATGACGTCACACAGGAGGATGTGAAGCCTCCACAGGGGGCTCGGGATTTCCTGACAACCTGAGCCAAGTAGAACAGAAGAAAGCCCTGTTACAGATGGTTCAGCGGAAGAAAGTGAAGCTCAGTCACGACTCATAAAGGTGGCGCATGGAGGAGATGAGCAGTGGGAGAGGAGCACCAGTGATGCTACTGTTTTTCTGTGAGGTCAGAGAAGAGCAAACTAATGGACTCTTTATCCCTCTCTCCAACTCAAGATTGTGTAAAAGGAGCCAATTAGGATGAAAAGAGGCTGGGTTAAAGAATGAAGGGAATGTATAAAGCGAGGTGGTGACACTGGTGGGTGAGCTGGAAATGGATATTGATTATGAAAAAAACAGGAGGAGGAAGTGACTAAGAGGGGAGAAGGAGGAGGAAAGGGAGGAAATGAAGCATGATGAGTTTCAAGAGGAGGATGCTGTTTGTGTTGCGGCTTTGGCAAAAGCATCATTGTGAGAGAAAGACGGACTGCTTTCATGTGCATTTTCCTTTCTGGAGTCTCCACCTACCCCCTTTTACCTTCTACTTCATCATATACACATCCGTTATCAAATTAGCATCTCCACTCTTCTCAGCATGGTGGCATGTGGGAATTGTGATTCTCCAACTATTTCTGACAGTCCAGTTAAGCCAAATTCACACTTTACACAGCTGTGTATCAGGCTTGGGCAGTTTGTAATATTTTATACCTTCATAGCTTCCTGAAATTTCACTGTGGTATACAGTATATGACGGTATGAGTGTGTAGCACTAACCCTTACTATGCTACTTACTTTCAGTTTTTCAGATTCCTAAATACACAATTGATACCATTAAAATGTTAGAAAAGTAATATTCTCACACCTATTAAACCTTATTAAACAGAGAGATAAGACTGCATACTCAGAATTCAGCTTTCTCTCTGTCAGTGAAGACTGACAGGGCTTAATTGCCTCATTAACTCATAAAACACACTTCATTCAAACTCCACAGAAACCAAATAAAACTCACCCAAACCATCTTGGTTACTCTTGCTAGTAATCTAGTCAGTCTAGTCTGGTCAGTTTACAATCCCCAGCTCCAGTTTGGTCCAAATAAATCCTCAATTCACTAAGTTAGATGTGAAAAAAACATGCTGTTATTCCCAAAGGTCTCTCTCTGCCTGCTGGCTGCCAGCTGTTAACAGTCCTGTAACTTCTCCCTCCGCCACTAGGTGTTGCTGTGTCTTTCAGCTCAGCTGCCGGTTCCACCAGTAGAGACCGGAGACTGAGCCCTGGTGGTGCTTGCCGTGCACTACATACAATGAGTTTAATAGAAAAAGGAGCGCCTGTATTTAGAATTTATTTTTTAGTTTGGCCTTTGTCAGTTCACTAACATGGAGGGGCAGGCTTTATGACCTATACTGCAGCCAGGGGCAATCCACAGTGAAATGTTACACTTTGGGGGAACTGTCATGTTGTCCAAACTTATATACAGTCTATGGGTGGTACGTGGTGTAAGAAGGTTGAGATCCACTGGGCTTGTACATCTAGCAACTGACTTGCTGGACTGGGCAAATGATTAAAAAATAAATAAACCCGTAGTTTTTTTTTCTGGAGCTGATGATGGAAGAAGCTGAGGAGTGAGCCATCTTGCTTTCTTCTCATCTGAATGCATGGAATGATTGGCAAAGTCTAGACAAAGTTTATCAGCTAAAGCGGAAGCAATTTAAATGATTCTAGTAAAAGGATTTTTGTTTGGTGATGTTAGAGGATGTGGGTAAAACTCCAACAAAGTACTGTCCACAAGTTTGAGAGCAAGGTGGATGAAACAGGGTTTTCACAACTTGACATTTAGCTTCAGTCTTTGTTATTTGATGAGAAAAAAATTTTCCTTGGGCAAGCAGTTTTCTGACCCACCTGCCCAACCAGGCAAGTGAAAAAATCAGTGATGTTGAACCCTGCTGCGGTGGGTCTTCATCGATAGAGGGGATGAAGACGTGATGAATCATACAGATGGAGATAAGGTTGCATGCTTTCCGTCAGTGTCTCCTCAAAGGCTTTCATAGCGTTGCAATCTGTCATATTATATAAACAAAGAGAGTTGTGTGATGAATGAAAAAAGAGCTTACATTCAAACTCAGTTTATAATCTCACCTCTGTACACCTGGCTCATTGCTGCGTGAAGTGATTGTCAGAATTTGGGTTTTCAGACGCTGTTGTGGGATCCGACAGGCGCCTCTTCTGAAGCGTACCACCGCCTTCAGGCTGCAGCCACGGGCCTCTGCCAGGCATCACTGAGCCAGCAGGGCAAGTGTGGCTGACATGGCGTCACTCGCTTGATTCCTGCTGTGACTGCCAACATATGAAGAGTCTTGCTGTCTTCAGCTTCTTTCCTCCTCGCTTTCTCACTCGAGTGCCATTTGACTCATCTAAGCGGGAATCTGCTGACAGGCTCTGTTCCAGGGTCAGAGTCTGCATCTCCCAGCGGCCCGCTTGGAAGGTTGCAAAATGCTAAACTTCCATCTGCGTGACATGCACGTTTATACACAAAGAAATCTGCAACTTTTATCTGGAACACAAACTTTGTGACAATATGTGATATTTAACTGAAGTATAAATGAGCAAAAAGTTCTTACTGATGCACCTGCAGTCTCTTCAGGAAGCTGGTCCCAGTTCAGCTCAGTCCTTTGTGGCGTTTTTATTAGTTAGCCAGTGGTGCAGGAAGCTGTTGCACTAATCTGTCATTTGACTTGCTGCGTGTGGCAGCAAGGGCCTTCTGAAAGCTCCAGCAGATTGTGTGTGTTGTGTTTTAGGGGGATGAATGCATGCTGGGTGTGTTTAACAGCTGTGTTTGTGTGGGTGCATGTACGTGAGGGTTCTCTTATAAATGAAATCAATTCAAGTGGTATAAAGAAACTGCCATTCACATATTATGTACAATTTTTTCTTAGTGATTTTCATAATTTTTACAAACCACCGACACTTAGCACCTTTAAAACTTTTTATGCCTCTGGCCAGATAGCCATGGCAAGAAGTTTTCTGGTTGTCCATCTGTCACGTTTTTTTTTTGGGAATGTGATATCTAAAGAACACCTTGAGGGAATATCTTTAGATATTGCACAAACGTCTACTTAGACTCAACAATGAACTGATTAGATTATGATGGTCATAGGTCAAAGGTTAAGGTCACACTGACCTTGCATCTGTCTCATTCTTGTGAATGCAATATCTTAAGAACACCTTAAGGGAATTTTTTTTTCGAATTTGGCATAAACGCCCATTTGGACTCAACAATGAACTGATTAGATTGTGATGGTCATAGGTCAAAGGTAAAGGTCACTGTGACCTCACCTGTCTCATTCTTGTGAACGCGATATCTAATGAACACTTCAACAGAATTTTTTTCAAATTTGGCACAAATGTCCATTTGAACTAAATAAAGAACTGATTAGAATTCGGTGGTCAAAGGTCAAGGTTTCTGTGGCCTTGTGTCCATCTCATTCTCTGCAACACAATATCTCAAGAAGGTCTTGAGGGAATGGCCTCAAAATATCAGTCTAAGAACAACACACATTACTGATGTATGTTTTATGGAGTGCACATTTGTTCATGTATGTTTATGTGTACGTGCTCCTGTGTTGTAGGTGCAGGCATGGTGGTGGACTGGGAGCAGGAGACAGGGCTCCTCATGACGTCTGGAGATGTCCGAGTGGTCAGAATCTGGGACACGGACAGGGAGATGAAGGTCCAGGTACTGTACTCAGTGCATGTACTTGTATGTCAGATTTTCTCCAAAAGCTCACAGTGAATACAGCTGGAACTTGGTGCAAGGATTACATCTAGTGGTGTTTTATAAGCTGTCAAAAGATGAGGAATGAATTGTGCTTAATATAAACCAAACAGTCCCTAAGTGTTAAAGATACTAAAACATGAGTAAACCATATAAGTTATTATCTGTTTTTTAGCTATTCACAGATGAATTTAATGTGTACAATATACTTATGATGTTGTCTGTTTTAGTAAACCAATGGAAGTTAGCATTATTAGTTTCCCTTGTGTCTTTGTTTTACACATGTACCAGCCTTTGGTGTGCTTAATCACTGTCTTGATGGATGGACTTAATACAAGAACAAATGGCCCAGCTTCGCCTGTGGCTGCATGTTGATGCTGGGTCCAACTTCAAACAAGCCAACACTCAACCAAGCACATGACTGATGATTTCAAAGAAAGGTTCATGTTAAATGAGAGGCCTAGTTTTGCTTCAGAAGCCTTTAATGGGGATTTTTATGCCCCCACGCCAGCGATAGCCGAGGCCTGAGGCTTGATGTTTTGGGATTGTCCGTCCATACTTGCGTGCAACCATTGTCCTGTATCTTAAGAATGCTCTGAGGGACTTCCTTCAAATTTAGTACAAACATCCACTTAGACTGAAGGATGAACTGATTAGATTTTGGTGGTCAAAGGTCAGGGTCATGGTGGACTTGTGTCCCTCTCATTCTCTGTAACGCAATATCTCAAGATGGTCTCGAGGGAATTTTCTCAAGTATGTCACAAATGTCCACTTGGACTCAACAATGAACAATTAGATTGTTATGGTCAAAGGTCAAGGTCATTGTGACTTTGTCTATCTTATTTTAGTGAATGTAATGACTTAAAAATAGCTTGAGAGAGTTAACTCTAATTTGGCACAAATGTCCACTTTGACTCAAGGATAAACTGGTCAAAGGTGAAGGTCACAGGGGACTTGTGTCATTCTCATTCTCTTGAACACAATATCTCAAGATGTCTTAATAATGTTCTGCAAAAACACTTTTCTGGCCATTACTCAGCATCATAACTCAGGAACATTAGGGGAGACATTTAGTCAGAAACTGCATTGGTGACACTAATTATGGGTGTCCACCTTGAATTTATGTTCATTGTAAAATGTAACTGCAACTCGACTGGTGCACACAGGCATACGACCACGAGGCGGTAATTCTAGTTTTGTTTGTGTTGGTCCACCAGGACATCCCAACAGGAGCGGACAGCTGTGTGACCAGCCTGTCCTGTGACTCCCAGCGTTCGCTCATCGTTGCTGGTCTGGGTGACGGATCTGTTCGTGTATTCGACAGGAGGATGGGTCCGAATGAATGGTAAGACCCTCTCTCTCTCTGAGTCTGACCTCACTGTTGTTTGATCACACAGAAGGTTAAATGGATTATTCATTTCTGTTTTAATTTCCCAGCATTCTTTCACTGTCTCGCCATTATTTAAATACAGTGCAGAACACACACACAGCACTTTGTGTGGGCTTTAACTCCTACACAGTCCTACATTATTCACATCTCTAATCTATACTAATAACCAGCGTGCTGTAAATCTCCCTTTGAGGTTGCTCCCTGTTTTAATGGACCCTGGTGGCACCGTATCCCCCCAGTTGGTTAAACATTATTTTAATTTCAGGCCCAAAGGGGAAAAACAAAGCAGTTAAACCATGAAGTGGCCCATAAATCTTTAAGTAAAGCTAATTTAATCATTCCCCTCGGGCGTGGAGTTACGTCTTTCAGGAGCTTCTTCTTGTCGCTCCCCCTGAGATGAGTCCAGGAGCAGCAGACAGACACACACGGGTCACGTTTGGAATATGAAAGGTTTTTCATCCCTCGTGTATGCAGTATCATTATGATCTAAAAGTGCTGTTTACTGTTGCAAATTCACGTTTTGTCATTAAAATTTAGAGAGATCAAATGCACTTCCTTTCACACCTGTAGTCAGGATGTATTTGACCAGGTGCATTCTGGGTGGTGGGTATTCAGGTACAGTTTAGTTCTAAAAAGATGGTTGTGTGGTTTTCAGCTCTGATACCACCTTAGTCTCTCCAGGCGACGGTTAGTACTTCTTTCAGTCACGGTCTCATGGTGCCACCCAGTGGATTCTAACTGTCATTACATGTTACAATGCTGAGAGACATGCTTTTGTGTTTTATACTCTTGTTTCTACTTAATCGAGCTTCTATTATTCGATAAGAAGGTCATCTCCTGTTCCACATGAAATATGATTAAGGTTCCAACGGTCATGGAAAACCTGACAAAGTCATGGTATTGCACAGTGACATTTTCTAGGCCTAGAAAAGTTATGGAATTTGCAAAAAAAATAATTGCAAGACTTAGAAAAGTAAAAAAAACTTTGGTAAATAACCTTCTCAGTGATGTAACAGCAAATGTATTATCCGTAGCTGAATATGTAATGTAGCTGTAATATATATCGATGTATGAAAACGGCTTGTTTACTATCTCGTACAGTTCTTCATTTTCTCCTCTCTGTGTGCCAGCTTGCTAGAATTACATTTGAATAGAGTTTAAATGTTATATGTTTAAAAAAAACGCCAGGCAAGTGAGGCAAGCAGCTATGATGTACTGAATTTTAGACCCCAGAGGACGAGCTATTCATGTTTAACTTGTATGTTGGGTTTCCCACCTATGTATTTTAAAAGCAAACTACCTGCCTTGAAGCCTGTCTAGGCATCAAATGTTGATATCAGAATAACGTCTAAACCTGAGGAGATATTAATTGTTGAGCATAATTTAGTCCGTCTCAATGTCAGTATGTTTTAGCACTATTTCATCGAACATATTTTCCAGTATAACATTAACAATGGTCAGTTTGATAATTTAGCAGCAGTCAGGTAAAAGTCATTTGAAAATCGATGATCACCTACTCTCTCTCTGATTGGTAAGCACACATATAATGGCTTTTTACTTCATCTTGTGTTTTTTTGTTTTTTTCTCCCAGCTCTGGTGTTATTTTCCTGTGTTTCCTGTGAGCCGAGAAACACCCTTCTAAATGAAACCTCAGCTGACATTTGCTCTGTGTGTCATGTTTCTCTGCAGTCGTGTGATGACCTACAGGGAGCATGGAGCCTGGGTGGTCAAAGCTCATCTACAGAAGGAGACAGATGGACATATTATTAGTGTCAG
Organism: Plectropomus leopardus; assembly: GCF_026936395.1. Taxonomy (NCBI): domain Eukaryota; kingdom Metazoa; phylum Chordata; class Actinopteri; order Perciformes; family Serranidae; genus Plectropomus; species Plectropomus leopardus. The sequence goes on from NC_142178.1 coordinate 3,794,492, forward strand.
GTGTGCTCTTTCTTTGTCCCTAAAGATTCACTCCTTTTTTTTTTCTTTTTATGCCTTTACTGACTTTGACATTTCCCGCCAGTGTTAACGGGGACGTTCGATTCTTTGAGCCGCGGACTCCAGACTCCGTCAACGTGCTGCAGACAGTGAAGGGGTTAACGGCTCTAGACATCCACCCGCAGGCCAACCTGTTCGCCTGGTGAGTTTGTTTGTGTAGCTGCAGATAGCAGCCCAGAGAAAAGCTCATCAAGTGTCTGCGTTGTGAAGGTCAGATCTCTTCATCCCTCCTTTTCTGTCCTCTTGAATTTGTTCCATCTGTCAAAATAAGAAAAGCAGAATATTGTTCTTTGTTTATTGACTCGGCTTAACAAACTGAACAGATTTAACTGGATAATACACCTGACATCCATGCAGAAGGTTACATGTCACCACAAAAGATATCACTGCAGTACACATCTTTCTGTCTCTCTTTAACCCTCTATTCTCCAGTGGCTCAATGAACCAGTTCATAGCAGTCTACAATGCTAACGGCGACGTGATCAGCAACATAAAGTACTATGACGGCTTCATGGGACAAAGGATCGGGGCCATCAGTTGTTTAGCCTTCCATCCTCACTGGGTAACCAACACTAACATTCACTCTCCACTGTACTCACGCAGACACACATCTGGGCCAGTTGTTCCAGAATTACCCCAAATTTTGTTGAGTGTGGGCACTTTGATCTATAATAACACATGATATTTTGCAAACTGATGTTTTCAGCATAAAGTAACCACAGTTAAGCCAATGATGAATAGAAACATGCCTTTGGAAAGTTTGTTTTCTTTAAAAGAAAAATAAATACAAAATACAGACATATGAAGTTGTATCATTCTCCTCTAAGCCAAAATAAAAAACATAAGTCCCTAGCCAGTGCTTAAAAAATAGATTTGACATGCCTCCCACTTTCTGCACCCACTCCCCTTCAAAAATAATGAACAGTCCCTTAGTTATATCTAGCGCACTTCAGTTCAAAGATTTGGTTGATTTCAAAATGGTTCAAATCATTAGAGCTAAAAATCATCTAATACCTTATAATATTCCAAAGTTGTTTCAAGTGAAGGAAAGTTGACGTGATTTGTGAGGAATTTACACGATCAAGAAACAGTTATCTTTGTATTTCAGTCAAAGGGGTTAATTTTTGGAACAGCTGTGGTGTGGAATTGAAAACATGTTGAACATTTAATGAATTTAAAATGTGATTTTAAAAAGAACATACTGAGGGGATGTGAGCTGGTACAACAGAGAGAGAAACGGCCAGTAAGATATGATACAAGACAGGTAGACTGCTTTTGATAATGCGACTTTGTTTTCTGTATTGATGTGTTTCTTTGTTCTGTGTGTGTGTGTGTGTGTGTGTGTGTGTGTGTGTGAGAGAGCGAGCGAGTGAGTGTATGTACTCCTTTTCATACAGCTTACACTAGTTTGTTTACTGAATATGTCTGATGGGCATCCTGGTGTTGTTTTTCTTGCTTATATTTTATTTTGTTCTCCTGTTGTTTTTTTGGCACGTTCGAAATAACAATCTAACTAAATATTCGGTTCTAATCTTTTTCTGAATTCATTATTTTGTTTATTTATTTATTTTTTTTAAGGCATTTAAATAGTAATAAAAAGGGAAGCAATGAGGAGTATCTATGGTCGTTTCAGAGAATGTCAAAGTGATGGAAAGGTTTTGATAAAACTGTGTATGAACTTTAACCTGTGACAAATAAGACCATCTGACCTGTCCTTTCTCTGTCTCCCTGCAGCCACACTTGGCGGTTGGCAGCAACGACTACTACATGTCCATCTACTCAGCAGAGAAGAGGCTCAGATAACACACCAGCATTCATCACCCTCCCCCAACAAAATCACCACATATGACTTGTGACCCTGAGCCTCGTGCTGCAGGATGTAAATGACATTTTTGTTGTACATATGCAATTACCACCCTGAATGTTCTCGTGATGGCTGCTGACAAAAACTCATGCTACGAACGACGATATATATATTATTATTATTATTATTATTATTCTCACTGTTTATTCATATTCTTATCCTGAAGCTAATGATTGTAGACTTGGCTGTGCTGAGGAGTGTGTATATTTAAATAGCATATACAGAAGAATAGAGGTTCTATTTTAAAGAAGTGGTACCCGCCAACGACTGGGGCTCCTCCTCCTTGCCGCACAGCGAGCAGCACTACCTGAACGAACTGTGACCACAGCAACCCTAAATGTGGGCGAGGGGGAGGACAAACATGTCAAAAAAACGAATTCGCTGGTGCAGGAGACACAGACTGGCCCTCAGCTGGACCCTGCTGTGTATTTAGAAATTCATTTGAATGGCCGTCTCACAGCCAAAGGACGCAGAATTTTGCTACCCGTTTGTAGGGACGGACCCAGAGATGGAGGACTGTGCTGGGCCTGACACGTCCACCAGGCAGACGTGATGAGTGTTTGTGTGCGTGAGTGTGAGTGTGTGTTAAATAGCACAGATGTGCCCCTCAGTGGGCCTTCATAGCCTTGGACTTTAATTGATGCCCAAAAAAGATGCCTGCTCCACTGCAACTCCCTGCTTCCCTGACCCCAGCGTGCCAAACTTCATCATATTTTCCATGCAAGCTCCCTTTTATTGTGGCTTGGGGTGGGGGTGGGGGGTTGTTGGTTTATTTGTTTTTTAACGTATTGCCTGTAAGAAGGGAAACCCTCCATTGCCCCCTAGAATGATACATACCTTATATTTAGCACAGAGAGAGGAGGGCTAGATCGGTAAAAGCTTAGCATCCAGTCCTCCAGGGAGCCTGCAGGACCTGCACAACTCCCCTGCAAAGCAATAAAAAAACCTCATGATTCAGCCTCAAGCCTCCTCCCCAGATGTTTCTGAGAGAAAATAGCGCTTCAGTTTGAAGATAATAGCAGCATCATTAGCTGGAAACAGTTGTATTTGCCCAGAAGTCGACACACTCTGTCCAAATGTGCCACAGTATAGCAATACAAACACTCATTTCCAGCTTTCTCTTTATTTACTTCCAGTACCAGATTTTATTTTATTTTTTTCAGTGACAGGAAAGCTGTCAATTAACCCTTTGAAACCAGGATCAACGCTAGTTTTCTTTTCTTGACCCCTTGAAACCTAAAGAAATTGGTATGTTTTTTTCCAACACATTGGGAATAAAAGCCGTAACCAACTTGGCAAGAAATGTCACTGACTGCAAGAAATTAGAAAAATATGACAAGAAAGTACGTGAAAAAAGTTAGTTTAATCAGAAAATGATCCCCAAAAAATAAGTTAAAATGTCCAGAAAAAAAATATATTTATAATCATAATGATTTTATTTTTTTTAATACTGCGTCACAGAAAAGAAATCATATGGCCTATATATATATATATATATATATATATATATATATATATTTTATATAAGCCATTTCTTGTTTGTTTTTATTCTTTATTTATTTTTTTTATTAATTTAAGGTCAATTTTCTTGGACCATCTTTTGTGATTTTTGGCCATGTCTTGTTAAGTTACTTGTTGCCTAAAATACCTAAATTAAAATCCCAACCAAAATAGAAAAAAAAATGTCTGGAAAACTACATTTATAATGATAATAATTTTATACATAAAATTGTGTAAAGGAAAAAATTAATCAGACAAAATACTTTTTACTTTTTTTAACACCACCAACACAGGTTGGGTTTTTTTTTAAGGTTATTTTCTCGTACATTTTCTAAACAAATTTTTTGCAAATTGTTGGGACGTCTTGTTAAGTTGCTTCTTGCCCCCTCCCCGTGTTTTTGAAAGACACCAAACCAACTGGCTCAGACTTCAAATGGTTGACTGGATTTCCTATAAAGGTCTAAACCCTCTGTTAATCAGTATGTCCAAATCCTCGCCATGTGGAATCAAACGAAAGTGAAAGGATCTCTGAAATATTTTTTTGGCCCCCTTCAGATGAGTGCAGTAGTCCCAAAACCCTGCCGTTTGTCGATTGTTGCTCCTGTGTGCCGGTCCATCTTTTTCTGGAAAATAGAAGTTGACCCTAGTTGCTTATCTAACCACAGCGAGGGCAGCTTTTCTTAATTCCATACGGTCAAGACAACCTTTGAGTACAAGGCACAGCAGGTTTAGAGAAGGTTATGTGGCTAATCACGTGCCCGCCCGCTGTTCATTTTGATGAAAACCTCCTTCGAGCTTTCTTTTTCTTTTTCCTAGAGTTTTGATTTTACTGCCAGGCTTGATTGGTTTGATTTGTTGGAGGCATAATGTTAATCGGTGGCATCAGAGCTGTGACATTCGTCTTTAACTCTGTATGTGTTGACTGTATCAAGTTTTAGTCTGTGTCCTAAATCTCGCTCAGGTACAATGAGCCACCTCAAACCAATATTGTGCAACTGCCAGCCAGCCCCCCCCCCCCGTGTCTGCAGCATGATGGACAGGTCACATGACCGGGTGTGTCGTCACGCCAGAGATTGGTTGTTTGGTAAAGACGCCTTTTTTATTCAAAGGTGAGCTCTGATTTAGTTTGTTTTGGTGCAGTATCACCGTCGACGTGCCTCTGCTCAGGGGCTGCTGCTTTGCTTATTTAGCTTCTTTTTTTTATTATTCTTTTTTTCTCTTTCTGTTTTGTAATTTTATGTTTTTAATTCTGCTGGCATTTTGTTTGCCTTAGCCTCAGTGAGGTGGACGGAAAAAAAGTGGGGACAGCCTTACCCTTACACACACAAACACACATATCGCACTTCACACCATGCCCCCTTTCATCGCCAAACCTCGTCAGCCGGCCCCCTCTTTCTTTCCTGTCTTGCCCACGTCAATCCTCTGCATCAGTTGTCTCGAGCTTTGCGTTTACCCACAGAAAGACTGGACTCATGGACTGGAAATGAACTGGGAACACACACCATACAGTCTGCACATGCGGCTGCAGTACAGTCACCACATCAGTCCCCACCGTCACCCCGTCACCAAGCTTGTTAGCACCCAGTGTGCTCTCGCAGGCCTCACCTGCTGCACCCACTCAGCCGAAACAGAGCATTTTGGCACAGAAGTACATTCATCTCTAAGTATCCTGCTTTGAGTTTTAGGATTTTAGATCTGGAAGAAGAGGTTTAAAGTAGTGAAAGGGAAACAATCAGGGTTGTCTCTGTGACTTTAGACGGCTTTTCTGACTGGTTTATGAGACGGGAGATGAAATCAATGAAATAAACCAAATACAACACCAGATTTTGTCTATTTTTGGCCTTATTTAAATTTTTTAATGTATTTTTTTGGCTTTTTCACTGCCTTTATCCACTTTATTCTCCTACAACCGGATATTAGCCAGAAGAAGGCTTATTGACGTTACATAATTGGTTTTTGTTATCTGAAGTAAAAGTATAGATAACATTTTAAAACAAAACTAGAGCTTTTAACATTTTTGTGTAATTCTTAATATATTCATATCATTTATATATATTTATTTGATATTGAATACTTTGAGGCTTGATTTTGTTCAAGTACGGATTATTTTGTCAAATTTATTGGATCAAGTTATTGAGCAATCACTTAAATCAAACGTGACAGTTTTCAGGAGTTCACCAGACAGTAGCTCCACCTACCTGTGTTCTGTGAGATTTATGTCTGTGAAAACATTTCACAGAAGCTCAGCTACATTATCTCCGCTTCAGGAAGTGGGCTCTGCTACACAAAGTATGTTTTCCCAGTCTTGTTCATCTACCTGCACCGACCCTGCCAACCGAGGTCAGAGGTCAAAGGCCCGGCTACTGCACCCACAGCAATACAACATTATTGCGACTACCATTTCACACACGCACACACACACACACATGAAGGAGAACAGAGAACATTCCACAACAGCAAAGAGCCGGGCGGCACGAACATCCTGAGGAAACAACACTCACTTCCTGGCAAATTAAGCCAAGCTGACGGCTGCTCGGGTTGATAACCGCCACCGCTGACTTACCACTGAGGGGCAGAGGTAGAGCACCACCTAAGTGTCAGCTCCCGCCCACTAGAATAAGATCTGCCCTTCACACACACCACCCGCCAGCCAGCAGAGTCACTAGAGTGTTGACCACAGGACAATAAGCAGGGTTGGGAGCCTCGCTGTTCCTCAGACAGGATGGGCCTCCTTCTATTGCTTACCTCCATGCTCCTGTCCAGCTGTAAGACCTGCTCTCTCCTTCTTTAAGAACTCTTTGGATTTGTTTTTGTGGAGCTGGTTGATAGATATGTCTCTAATCTGGTGCTTTCTTCTCTTTCAAGACCTGCATCCATGGAGCGCGGCAAATGCACAGCGATGTAAGTAAAGTCTAAATTACACTTTACATAGAGACAGCGGACTGAATATCTTCCACAGAACTGCCACTGGTTGGAGCAGAGGGTGGAATTTGTATTTGTTTACGGAGCGTTATTGCTTTACTTTCCATATGGACAAAGTTATCGGGACTTTGAGTTGGAAGATTTGTCATTCACACACTAAAAACGCTCCAAAACCCAGAGCCGAGGGCAAAACATCAGTGGAAACAGTCATGTTTGTTATCAGAGCTTTCTGACTGCCGCTGTCGGGTTTGGTGGAAAAGATGTTGTAGGAAGTTTTGGGAACATGGTGGTGAGCAGTGTCACACGCCTCCCTGTCCTCTTGACTTGGTCGTTGGTGATGGAACGCATGAGTCAGCCCGGATTTGTTGTAATAGAGACGAAGGTATTGTCCAGCCAGGGTCAAGGTCCAGACTTGAAAATTGTAATATAAATGCTATTTTATTGTAAAATAAATATGCAAAGTACAGCACAATGCAAAAAATCATGGCCCCAGTTCAGAGAGAGAAAACCCACAAAATACAACCGGAGTCCTATTACATTATTCCTACTTGCAGTATTCGGGCAACCGGGCCTGCTTTGAACACTCTAATTTTTTCGCTTCGGATCCTGCGGGACGCTCAGTCAAGAGAATGAGATCGATGAGAGTTTCTTTCAGCGTCCACTGGCAAAACAGACCACTTGACCCTCTCCGTTTTTTGAGGGAAATTTTATGCCGATATTGAATTGATGTAGCTTTGATGCTGTAGTTTCGAATCACCTGGACTTAAGTTGCAACAATTTCACACAGTGAAGTAAAAAAAACAAAAAAACAACTAAATTTTAAGTGAACTTAACAATTAGATGAAAACAAAATGTAAAATCAACATCAGATTTCACAGTGTTGTAAATACAAACGTTTTTTGTAATTTGTATATTTCTATCAATTTTTAATTACCAGGTTTGTTTGTTTTGGAGAGGAGTTGACCTCTGTGGATAATTTAACTCAGTAACTAAGTAAGAAACCTCCTGAACAAGGAACACTGAAGCAATTCTAATTGGGAAAAGTATTAGATGGTTGCAATCTGCAATCCTCACCACTATGTGCCGCTAAATTTTCCTAAATCTTACACACTGTTCCTTTAAATGAAACTGGTTTACTGGTTTCCATAACCTACAGACACAGCTTTTTTGTAAGGGAACAATTGATTTAATCTTTGATAATGTGTTGTATTTTACAAGATTATCAGGTTTTTTTAATGTAATCTTAATCTGAAATGTAATTTTAGCCATCAGTACAATATTTCCCCCTGAAATGTAGAGTAGTCTGAAGTGCAATGTAGTATAAGTATACAGCATGAAAAAGTAAAGTACCTCAAAATTGTACCCAAGTATAGTACTTGACTGAATGTATTTAGTTACTTTCCACCACTGGCTCAGCATGTAGCTGCCATAACTCACAGGGTGTATCGAGAGCAAATCTCTGCCCTGCACTCCTGATTTTTCTCATCATCAGCCCTGCCAGCTCCTGCTGAATGATGCTGGGTGTGGGCCAGATAGAGCTGGCTCTGAAATGGTGATAGGTCCCCCGGGTTGCCTGTTTGTCTGACAAAGTGCCTGCCTATTTTTTTCCTGTTGTCCGGGTTTGTTTACAGCCCCACTACACCCTCGCCTGAGTCCCAACAGCAGCCTGTTGTGTCTAATACTCCATACCATATTCCCTATGGATGAAGCTGCAGGGTGCCTTCTGTGTCTGATTACACTGCAGAACACTTAACTATTATGACTTTTAAAAGTTACATCAAAGTGTTTTCCTGAAATGTTGGACAGTAGCTGCTATATTTTTGAACCTGGCAGCAAATATCTCCTCTGAATCTTTCTGCGTTTTCCACCTGTTGGTGCCTGTGAAGCACAGGAGCACATGAACTGATTCATGACTTTTGGATGAGTTCAGGTGACTGTCAAAGCATTCACATGTGGCCATGTGAATGATGCAATTCAGCTGCTGCCATCAATCCAGAGACAATGAGGCTGAGAATTAAAAAGCAATCTGAAAGTAAACTATGATTGATAAACGTGAAGAAACTGAAAACATTTTATCATAAAAGGAAATGAGCAATTTTAGAGGATCCAGGAATGAATGAACCAAGCCAATGTTCCTGTAGTGGTTGTGTAAAAAAGCAGGGTTGGTTGGCCTTTGTCTTAGCTTATTTAACATTTCAGTCGTGGTTAGCACTGTTGCCTCACAGCAAGAGGGTCCCTGGTTCGAAACCCGAAACTCCCTTCTGTGCGGAGTTTGCACAGAATGTCTGCGTGGGTTCTCTCCAGGGTCTCCGGCTTCCTCCCACAGTCCAAAGACATGCAGCTCATGTTGATTGGTGACTCTAAATTGTCCTTAGGTGTGACTGTGAGCGTGTACGGTTGTCTGTCTATATGTGTCGGCCCTGCGATAGTCTGGCGACCTTCTGCCCGATGACAGCTGGGATTGGCTCCAGCCCCCCTGTGATCCTTACGAGGATAAGCGGTTACAGAAAATGACTGACTGAAATCAGTAAAATCAGTAAAATCAGAGATTACATTGGCTCGTTGGTGTCAAGACCCTAAGTGAGAAAACTCAAGGATGCCAGACCCTGAGGCCTACTAATGATACTCACAAGCACTTTTTATCTTTCCAAAAATATCCTAATGATACTCGCAAGCACTTTTATCTTTCCAAAAAATATCCTTATAGTAGGTCCAAAAAGAAGAAAACCTGGTACCACCAGGTCCAGCTGATTAGAGATAGAAGGTGCCCTTTCCTTTGTCCTCTGGTGTTGTCGTTATGTTTTCAGATTGTCCGTCCATCCATCCCATTCTCATGAACATGATATATCAAGAACACTTTAATAGAATTTATTTAAATTTGGCTCAGACATCCACTTGGACTGAACGATGAATTGATTACATTTTCATTGCCCAAGGTCAAGTTCACTGTGACCTTGCATCCATCTCATTCTCATGAACGTGGCATTTAAAGAACACCCTTAGGGAATTTCTTGAAATTGGCGCACAGGTTTACTTGGACTCCGTGCTGAGCTGAATTTTGGTGGTCAAAGGTCAAGGTCACTGTGAACTTGCATCCATCTCCTTCTTGTGAACACAATATACAATATCTCAATAAGGCCATGAAGGGGTTTCCTCAAATTTGGCACAAACGTCCACTCGGACTCAAGAATGGGCTGTTTAGAATTTGATGGTCAAGGCTCAAGGTCACTGTGACCTCACAAAACATGTTGTTGGCCATAACTCAGGCATTTCAGTGAACTTTTGTCATAATTAGTTTAGGAATGCCTAACAGAATACACTGATGAAGTGATGACATTTTATATCCAAAAAGTTAAAGGTCAACTTCACTATGACATCATAATTTTCTGCAATAACACTTCTCGAGCCGTTACTCAACGTAATATCACAGGAACAGAAGGAGAAAGATTTGTTCAGATTCTGAATGTGGTGAGACTAATCTTGAAACTGTGCTGATTGTAGAGATCTGTGCTGCATCCTTGTTTTCACAAACAGGGAGTTAGACATGCCTGTTGACTGGTTTGCAAAGGCATACAAGTGCTAGTTTCTTTTTTAAACAAAAGATAACTACCAATAAATTTTACAGTCATGCATACATGCATTGTTTCCTATGTGAGTCTCATACCCAGATGGCATACCATCACTGGTATGATTAAATTCCATGTTAACACATCAGCTTCCTGATTGCCAAGATGATTCTTAACTATATGGCACCTGTAATGGAAATTTCGGTGGAAGTCATTTCAAACATGCCAGCGAAACGGCCTTTTGAGAATGCTGATTTGAATGGGATTAGGAAGTGATTCAAAGGAAATTCTGTTCAGTCTGCTTCTATGTAAACTGTGACTAAGACAGCAAACAGGAAGGAGGGAAAAGCTGCTCACTCATGACTTCACCGAAGTACATATGTATGTCAGTGTTTGAGTACTTTTAGGCACATGCCTTCTTCATGATAAAAAAAACATAATTATCTGACGGACATACTCTGTAGTGGATGAGGGTGAGGTCAGGTGTTTAAAATGACGGGTTCAGAGGGGAATCAAGATCCAGGAATCCTGGATTTTAGAGGATCCAGGAATGAATGAACCAAGCCAATGTTCCTGTAGTGGTTGTGTAAAAAAGCAGGGTTGGTTGGCCTTTGTCTTAGCTTATTTAACATTTCAGTCGTGGTTAGCACTGTTGCCTCACAGCAAGAGGGTCCCTGGTTCGAAACCCGAAACTCCCTTCTGTGCGGAGTTTGCACAGAATGTCTGCGTGGGTTCTCTCCAGGGTCTCCGGCTTCCTCCCACAGTCCAAAGACATGCAGCTCATGTTGATTGGTGACTCTAAATTGTCCTTAGGTGTGACTGTGAGCGTGTACGGTTGTCTGTCTATATGTGTCGGCCCTGCGATAGTCTGGCGACCTTCTGCCCGATGACAGCTGGGATTGGCTCCAGCCCCCCTGTGATCCTTACGAGGATAAGCGGTTACAGAAAATGACTGACTGAAATCAGTAAAATCAGAGATTACATTGGCTCGTTGGTGTCAAGACCCTAAGTGAGAAAACTCAAGGATGCCAGACCCTGAGGCCTACTAATGATACTCACAAGCACTTTTTATCTTTCCAAAAATATCCTAATGATACTCGCAAGCACTTTTATCTTTCCAAAAAATATCCTTATAGTAGGTCCAAAAAGAAGAAAACCTGGTACCACCAGGTCCAGCTGATTAGAGATAGAAGGTGCCCTTTCCTTTGTCCTCTGGTGTTGTCGTTATGTTTTCAGATTGTCCGTCCATCCATCCCATTCTCATGAACATGATATATCAAGAACACTTTAATAGAATTTATTTAAATTTGGCTCAGACATCCACTTGGACTGAACGATGAATTGATTACATTTTCATTGCCCAAGGTCAAGTTCACTGTGACCTTGCATCCATCTCATTCTCATGAACGTGGCATTTAAAGAACACCCTTAGGGAATTTCTTGAAATTGGCGCACAGGTTTACTTGGACTCCGTGCTGAGCTGAATTTTGGTGGTCAAAGGTCAAGGTCACTGTGAACTTGCATCCATCTCCTTCTTGTGAACACAATATACAATATCTCAATAAGGCCATGAAGGGGTTTCCTCAAATTTGGCACAAACATCCACTCGGACTCAAGAATGGGCTGTTTAGAATTTGATGGTCAAGGCTCAAGGTCACTGTGACCTCACAAAACATGTTGTTGGCCATAACTCAAGAATTCCTAAACTAATTATGACAAAAGTTCACTGAAATGCCTAACAGAATACACTGATGAAGTGATGACATTTTATATCCAAAAAGTTAAAGGTCAACTTCACTATGACATCATAATTTTCTGCAATAACACTTCTCGAGCCGTTACTCAACGTAATATCACAGGAACAGAAGGAGAAAGATTTGTTCAGATTCTGAATGTGGTGAGACTAATCTTGAAACTGTGCTGATTGTAGAGATCTGTGCTGCATCCTTGTTTTCACAAACAGGGAGTTAGACATGCCTGTTGACTGGTTTGCAAAGGCATACAAGTGCTAGTTTCTTTTTTAAACAAAAGATAACTACCAATAAATTTTACAGTCATGCATACATGCATTGTTTCCTATGTGAGTCTCATACCCAGATGGCATACCATCACTGGTATGATTAAATTCCATGTTAACACATCAGCTTCCTGATTGCCAAGATGATTCTTAACTATATGGCACCTGTAATGGAAATTTCGGTGGAAGTCATTTCAAACATGCCAGCGAAACGGCCTTTTGAGAATGCTGATTTGAATGGGATTAGGAAGTGATTCAAAGGAAATTCTGTTCAGTCTGCTTCTATGTAAACTGTGACTAAGACAGCAAACAGGAAGGAGGGAAAAGCTGCTCACTCATGACTTCACCGAAGTACATATGTATGTCAGTGTTTGAGTACTTTTAGGCACATGCCTTCTTCATTATAAAAAAAACATAATTATCTGACGGACATACTCTGTAGTGGATGAGGGTGAGGTCAGGTGTTTAAAATGACGGGTTCAGAGGGGAATCAAGATTAACATAGAATTATACTCCACTGAGAGGAAAGGACTCCAACACCAATATGTCCACAGAGACAGCAAAATAGAGGAAAACACAGTAAAAATCACAAAGTAGAAACACTTCAAGATGCTCATAATCAAACAAAGCAATAAGTCTTGAAAATATTATACAGTCCAAATTGTGCTGTGTTCACACGGAATCAGGTAGACGACAGACTGACAGACACAGAGCGGCAACGGGGTTTTGTAATCCTCCAACAATAGAAGCTATCAAAAATTAGCTACATTTAACTAAATTTTATTTTACTAAAAGTTACATCTTAGATGTGTAAATATCTAGTTTGAGCCTAGAGTTAACCAGCTCAGCTTAGCATGAAGATAGCAGTGGTAAACTGCTCTCTTTGCTCTGTCCAGAACTCAAAAATTCACCTACCAGCACCTGTAAAGCACACTGATTAACATATTCTTTGAAAAATGTCTGTATGTTACGAAGGTGCAGCAATAAATTTGGTTGGACAGGGAGGCAAATTTGTAAATCCCTGTGCTGCAGTAGAATAGCCCTGGGGACCTTGTCAAAAAGGCTATGGGATTTTTCCATTGGATTTTGGATTATCGCAGGAAATAAACTCTATGACTAACAAATATTTAGAATTTTTTTGTTCAGCTTCAGAGAATCTTCACAAATGTATAAGTAAAAAGCTAGTATTAGGCTATAAATGAACTACACCATGGTCACATGACTTAGCGTTGCCACCGCTACAAGGCTGTAAAGCAGAGTTTGATGCGTTGTAATGATGTTCTGTAGTCTCATTTAGCCACTTAGTAGCAAGGGCCTTTTTTAAAAGACATAAAAGCTTAAAAGTTCATGAGTGGAGTATTTACTAAAGCATTTTATGGTGCAGAAAAAGCTTGTGTTAACTACAGATCTTATTAAAGGCATTTAACCTAAAACACATTAAAAAAAAAACCAATTGAATCTGAGGCAAAGAAACTGAGAGTGCTAAAATGCTAACTAATTTCCAGGTTTTAGAAATCATTTCTAAGATACTTTATTGTCTATTCTACAACTCTGGCAAATCCTAGGATAGAGAAGGAATGACCCACCCTTCTCCCCCTATGACTGGCTAGTACACATGACTTTGTTTGTTGGATTGGTTAGGTTAAGGGAAGAGGAGTGGGATTGGGTAGGATTAGGGTAAGAATGTCATGGTAAGCCAATCAGAGGCAGAGTAAGGTGGGCCATTCCTTCGCTTTCCAAGGAAAAAGCTCATTTACGTCAGGGAGGGTGCTGGACTTTATGCATGCTAACCTTAGCTAATCAACTCACGGCTCAACCTCCATAGTAAGCTTTTTTCCCAAAATATATGGCTGGACTTAAAATTTTGAAAACAAGTAGAAAGTGAAACGATAAAGATGTATTTTACTGTTGTCCTTTGAGTAAATACACTGTAAGTGAAGTCGCCATCCCAGGTTGCAGGGAACATTCTCACAACATTGGCTAACATTATCTGCAAGTTGCAATAATGTGTTAAAGAAAACATTTTAATACAATGTTCAAAGAATGCTTTGAGGATGTTTATCATTTCAAAAAATATTCCTAAAGGGTTAAATGCTGACAAAGAGGTAACATTGTAATTGCAACATTCTGGGAATGTTTTGGTGATGTTGAGAGCTGACAGATTATAGAATGTTCTTTTATAAAACATTCCCACAATGTTACATGAGAACAGAGGAAGAACATTTTCAAGCAACATTCAGAGCATGCTATTGAGGAATGAGATTACACACAATTTTTGAAATGAAACTGTAATGTAATGTGATTTGTTAACAACAACAACAGCAAAAGACATTTTTAACTTTATTGATGTTTATAGAGAATGTTACCCTAACTAGGATGCAACTTACTGCTGAAAACAGTACTAAAATATTGTATTGTAGCATTCTCAGATCATTTTTAGAACCAAAAATTGCTAGTGGGGATCATGCCGTATTAAGACTGCTGTGTTACTGCCCCATACACCAATTTGCGATTTGTCGATAGTGAAGTAATGACCTGCCCTACTCTCCCTATGTTTGGCTTGTTCTCGTTGCTTTGTTGGTTGACTCGGTTATGTTTAGGCAAGAAAGGTGGGACTGATAAAGGTTAGGAGTTACGGTAAGAATGTCAGGGTAAGCCAATCAGAGGTAGAGTACGGCGGGATTCTTTCGCAATCCTAGAAAATACGAATTTGCATCTCGCACAGCAGTAGAAGGAACCAACAATGAAGTGCAAATTGTCAATTGAGTATGAACTCACAATGTAGCAAAATGAAAAACAGTCTCAAGGCAAATGAAATTTGGCTTCAAAGTCAACGGCCCTCTCTTTCAGTGCCATAGAGCAGATTGTTCAGTAAGACAAATTTTTTTCATTCCCCAGTATTCACAATTAGAGACATCACCCTGTCCATACAGCCCAGCACTGATGTGACTCGGGGCACCAATGTGACTCTGAGATGCCAGGCCATCGTCAGCAGCTCTGGGCAGGAGGTGCTGAGTCGTGAGTACACCATATACAAGGACAGCCAGACAATCTACACCAAGACCTCCAGCACCTCAGAGGATCTCCTGTACCCTCTGCCCGAGGCCAGAGTCTCCAACAGCGGCAAATATAAGTGCCAGATCAGCATTGAGGGAAAACAAGTGACCAGTGAAGCCAAGAAACTCGCAGTAAAAGGTTGGTTGTTATCATGGATATACAGCATTACCTGCATTTTCTAACCATAAAAATGTTACTGACACAGGCATGATTCTAAATCCCATGTTTGCAAGATCTAAAAATGATTTCAAAGTTAAGATGTTGGCATTGACGTGTTTATGTGCGACAGAGTTTCTACAACATTGGCAGATGATGGTGCTGTTTCATTTTCGTTTACTTTTCTTATTAAATTGAAGCACATTTCCTGCATTTTGGCTTTCCAGGCTTGTCGAAACCAATTCTCCACCTTAACAAAGGTGTGGTAAGTGAAGGGGAGGAGATAACGGCCAGGTGTACAGCGCCCGGAGAGACAGGCTCCATTTTCTTCTACTTCTACGAGGGCTCCAAAGAGATTGTGGAGAAGCAAGTCAACTCAAACCAGGCAGAGGCTAAGCTTCACCTTAGCAGCGTGGGCATCCACAAAATTCACTGTGCTTATACTGTCCTTGTAACACCAGAGTCATTCAAGTCAGAGGAAAGCAACATCACCACTGTTTCAGTCAAAGGTGAGTAGCATGTAGAAATGTCTGCACTTTCAAAGCATCGGACTTGTCTCAGGGCTTTCTTTCTTTATTGGTTTTGTCTTCTTAGAGCTTCCGATCAAAGCAGTTTTGGAGATTTTCCCACAGTCCAAGATCGATGAAGGAGACCAACTCAACATCTCGTGCACAGTCAGAAATGTCTTCTACAGCTCTGAAACCTCTACCAGTAACATCCACCTCTACCTGAGCCAGGGCAGACAACTTCTCAGCAGTGGAGACACAAAAGTCAACCACAGGATGGTTGCACTGGCAAAGGACCCTGGAGAGTTTGAATGCAGAGTGGAGATGGGAAAAATAGTGAAAACTGACTCAAAGAATATTTCGGTGACTGGTGAGTGGACATGGGAAGGATGACCTCTGTGTGAACAGTGTAGACATAAATCTGTGTTCCAAGTTCTGCTTTGTTTTTAATCTTAAATGTATTTAGCATTACTAATACTTTTCTGTAGGCTAGGCCCAGCCCCAAAACTGACAAAACATAGTAAAAGGTTAGTCAGAACTATACCTGAAAACACCATTAAATGAAATGAATTGAATGATTAAAGTTGAGATTAAAAATGAAGTTATTTCTGTTTATCTTTCCTCAGATCATTTTATACATACCAAGCTAACTTTTTTAGCATCGGCTTGCTGACTAAAATCGAGATGGACTTAAAATCTGCTATAGCTTGTATTTATTTATTTATTGAAGTTGATCAAATAAGTATGTGTAATGTGACAGGGGTCACTTAAAGTAGGCATGTTTGTTGTTCATTGCCTTCTTCCCATGTTTTTGAAAGAAGACAAGCCAATTTACTCATGTTTCAAAGGGTTAAGGGTGTTGTTGTTGTTGTTGTTTTTTATCTTTCCACAGAGCTGTTTTCAGTACCCACTCTCACTATATCTCCTGCTGAAGTCTTTCAAAGGGACTACATGACACTAACCTGCAAAAGTGAGAGCTCTGCCTCTGAGAGACTTAGCAGGGAAAAGTTGACTTACACTCTTGATCCACCCGAAAGCCAGCTCATCCCCAAAGGCAATGGGGTATTCTCTGGCATTGCCCTTTCGAGTGATTTCAACTATACCTGTGTAGCTCAAGCCAAGGGCATCACGAAACGCAGTGACATCCTGACTGTACGTCCCAAAGGTAAGCTGACTTCTCTGACACCTCGTAGTGTTTATTTTCCATGTTGGATGCACGTTGTAATTCTTCGCTACAAAGCAACAAGTGACATTTTAAGCAGGTTAGGGTCGTTTTAATGCTAAGATAAGATCTGAGAACAATATAGATCAAACTTTTCTCTTTGGGCAAAAAAGCAAACAAAAGTATTTCCCTGAACCTCAAATATGAACAGAGAGCTATCAAATTTATACATTGTTTGCCTCATATAGAGCACTATTAAGGTTTATCTCCTTACTCATATGCACAAAAAGAATAGCATGCATTGAGTTGTGGAGGAGACTCCTCTTGTGTCAGATTTTTCTCTCACAACGGAAGAAAAAGAGGTAAAAATAAGAACTTTTACAACAATAATCACACCACTGCAAAAACAACCAAAAATGCTGTAGTATACATGCCAGGCCAGTAGCTGACAGTGTAATTTTATAATGACACAACTTAGAAGAACACGACGTGCATGTGCGAAGTGCGGTCGTGACGTCACCTTTCTCACAGGATCCGCGCCTTGTCAGTTTACACGTCAACAGAAGGGATTGCGATTTCAAAAAATTATTCTAGAATCCGGTTTCAAAAGTTTGTGGCTCCAGAAAGGCTGTTGTCGTGTCAAGTCATGTCAATGAAAGGTGAAACTGCAGCAAAAGTTTAACAATTCATGCAGGAACGGTTGCCATATGAATGGCCCCTTAAAGTCCTCCTCCACTTAAAGAGTGTTTTGTTTTGTTTTTTTTCTATTGATGTTCCCGACAATGTCTGACTTGGACTAAACGGACATGCGTGTAGCTTTTTTTTAGCTGGCTGAGGTAGTATTCAGCTTACCTCCTGCAGACAAAGCCCCGTAAAATCACTGTACCATTCTTGCTCAGCACCAAACAGCTGGCAAGATAACGACTAGCTGGTGAGCATAATGGAATATCTAGCAGCTAAGGAGCCAGATACTTCCATTGATAGTTGGTAGAGACCAAATACAGAGCTACTAGAGGAGTGAGTATTAGACTTACATTCACCAGATAGCTAAAACATGACTGCAAATGAATGCTAATGTTGCTGTGGGATGTGTAAATAGGCAACTGTTTCCTAATAAGTTTGCTATACCAACTCAGAAAGTGATAGTACGTCAGTATTGTCCTCATGCCTATGTTACTGCATGTTTAAGTCCCACATAAATTTCTTCTAATTCCATTCCATTCGTTTTGTTGATATGAGGGGGGGTGTTGTCATAGGATTTGTCCACAGGGAATCAATGTGTTTTCTTCTTCTTTCTCTCCTCTTTAGTTTCTGTCTCCACTCCTAAGATCTCAGTGGTCGGCCGGGCAGTCCTTAAACAACCCTTCAAGATCCTCTGTCAGTCCGACTCTGGCAGTCAGCCGATAAACTATACCCTGCTGATGGGCTACGAGGAGCTGAACACAATCACTGTCAAGCTGCCGGGTCAACAAGCTCTGTTCACTGTCACCATCGCCAAGCCCGAAGAAATAAACAAGTACATGTGTGAGGCGAAAAATAGTAACAAGCAAGGCAAGCTAAGCCAACGACTCATTGCTAACATCACAGGTAAATATTCCAAACAAGTATGTTTGTCCATTTTTACATGCTTAGTTTATTCTTCATTTGTCTCATAAACAATGCTCAATAAATCCAGATCAGTCATATTCCTTTTCCACCAATGAGCTCCGGCTCTTGAGCAGATTCCGTGTAGCATTCTTGAAACTGTGGTGCGGTCAAGCGAACTAGCTTGCTTGTCCACCATTTGCATGGAACTATTGTAATCAAAAGGTCATTTAACTTTG
Organism: Plectropomus leopardus; assembly: GCF_026936395.1. Lineage (NCBI taxonomy): Eukaryota > Metazoa > Chordata > Actinopteri > Perciformes > Serranidae > Plectropomus > Plectropomus leopardus. The sequence continues at coordinate 3,813,122 of NC_142178.1, forward strand.
CACAAAAGAAGTAAACAGTTGAAGCAAAATTGTGGATCACACTGTTTACATGTGAACTTTCGTTTTGTTATTACATATACTGTATATATACACACATATATGTACTTTTTATTTATTCAAGACAGCACACAACATAGGAGATGTTCACAATAAATTCAAATATGTCCATGTTTAATACCACTAAGTGCATGTTCAATGGTAATATTACGTTGCTGAAATAATATTAATTTGGCATATATCTCCCACTTTGCTGTTTACAGTCTTAAGAAAAGAGCACAAGAAATATACAAGTAGTTTCAAACAGTTATAATAATAATGATAAAATAAAGATAAAAACAAAACAGAAAAAGAAAAAGAAACAAGTAAATACAAATTAAAAAAAAAACAAAGCCAAAGCAAGGGGGAAAAAAGAGGTAACTAGATTTTTGATGTCACCGGTGTTAACGGGGTCCATTGTTTATTAAATTTGTCCACAGATATTTGTTTTTTCTCCCAAAACACCAAGCATAAGCTAGCTATTAATGAGGCTTCTGCCTGCTCTTTTTGTGTCTGACGATTTCTTACTTCACTTCTCATTTGCTGCCTTCTTCATCCTCTCTTCCCAACCAGTACAATATGACACACCTACTGATATCATCGTGACTGACACTCCAGGGCAAGGAAAACGTGCTATTTTTTGGTTTCAGCTGAGAGCCAACTTTACTGGTTCTGAACCAGTATGGTTTTGGTTAAAACACACTGAAACATTCATAATTAGGTGTCAAAATGGTAACAAAAGCAGTTCCATGTGTAAAGGGGATTTTGGTGAGTCACTGCAGAGCCACATCAGCTTTACCAAGGGGCATTTGTCTTTAAAAAAAAAAAAAGGAAAGCCTTTTGAGTATTGACAAAAGAATTTCACCTCAAAGTCCTTTGAGAAGCTATTTTGGAGCTTTTCGATTGTACCACAGGGCCTTTCTCAGTGTTTGCCCAATTATCATTAAACAGTTTCTCCAGCTGTTGTTGTAAAACTCAAGATTTAACTTCGAAACTGAAATGATTGACAGTATTTTATTGTACATTATCATGAATACAAAAACATTTTCCCATTTTGTTTGGTTTGGTACAGATTTAGAAACTTTCGGTCCTGTATATTAAGCTATCAGACAAGCAACTGGTTATCTTAGCTTAGCATAAAGACTGGAAATGGGGGAAAAAAGATAGCCTAGCTCTGTCCAATTGTTAGAAAATCCACCTATCAACACCTTTAAAGTTCCATAAATAAAGTATTTGTTGGATTAATTAAATGTGTACAGAGACAGAGATGTAAAAATGACCATCAGTGATTCACAGGGGATTATTATTTGCCTCCAATCCAGGAGATTTATTGGTCCCACCAAAGAAATATTCAGAAAGGAACTCCACAAAAATGGTATGAGAGAGCTTTAGAGGTGTTGACAGGTGGACTGTGTTACATTTGGACAGACCAGACAAGCTGTGTCTCCCAGTTTCCAGTCTTTATGGTTAGCCAAGTTAACCAGTTACTCATGGTCGTCTCATTTTTAACACACAAATACGAGTGCTATTGATCTCCTCACGTAACTCTTGGAAAAGAGTAAGAAAACAAAAAACTATACTGTTAAAGAATTCAGTAATGTAATATGATGTGTCATTATGCTCTTTTTATGTTTTCAGGAAGCGATAAAATTCATTCATTAACTGCTTATCCTCTTAAGGCCAGAGATATACTTGCTGTTAACTATGCGTATGCGCAGGCATGAGGGCTGCCACGTGTCCCCTGCGTTGGTTTGATGCATTGGCTGTGCGTGTCCTTAAAAAGTGAATGCGACGTGGATGCAGTATGTATATAAACATCAGGGGCAGTGTAGAACCATAGCAGACATGTGAAAGTACTGGTGGTGCTTTCCATCATCAATCTCTTACATTGGCCGCACGAGACACATACTCCCCATTGTCCCGACAGGCTTGATTTAGAGGCCTTACGTGCCACCGATGTTTTTGCTGTTGTCACTTTTTTACTTGATCTAAGCATTAACACGATAGCAACCTACTCCAGTGTCCACATGTCTGTTGTTTACGTTGTCTCACACATCCAGAAGTTGTATACAGCCTGAGCTCTCTTGTGTGCCCTCTAGAGGTATCCTCCAGTAACACATGTCGTGCATAGGTAAATATATATGCAAAAACACTCAAGACGCAGCCAGATGCATCCTGACATGTATGCAAATGCAAGGTTAAACAGCAAGTATACCTCTGGGCTAAGGGTCCTGGGGAGGCTTGAGACTATCCCAGCTGAAGATGAGCGAGAAACAGAATATAACCGTGACAGGTTTCCAATGTCTTCAGACTGTGGGAAGAAGCCTGAGAACCTGGAGAAAACCTAAGCTAATAAACTCAGCACAGAAGCCCAATCTCAGCTTTTGTTCCTCCACTTTTTCTCTCGCAGTGCCTCTGTCGCAGCCAACCCTGACTGTCGTCCCGGACCTAGCAGATATCTCTGAGGGAGATCGTCTCTACCTCATATGTGGTGTTAAAGGCACTCCGCCGATCACCTTTAAGTGGTACCGTCTTGGCAGTCAACAACCACTGTTTACCACCATCTCCCAAGAAAACAACACAAACTACCAGGTCAGCCCTTTGTCCAAAGAGCACAGCGGCACATACTATTGTGAGGCTGTCAACCCCGCCAACAAGATCGAAAGTGAGCGAGTCACCATAGAGGGTAAGACTGATGGGTATTTACACTCACCTGTTCATGACCTGCTCTTCTGTGACTGACGCTGACCTCTGGGGCAAGCAAAAACTAACTTTTCTTTCAGAGACTAAAATTAAAAAAAGCTATATGTGACATCCAGAGCATATCTATGATTCAGAGTCTTAGCCGGCAGCTGGCAGCTAACAGTTCTGACTCGATAAACAATTTTATGGACAGAAAAAGTGATGATAAAGCTAAATCACCCTCAGGCAACAATATTGGCAGAGGGTGGGCGCTAAGCTTCCTCACCACTGTCGTCCCAATATCAGCAGTAGCCCGGTACAGAGCGATTAGTGAACAGTGGGATACACGTGGATGTATAAGGGGCTGGCCCTTCCATTATCACTCCCATAACACACCAATGACACCTTTGAATGGAAATAATGACTAATGGCTAGTGCAGGGGTCTGCAACCTTTACCACTCAAAGAGCCACTTGGACCCGTTTCCCCCAGAAAAGAACACACCGGGAGCCACAAAACTTTTTGATATTTAAAATGAAATAACACTGCATATAACGTTTTTTTTGTTTGTTTGTTTTGCCTTTATGCTATGTATAAACAAACTATAATGTGTTGCATGTATGAAATCCCTGAACTCCCGCAGAGAAAACGATATTACATTTCTGCATGCAACAAAAACATTTTGAACTTCAAAAAAAGACGTTGGGTTGAAGGTTGCTTTCAAGTAAAACACTCAATGTCTAATCAAGTCCTTGTATTTATGGAGAAAAACGCTGAACTTAAATTATCCACCGGCAGCAAACCAAAAATGCAGTCCTCTTCTGTGTGCCGTCATCCTTTTACTGGCGCGTACAGTCAGCTGTCCACCTGAATAATAAAATGACTATTTCATTGAACAATAAAAAATATGAATATATGCAAAATAACAGGCAATGGAAATATTTATCATACTTGGTTAATGTGATTTCTCCTCATGAACCTCAGCGCACAGCGTCTGCACATCAGGGCTGTATGACGTTGCCTTCATCTTTACAGAGGATCAGAAGCTATTGTCTGTGAGGCGTGCGCGATGCTTGTTTTTAATAAAGTTCATGTTGGAGAACACCTGCTCACATACATATGTGGATCCAGAGATCGACAGGACTCCAAGCGCATACTTTTTCATGTTCACATAAATGTTGGGGATAGCATTCCATGTTTTGAACACTAGTTTGTCCGGTTTGGAGAGATTTTCAGTATCACTCCAATTGTGATTCTTGAAAGCCAAAACATCCTCCAGCATGTGCAGGGCTGTGCGTCTTTTCCCCTGAAGAGCTGTGTTCAGCGTGTTCAGGTGCGCTGTCGTGTCTACCATGAAGTGTAGCTTTTCCAGCTACTCTGGCTTTTCCAGTTCAGGAAAGGTGAGCGCTTTGCTGCCCAGAAAAGTTTTCACTTCTTCAGGACACTCGGCAAAGCGTTTCAGCACCTCGCTTCTGGACAGCCACCGGACTTGTTGTTGTGTTTGCTGTTGTTGTGCAGCAGGAGATCAGAATACGCACTTTCCGCCTCGTCCAGGAACAAACAGAACTGATGGTGATTTAAACCTTTTGCCATTATTTTATTGACAATCTGAATGACAACATTCATTACTTCTGTGCATTCTGGAGGAAATGTTTGAGCACAAAGTGCCTCTTGGTGCAGGATGCAGTGAAAAGTCAGCAGCTTTCTGTCCAGCAACTTCTGCATTAAAGCCACAAAACCCTTCTGCGCTCCTGTCATACATGGTTCCCCATCCGTAGCCACTGACACCAGGTGGGTGGTGTTTATTCCTTTGGCTCTTAAACAATTCAAGACAGCCTCACAGATGTCCTCCCCCCCGTTTAGCCTTTTAGTGGTATCACCTCAATCATTTCTTCCTGTGGCCCAGCAGAGTTTACATACCAGCAAAGCAGCGCTATTTGTTCACCTTTGTCTTTAGATTCATCACAGGCAATTGAGTACGCCACAGCTGAATTGATGTCTTTAATTTGCTGTCTTGTGATGTCTTCTGCCATTTTTATGGTTCTGTCTTTGACAGTCTTTGCAGAGAGGGGCATATTCCTGATTTTCTGCACAATTTCACTCTTGTTTTTAAAGTCTGTGAATCGATGTTCAGAAATCTTAATGAATGATTCTTTTATATTCTCCATCTGTGAACGGCTTCCCCTGCCTGACTAGCGGCCACAAAACTAGCATATGTAGTTGAATTTGCAGACTTCATCCACTTCTTGAAATGATTTTTGCTCAGATCAACCTTACTCATCAGTGCCGAAACAGATTTTTTCCTCTTATCTCCATCTGGATATTTTTGAGCAAAGGCTGCGTGTTTATTCTGGAAATGTCTTGCGACATTTGACTTTTTGTTGTTTGCTAGTTTCTTATTACATATTAAGCATACTGGTAAACCAGTCTCGTCAGCAGTGAAAACAAATGAATCTGCCCACGTAGCATTAAACATTCTGTTTTCTTCAGACACTTTTCTTATCTTAGAATTCTCCATAGTTGGCCTACCTGGGGTCGAAAAGTTCAAGAAATCAAGTGCCGGCGGGTGTTGCACGTTGGCGGTTGTGACGCATATTAAGAGTGACAAAAATCTTTAACACGTTTTATTTAGATTTTACAAGATCACCATAACCTTCAAATTTAGAATTACATTATAAAAACTAACGATAAAATACATTTTAATTAAAAATTCATTTTATAAATATTCGTATTTTCCAAAGCCAGACAATGCTCAGTTTCAAACACTACAGCCACAGACTACAGGTTGTGGATTCAGTCCCCAGAATTAAAAGACAAAAACTAATCAGGGAAAACAAAAAGCTTAAAGAAAAAAAAGGAAGCAGAAATGTTGTTTGTTTATTTGACCTTTCTTTCTTTTTTGTATCTTTTCAAACTGTTTTTAGTCTTCTCGTCCTTTCTCTGTTGTGAACAACCTGTGTGTCTCTCTCTCCATAGTGCGCCTGGCAATGTGGAAGAAAGTGGTGATTGGGAGCTTCTGTCTGCTGGCGGTTTCTGTGTTGGTGGTGGTGCTTGTGCTGTGCTTCAAATTCAAGAGAGGTAGAGAGACCTACAGTCCTCCGGCAACTCAGGCCTCTTATATCTAACTATGTATGAAAACCAACCTTTCTCTACGTACATCCTTCTGCTCCTCTCCTCACCTCTCCTCTTTTATTGTAGGTCAAAGAGAAGCAGCTGCTGAATTGTCAGTGTGAGTTGGCTCGACTACTTGCTTCCTCTGAATTTGACAGATACTGTAGAGGTGAAAGTGGACAAAGTGGTAACACTTTCTATCAAGGCCACATCTGTAAAGCATTATGAAGGCATTCATAATGGATTATAATGCATTGACAATGCTTTATGATTATACTCATAAAAACACGCAATGCATAATGACTCTATATCAACAGTCCTATAACATTAAATGTGGCTTATAATGAATTTTAAGGATCAAGTGTCTTATGGATGATCTTGACTCACTATAGACTAGAGGTTGACTAACAGGGCTTATAATGCATTATAAATACCTGCAACAATCAACTGTAGTAAGTACTCATAGCGTGCTGTAACAGACCATGGAGTATCATTGAATGTGTTAAGTGAAGTCAGGTACAATGTGATGCATATATAATAATGTATGTTTCATGATAATGTTTCTTTGTTGGTGTTAAGTAAAGTGTAACACATTTTCATGTAAATCGTGTAAAATTTCATATAAAAATCTATACTGCATCATAAGAGATTAATGCCTAGCATATACTAAAATACTTAAATATTGTTGAATGTTGTGTGAATAGGTGAGTATAAGTAGTTATAATGTTTTATAAGTCACATCAGTCAATCTCTAGTTTATAACTAGTCAAGAGCATCCACTCATTTCTTGATATTTATAATTCATTGTAAATCACATATATAATATTTCATGACTGTTGATATAGTGCATCAGATAGCATTATGTGTATTCATGAGCGAAGTCATAAAGCACTATGAATGCCCTTACAATGCATTATAGATGTGGTCTTCACATAAAGTGTTACAGATATAGTTTTATTAGCTGGCTCAGATGAGGATCTCTGAATATGAACATACTGGTTATTTTGCATGTGTGTACTATAGACCCGGCCAACAAATAGTCACATAACCTTCTTTAAATGTTTTCTTTTTTTTTAAATTTAGGTTTTTGAATGGATTACACAGATGAGATATAAGGTGCGATATTGATCTACTCCTCTAACTCGGAAGAAGGCAAAAAATCATATTTATTATTTATTATCATATATTACATGTATTTTATTCATCTCTAAGAAGAAATTGCAGTGTTACAATTGACGTTTTAGATCTCTCTTAAAAGTAACTTTAAAAAAGGTGGTGATAATGATTTTAAACAGACTAAAAGTAGGAATATGATCTTGTGTCGTATGAATGATGTATACTGTACAATCATAGTATCCAGTTCTTGTCAGGATTGTTCTTGGATATTAAACTAGAATTATCTGTACATTAAATATATGTACACTCACAGACTTGCCTGTTTTGACTTTGGACTTGACTTGAAACTTGCCTGTCTTCATTTGGGACTTGACTCAGGACTTGCATGTCTTGACTTGGGACTTGATACAAAACTTGTTTGTCTTGACTTGGGACTTGAATCAGGACATGCATGTATTGACTTGGGACTTGATACGAAAATTGTCTGTCATGACTTGGGACTTGACTCAAAACTTGCCTGTCTTGTCTTTGGACTTGACTTGTGACTTGCTTGTCTTGTCTTGGGACTTGACTTGGGACTTGCCTGTCTGCCTGACTTGACACAGGTATAGTATTGACTTGGGATTTAGCTGGGGACTTGCCTGTCTTGACTTGGGACTTGATTCAAGTCTTGTCTTGACTTGGGATTTAGCTCGGGACTTGCCTGTCTTGACTTGGGACTTGATTCAAGTCTTGCCTGCCTTTACTTGGTACTTGTCTGTCTTGTCTTGGGACTTGACTTGGAGCTTGTCTGTCATGACTTGGGACTTGACTCACAACTTGACTGCAAAGACCTGAGACTTACTTGTGACTTGCAAAACCATGACTTGGTCGCACCTCTGTCACTGGTAGAGGTAGGTTATACATTAGATAAAAACGAGGTGTTTGTCAGAACGAAGGTGCTAAAAAACATAAACAGCTATAAAAACTCCTAAACTGAAAGGCCACCAGTATGGTTATTAAAGTGCATTATCATTAACAGGATTATTGCATATAGTTTTTATGCTTTAGATCATTCTAACATTCAGTAGATTTTTGCTTGACCTCACTGCCACCTGAGTTGACTGTATTTTCACCATCTCTCAGAAAGCCTTCAAGCCCTAAATCAGATGACTCTTTAACAGTGAATCTAATCCACAACACAGAGGTTTATAACGCAGCCACAGGTAGTTTGGTTTTATTATTTTCCTGTGTTCCACTGACTGTCCTCATAAGTCATCATCTTAACAGCCATGAGTCATTTCTCTTGCTTGTTTCCTGTTGTAGTCACAGCAGCTCATCCCATGATCCATGTTCTAATATGCATGTCAGGCCTATGTTGTGATGACCCGGCTACCTCTGTTAACAGAACCGTCTATGTTGCTTTCCAGTTGTAGATATCCTGTGTGCACGCACAATATATGTATGGGTCAGCGTATTGTCTTCATCTGTTTGCATGTTCATTGTCTTTGTGTCTAAGTATTTGCAGAGGCAGGAAAAGTAGGATGTTGTTAGAATGAAGTTTTTGTTGGAAGTAAACTCTCTGAGGTACAAGCTGTGCTTACGCAGGAAGAAGCTGCTTCTGTAGTGAAATCATAGTACATGACAGTGATTATCGATTGTTGCAAAGTTCTTAGAGTGCCCATTATCATCTTCTTCCAGACGCAGCGCCTCTCTATGATGGCAAGGAGGGGAGAGTGACCAATGGGGTGCGAGATAGCGTGGCATCGCTTCCCGTTGACATCAGCAACAGGAGTAGCTACAGTATCCCAGCCACAGTGTAGCGATGCCCCACAACAGGCGGGACTTGAATTCTTTTTTCTTTAAAAGAAAAGAAAGTTCAAAGAAAGGACTTTGAGAGCAAGAATGGACAGGAATGCAAGAGACAGTGATCCTGTTTGTCATGTTAAGTGCTGTACGATTTGGGCACTTTCTACATTGATGAATTTTCTCTGTGAAAAGGAGGGGCATGTTACAAAACAATATAAACCAGGACCCGCTGCTCCCTCTCTCCTCCTCGTGAAATCTAGATGACCTTTGATTTTTGACTTAACATTACTGTCTTTGTCCTATTGTTTCCTCCATCACCATGTCTGTGTGATTCCATGTTCTTTATTGTTGCAACTGCTCAGTTTGTCTGATGTGCATGTTTTAAGGTCCAGTGTGTAGAACTTAATGGGATGTATTGGCAGAAATGGAATATAATAATATAATTATGTTTTTTTTTAAGTGTGTATAATCACCTCAAAATAAGAATCGCTCTGTTTCGTTGTTGCATTTATATCTACATAGGCGATGGGTCATTGTCTATAGAGATCGGCATGTTGCGTTACCATGTAGCCCTGAATGGACAAACCAAACACTGGCTCTTGATAGGGCCATTCTATTTTTTCTTGCTTTTTTCTTTGCTTCTATTTATTTATTTTTTTTGGTAGGCAATCATAGTTCGAAGCCCGTCTGCGAAAAGCAGCGTCAGAACAGCACTGATATTTTTTAACGTGAAACTGCATTATTCAGGGTTTTTTTCCATTGTTTTTGAGAGGAGGAGACCTTTGTGGATAATTTGGCTCCCAGTTAAAAACCTCCTGAATGTCCCAATCTTAACATATCAGAGAAAAAAGGTAAGCACACACTAACAGGTGCTGGGCTAGCCACCTATTTCCGACATGACAAACAGTGCCTAAGAAACACTGATTTGTAATGTGAAACTGCTTTATTCAGTGTTTTTACCAGTTTTAATCACCTGGTGTCTGTTTTGGAGAGGAGACCTCTGTGGATAATTTGGCTTCAGGTTAAAACCTCCTGAACAATGACTAATAAAAGAATTCTAACCAGGAGAGATTTCAGCTGGTTGCAATCTGCAGTCCTCACCACACCAATGCCACAAAATCCCCCTAAATCTCACACACTGTTCCTTTAAAAAAGTTTGGTGACAGACTGATTTGTATATACATTTTATTACCATGCTAGGAAATGTGTGTATATATTTTTGGTTGATCCTTTGACTGAATGGAAGAGACATTTGTAGAATAAAGGCACTGGTTTTATTTAGAAGTGTGTCAGTACCATTCATTTTGCTTTAATTAATGTAGCTGAGGCTAAATTCATGTGTTAAGACTTATTCTGCCCAAAATGTTAAATCCAAGAACATGTTTATTACTATCATGCCTTCATTAATCTCATAATAGACTGTGCCTGAGCATAGGCCCAAAACTAGAATACTAACATAGCATAAGGTTGATTCATTTCCGTAAAAGGGAACACACGGCAGAGACTTCCTTGAAAAGTTGAAACAATAGAGTCTGCAAAAAACTTCCTGTGTTGGCACAGAGTGGGGTGGGGGTGAGTGTGTGTGTGTGTGTGTGTGTGTGTGTGTGTGTGTGTGTGTGTGGGAGGGGGGGGTCAGTGTTGATAAAGATGGTGGTGTTGGGGAGAGTGGGGCTTATTTTGTTTCAGTTTGAATGCATGCAGCAGGTGGAGGAAATTAATCACATAAGCCTCGCTTGAGCTGTGTGTGCAATTACATTACCAACTGGGAAGTTGCAATGGGAAGTTGTTTTAGCCAGAACTTATTGTGCAGCCGCTGCTGAATTAACGGCCTATTGTGCGCAAGGCAGAAGGACATTTCTGTTTGTACCAGATGACGACTTTGAATCTGCTCTTTTGTGACAGGTTTTATTTTAGAAACAACAAAGCTTAGGGCTGATTTGTCATAATTCGCCACAAAAAGTGTTGCTCATTTCCCTGTTATGGCTTGATATCTGATTTTTGGTCATGTAAAATAATTAGATATTTTGGGAAATATGCTGATTTGCCAGGAGTCAGATAAGAAGACTGATATGACTATTAAGTGACCTCCCCTGTAAAACCACAAGTTTCAAAGGCAGTTATTTTAGTTTTTGGGCAGAGTTGGGTTTTCTCTTTCCATTCGGAATGCTAAACTAAGCTAATCCTTCTAAAACTTCTAAATTTCAGGTATTTTCATACAGGTGGCTCTGTTATGTGTCATTTTACTGCTTAGTACAGATTAAGGTATATTTTTTAGTTCTAATTGGTGCAGATTTTTTTTTACAATATAACTAAAGTCTGTGGCAGCCACTTTTCTGACCTGATGTGTGTCTATGTGTTTCACAGTGAGGGTTGACAGAGCTGCAGTCAGTGTGTGGAGCAAGCGACCACCTGAAGCAGGTGAGCTGGGCTTGTCATGTGCACTATTATACACACACTTTTACAGAAAGTGTCTTAAAGTTGCATGATTGCATGTAATATTATATTTAACATGGAAGACTTAATGAGAATAGAGCACTTAGCCTCACTTTCACTTTTCCTCTTAAATTTTCGGTGTGTAGGATTTAGGGCAGAGGTGTTTTTCGGACAGGACCTCTTAGCTGAAAGAGAGACAGAGCATGGGCCCTGTACTATATATTGTATGAAACTGGGTTGGCCTTGAGATAATCCTCTAAATATTTCTGGTTCTTCTCTCATTTGCACTACTACAAAATGACAATCACACTACAACTTTCTGGCACTCCTCTCCTCCTTTGCACTTGTACTAGCTCCTTCTCCTCACACCCACAAAGCTGGTAAAGTCCTTGACTTGGTGCTGACTCGTAACTGCTCCATAGCAGATGTGACAGTTACCCCACTACACCTGTCAGACCATTTCTTGGTAAAATTTGCAGCTACCTTTCCGCAATTGCAGACACCCACTCAGAAAATTTCCCTCCGCAGAAACCATAAGTCCCTCACAGCAGCACAGCTGTCTGATGAGGTGAGCTCTGCCATGCCTGACCACTCACACTTCTCCTCACTTTCTCTCACTTTCTGTTAATGAGGCTACAGAAACACTCTGTTCCTCTCTGGCATCCTCCCTGGACAAACTCTGACCCTGGTGTCCAAACCAGCCAAGAAAAAACAACTAAGTCCATGGCTCTCTGAAGTTCTGAGAGAACAAAGAACTGGACTCAGGGCAGCAGAAAGAAAGTGGCGTAAATCCGAAGAACCCACTGATTTGTCCTCATACAAACAGAAACTTGCTTCCTTTACCTCTTCCTTGCAGTCTGCTAAGAAAGCCTTCTATCAGAACAAGATCTGTGCTGCTACTGATTCCAGAAAACTGTTTATGGTGTTTAACTCCTTGCTTTCTCCTCCAGCTGCTCAGCCTTCCACTACAATGACTACAGACATGTTTTCCTCCTTTTTCACTGAAAAGGTGGCTGCAATCAGCAACCAGTTCTCTGAGCCTGACCGGCCCAGTCAGCTCAAATCCACTACTGCCGCTTCACTCTGCTCTTTTGCTCCTCTGACCGAGGATGAGGTCTCCAGACTTCTTCTGAGCTAAAAACCTACAACATGTCCTCTCGATCCAATACCCACCCACATCCTGCAGACCATCCTGCCCATTATCAAACCTGCAGTCACACATATTGTCAATTCCTCCCTAAAAACTGGCACTTTTCCTGCTACTTTTAAGCAAGCCCATGTCACCCCACTGCTCAAAAAGCCTAATCTCAACCCCGCACAGGTTGAAAACTACAGGCCAGTCTTACTTCTACCATTTCTGTCAAAAATAGTGGAGCGCGCAGTATTTAACCAGGTCTCTGAACACTTGCGGAACAACAACCTACTTGACTCCTTTCAGTCTGGCTTCAGGTGTGACCAGTCCACTGAGACTGCACTCCTGTCAGTCACTGAGTCACTGACACTGGCTCGAGCAGCTGGTCAATCCTCTGTCCTACTGCTGCTGGACCTGTCTGCTGCCTTTGACACGGTGAACCATCAAATCCTCCTCTCCACACTCTCTGAGCTCGGCATCTCAGGTTCTGTCCTATGGTGGTTCAAGTCCTACCTCACAGGCAGATCCTTCAGAGTGTCATGGCGAGGAGAGGTGTCTAGGTCACATGGCCTATCGACAGGGGTTCCTCAGGGGTCGGTGCTTGGTCCCCTACTCTTCTCTCTATACACCACCTCACTCGGTGCAGTGATCCGCACCCATGGTTTCTCTTACCACTGCTATGCTGATGACACTCAGCTCTTCCTCTCCTTTCCACCTGATGACAGAACGGTCTCAGCTCAGATATCAGTGTGTCTGGCTGATATCTCCACATGGATGAAGGAACGCCACCTTCAGCTAAATCTGTCTAAGACCGAACTCATGGTCTTTCCAGCTTGTCCATCTGTTCAGCCTCGGATCAGTGTCCAACTTGACTCGAGCCTACTTGTGCCCACAAACTCAGCCAGAAACCTGGGTGTCATGATTGATGACCAGCTGACCTTTAAGGTTCATGTGGCCTCAGTTTCTCGGTCTTGTCGTTATGCCCTCTAAACATCAGGAAGATCAGACCCTTCCTGACCCAACAGGCCACACAGCTTCTGGTTCAGGCTCTTGTGATCTCACGCATTGACTACTGCAACTCTCTTCTGGCAGGCCTCCCTGCATGCTCATTCAAACCTCTTCAGATGATCCAGAATGCAGCAGCACGTCTGGTCTTCAACCAGCCCAAAAGAGCACATGTCACCCCGCTGCTAATTTCTCTTCACTGGCGTCCAGTGGCAGCCAGAATCAAATTCAAAGCACTTCTCTTGGCTTACAAAACAATCACAAGAACTGCTCCAGCCTACCTGGAATCCCTGATCCAGGTCTACTCTCCTTCTCGCCCACTACGCTCTGCATGCGAAAGATGCCTGGTGCTTCCAGCCCAGCATGGCTCTAAATCTCTAGCCAGACTCTTCTCTTCTGTTGTTCCCAAATGGTGGAACAAACTTCCAAACTCTGTGCGTTCTGCTGAGTCCCTTTCTACTTTTAAGAGACAATTGAAAACTCATTTGTTCCGAGAACACCTAGGCACTTAACCTGAATCTTCTCTGCTTTGCCCTTTGGGGTAGATTAAGTCAGATGGTCCAAAACCCAGCACTTAATGATTATCTAGCACTGACAAAGTTATGTGATGTAGTATGTTGACTGTCATCGTAAGTAGTGATACTGAGATTGTTGAATGTCAGATGCTGAGATCACTACTGGTTATTACTTTGGTTTAAAAAAAAAAAAAAAAGGGGTGGGGGGGGCTGTGCAGCACTTCTTCTGCCACTAGACGGCAATACCTGTGACCAATCACACCTGAAGCACTTTTTGCACTTACTAAGGGTTTTTTCCTTAAGTCTAAATTCTTGCTTGTGTTGTACGTCGCTTTGGATAAAAGCATCTGCTAAATGAAATTGTAGAATTGTAGAATAGTGCACTATTTCCATGATAGAGAATGGTTTCTTTTGAGCTTTTGCTCAAAATGTTAACTGATCCGTTAGACTGTTACAGAATGTCATACACTTGGACTGATGATATAAAAACTATAAAAAGGATGAAAGGTCAAATTCCTTATTTAGGCCAGGGTATCTGGTACTTTTAATGGCATGGATCCAGTATATCTCTCACTTTGTTTGAGGCATTTGACTTGTGGTTAGCACTGTTGCCTCACAGCATGAGGGTCCCTGGTTCGAATCCCGGTTGGAACGGGCTTCAGTCTGGTGTAAGGAGGTTGCATGTTCTCCCCGTGTCTGCGTGTCTCTGGCTTCCTCCCACAGTCCAAAGACATGCAGCTCAGGTTGACTGGTGACTCTAAATTGTCCTTAGGTGTGACTGTGAGTGTGTACCGTTGTCTGTCTGTATGTGTCAGCCCTGCGATAGTCTGGCGACCTGTCCAGGGTGTACGCCGCCTTCCGCCCCCAATGACAGCTGGGATTGGCTCCAGCCCCCCTGCGACCCTTACAAGGACAAGCAGTTACAGAAAATGACTGACTGACTTGTCCCCGCCCTTAGCGTTAGAGCTGATGACTTCAATCCCAGACACTTTTAGAGATGCATCACTACCATGCTGAGCATCCTTATAGTGTTTGGCCATGGGATAATTCACATTTCCAGTCTGAATGGCATACCTGTGCTCAGCTACTCTGTTCCTCACTCACCTTTTAGTGAGGCCACCATAGAAACAACCACAAACACATTCAAGTCTCTACACGACATGGGTGGTGTTGCAGTTAATGAAACTGGTGATCGGATAAATTTTTCTACTGAACACATTTTTGAAAGTGTCAGTTTTCACCATGTTGTCACAGTAGTTACATTTACCACAACAAAAATTACCCTTGGGTCGTTGAAACCAAATGTCTGGTTTGGAAGCAGGAAGAAAACTCCTGACAAGTTTGTCCTTGATTGTAGGAGCCCCTCTGAAACTGATCCCTGGGGGTTCAGTGAAGACCTCACGTAAGAAGCGGTTGCTCTCAAGGATGTCCAAGTTTTGCTTGATGATATATTTGATCTGTACAGCTTCCTTACTATAGCATGTAACAAAATAAGGTTTCTGAGTTTGTTTTTGTTTAGGTTTTGGGCTGAACAATTGACTCCTCTCCACTGACAGAGCTCTGTTATCGGCCTGGGCGAGGATCTGGGGTTGGTATCCTCTCTGTCTGAAGCGTTGCTGCATATCCATAGATTCAAAGTCACATATGCGTCTCAGCCTTTGGAATTGCCTGAAAGGGATATTTTTGATGAGCCATGGTGGGTGGAAACTATCAGCATGTAGTATGGTGTTTCTGTCAGCAACTTTTCTGAAAATGGAGGTGTGTAAATAACCTTGTTCATCCTTTGTGATCCGTAGATCCAGAACGGTAATGGCCTGTTGGTCATACTCAATACTCCATTTCAGATTTTCATTCAGACTATTTACATAAGTATGGAAGTCTAAGAGTTCTTGTTCTGACCTGGAAAAAACAATATGACATCATCAATATATCTGCCCTACCACACAATTTTTTCATTAAAGGTGTTTGAAAAAATGTGTTGCTCTTCCCATCAAACAAAGAGAGGCATACTGGATCCATGCCCTTAAAAGTACTAGATACCCAAATACCCTGGTCTTAATGAGGACTTTGACCTTTCAACCTTTCACCCCAATGTAAATTAAATCGCTGTGTAAATTATTTAAATTGACCTCTCATCTACTTCATGCTAAATATACATAGTTACTGTTTTTTTGTGTGTTGTTTGATTACATTGCTTATTTTGATATTATATCCTTTGATTGCTTTGAATGTACAGTTGGTATCTCAGTAATAATTTTCCAAGTCAGTGAGACAGTTAGATTTTTGTATCTGTTGTTTTTATTGTTACACCCCTAGAGGCTAAAAAAAACTGTTGTATGCTCCCCCCAGTGCACACCTGTGATGAGTGCAGTTGTACAAGTAATAACTCTTTTTGTTTCAGTGTGTCACTGCACCTGAAGAAGGTGCAAGCCCTGTGAATTAAACGCCCTTTATGATTTACAAACCATCCTGAGTGCCTGGACCTGGATTTTCCACCACAGTTTTTTTGGTTACAAGTTCCTACATTTTTTGAAGGATTCCCTTCCATGAGCACCGGTGGTTTGATAGACACCAGAAGCACCTGTTGTCTTCCTTTTTCACATGTTTACAGAGAGTTGTTCATGTCTTTGGCTGCAGCCAACAATGAGGAGAACAGCATGGTGACCAACGAGCCTGATGTGGAGTATACTGAGGTGGTGCATCCCCGGCCAGTAGATCCTGCCAGAGGTAACCGAACAGTACACACACATACAAAAAATATTGTTCTGTGTCCTAGCCGTCTTTCTTCCACCTATTTAGTTGCATGCTCTCCAAACTCTATTACATTGCTTACTTTAGTCTCTTTTTTTAAAACTCTGTTCAAACTCTCTCCTCTTCCATTCCAAACCTCTTTGCCAAAACCATTTTTCTCAGTTTTGCCCACATTCCTGTACAGTTGATAATAAGACTAACACTTCCTGGGAGGGGCCTAATTACCCATAATTAATACATCTCCAAGCTGCTGTAACTGCAGGGAGAACTGCTGGGATTTCCAGACGTTATAAACAGGAAGGGTTGAGCTAATTGCCAGGCTGGTTTCTGATACTGGCCCCTTCTTCGTTATGGTCCCGCACTCAAGGTCCGGGCGGGGTGAACATGACCGTTACACAGTGTGACACAACCCGCCTACTTTTAGATTCCTGCTAATGATAAATCAGACAGACACTATCTGCTCAACTTTGTCTTTTGATGTTCAATCAGGCTAATGTGTTGCTTTTTGCATTGACAGTCCCACTGAGAAAAGGCACAGACACAGTGTACAGCGAGCTCCAAAACTCTCCACATGGTGAGTTTAACATCTTTAATGCAGCAGTGATGAATATTTTCATATTTAAACTTAAGTGAATTATTACATGTAACTGTGAAAATGGCTGCTCATAGTGGCAAACCAAAAATGATCACCCAGCTCTGCATTTTCCTACAATTCTGCAGAGCATTTTAGCTTCTTTCAGCTTATTGTTATGATTTCCAGCCACCAGCTTTTCTGTCTTGATTGACTCTCACTGCTCTCATCATTTCTACAGCTGATAAACTCATTGTACATTACCTGCCCACTAAGTAAGCAACCTGCTCGTATTTGACAGCAATTATTTGGATGTTGGTTTACCCATGCCAGCTACAGAACTTTGACCATATCCTGTTACTGCTGGCAGGAACTTCCTGTTATTAAACTAGCAGCCAGATGCTGGATGTGTCTATCGAGCAGTCCATCAGAGTCCTAATGTTTCCTGTTTAACAGTCACAAAAGACTCCTGAGCTGCTGAGAGAAGCATCTATATGAGGATATTTTAAATATTGGTTCAGGTGAGCTGACTGGCTGGAGCCATACAGTTTATGGCTGAAACAAAGGCCTCTGCAAAGCAGGAACAATGAGTCAGAAAGCTGAGCCAAGTCGTCATAACTGTCAGATGACTAATGAATAACTCTGAGGTGAGTGAGTGAGTGAGTGAGCGAGCACGATACACACCCGACACACACTTTTAACCTTTCTTTTTCCTTTAGGTGCTGCTGACCATCATGACTATGTGAGTAATCAGCTACACAATCCCACTCCTCATGTTTATTTTGCTCCTTTTTACTTTATTATTATTATCATTACACTTAAGTACTATTTTTGCTTACCTGAAACACTACATATATCATTCATAATATATATTATAAATAATATATGTAGTGTATATAAATCCTTAACATACAGTATATGCATAATTTCAGGCAGTTTTTTTGCTTTAAAGCTTGCTTTTCAGACACTTGATTTGCATCTCCTGCAGTTTCTCTTAAAAAACATTTCACATGTCAAATCTATTAAATTTGGAGATGGCTTTAGTGCCTTTATTACTGACAACTTTTTTGAATAATTAGGTTTAAAAACTACATCACATACTGTGTTGAGTCATTCTATACAGTGAAAACTCTTATCGAGTTTGGATGGGGAAGAAACTATAGTTTCAAACTGGATAAATTCTGAGATTTTTTAGGCTGTTTTGCTTCCATAACATGGCTTCTTCCAGACTATTTTAGTTCATATTTCTGTTCTGGAATTTATGCAAAAATACATACATTTAATTACATAATGCATTACTTGTATTTTCAAATGTAACATTTCCAAAAACCTGTAGTACGGATATTAATTGTATAAATGTAAGTAATCAGCTGATGGAGTTTCATAATATCTGTTAGTGCACATTTTTACTCCATTCAGCTGTAGTGTGTTATTTTTGTTCTAAAATTTTATGGATTTTATGGTAAATATAATTTTCTGATTCTGTTTTTTTTTGTCTCATACTCTGAGCCATATCTCTATTTTCAGACAACAACATGACAACCCCCCCCCCCAACTATATATGTCTTTTTGTGGCTGCTGACAGTGTTTTCTGTTTAATTTAATGATAAAAAAAGATATTTAAAATCATCTTTGTAAAAACGTTTTACTCCATTATGTATACAAAATGAAATGAGAATTCTGAACCTAGCTTTATTAGCTGTATACAATTTGTAGATTGTTATTATGGAATATATTTGATCTTCATTCGCATATTTAAACATTCAATTCGAGAAAAAAAAACAAAGTAATACAAACTATAGATGTTCTAATGGAAGATATAAACTGGGATGTTTCATTATGATATCTATTAGTTAAATATTTACCCTATTCACCTGTAATGTCTTGTTTTTGCTTTGAAAAAAGTATGGAATTGTACAATGCATTTTATTTTCTTGTTTTAGTCCTTAAGGTTTTATAATTTTTTCAAAGAGAGGGCTATAAATTCCTAAAAATATAGTGAAAATTTATTTTTTTCATGGCTGCTGAAATTATTTTCTGATTTATTTTGCATATCTAAACAAGGAATTAAAAAAACACGTAATACAAAATATAATTGTCTCAATGTAAGTAATTAAGTGTCAAAGCTTAATGTTGATATATTTAAAGGTAAAAGTTTCATCCTTAGTGTCTCCTCTTAAAATGCTCAGTATTTTCACGAGTTGTGTAATGCATTTAAGTCTAAGGAGTATTCAGGCAGA